>NC_091293.1:61649968-61727468 GCF_038502225.1 Cherax quadricarinatus | reverse complement strand
TGAAGTGAGTAACATGAACCACGAACACTGAGAGCTGTGAAGTGATTCACATGAACCACGAACACTGAGAGAAGCTGTGAAGTGAGTAACATGAACCACGAACACTGAGAGCTGTGAAGTGATTCACATGAACCATGACCACTGAAAGAAGCTGTGAAGTGAGTAACATGAACCATGAAACATCTGTACAAAGAAAAAAGTAAATAAAACTAACAATCAGGGAGAAAGCAAACAGTGAAGGAGAGAATAAGATGTTAGGACCAACCCACCACGAGACAGATGTCAGGACCAACCCACCACGAGACAGATGTCAGGACCAACCCACCACGAGACAGATGTCAGGACCAACCCACCACGAGACAGATGTCAGGACCAACCCACCACGAGACAGATGTCAGGACCAACCCACCACGAGACAGATGTCAGGACCAACCCACCACGAGACAGATGTCAGGACCAACCCACCACGAGACAGATGTCAGGACCAACCCACCACGAGACAGATGTCAGGACCAACCCACCACGAGACAGATGTCATGACCAACCCACCACGAGACAGATGTCAGGACAAAACCCACCATGAGACAGATGTCAGGACCAACCCACCATGAGACAGATGTCATGACCAACCCACCACGAGACAGATATCAGGACCAACCCACCACAAGACAGATGTCAGGACCAACCCACCATGAGAGACAGATGTCAGGACCAACCCACCATGAGAGACAGATGTCAGGACCAACCCACCACGAGAGACAGATGTCAGGACCAACCGACCACGAGAGACAGATGTCAGGACCCACCCACCACGAGAGACAGATGTCAGGACCAACCCACCACGAGAGACAGATATCAAGACCAACCCACCATGAGAGATGTCAGGACCAGCCCACCACGAGACAGATGTCATGACCAACCCACCACGAGACAGATATCAGGACCAACCCACCACAAGACAGATGTCAGGACCAACCCACCATGAGAGACAGATGTCAGGACCAACCCACCACGAGACAGATGTCAGGACCAACCCACCATGAGAGACAGATGTCAGGACCAACCCACCATGAGAGACAGATGTCAGGACCAACCGACCACGAGAGACGGATGTCAAGACCAACCCACCACGAGAGACAGATGTCAGGACCCACCCACCACGAGAGACAGATGTCAGGACCAACCCACCACGAGAGACAGATGTCAGGACCAACCCACCACGAGAGACAGATATCAAGACCAACCCACCATGAGAGATGTCAGGACCAACCCACCACGAGAGACAGATGTCAAGACCAATCCACCACGAGAGACAGATGTCAAGACCAACCCACCACGAGAGAGATATGTCAGGACCAACCCACCACGAGACAGATGTCACTACCAACCCACCACGAGAGACAGATATCACTACCAACCCACCACGAGAGACAGATGTCACTACCAACCCACCACGAGAGACAGATGTCACTACCAACCCACTACGACAGACAGATGTCAGGACCAACCCACCACGAGAGACAGATGTCAGGACCAACCCACCACGAGAGACAGATGTCACTACCAACCCACCACGAGAGACAGATGTCACTACCAACCCACCACGAGAGACAGATGCCACTACCAACCCACCACGAGAGACAGATGTCAGGACCAACCCACCACGAGAGACAGATGTCACTACCAACCCACTACGACAGACAGATGTCAAGAGAATGAACAAAACAGATCGTTTAAAACGACCACAAAAACTCTGGCTTCTCTGATGGTGGGTTTTCTTCTCTACTGTTCCACTTAATACCGCCCATCCTTTCTCTCTCTCACTCCTTCCCTCCCGCAACATCCCACCCACCCATTCTCTCCTCTTCCACAACATCCCGCCCACAACATTCTACTCTTCCACTCACCTTCTCACCTTTCAACATCTCACCCTTCTATCCACCCACCCATCCTTCCTTCCCACCCACACCCCACCCTGTCAGCACTGGCACACCATCAACGCTCCTCCGCCACCACTGCAAAAATCTTACCCCATTTTTTTTATATCTAACCGAAAAAATATGTTTAACACCGAATGTGCCATGTAAAGAGTATGTTACAATTTATTCGGCGTGTGTCACACTCCCATATAGGCTGCCTCCCAACCAGCGAACCGGATGTTATGGGTTTAACGATCAGTAGGGTACCCGTTGTTAAATCAGTACCTTGGTTCACTGACCAATTACAGGCAAGCCAGCCAAAGCTGAAGCACACGTTGCCACGTGTACCACAAGTGAATTGAGCCTGAATACACGTTACCACGTGATCACTTGTAGTAAGCATTGACAGACTTGCCTAGCTGCTGGTTGAGTATGGAACACACTGTCTGGCTTCTGCTTTGTCATCTGTCACTGTGGTGTTCACTTACTCTTCCATCTATACATATTATACATAGTGTACATACCTGTAGATATCTGGTGAAGCCAAATATACATGATAGTCTACTGTTGAATTTTGTTCGCTTCACATCCCCATTACGACCAGGTCTCACAGGCCATTCCTGTATGACCCATGTCGGTTTAGCGCTTTCTTTGATTGTAATAATAGTCACAGGCCATTCTTTACCTGTGTTCGTAATACTGAACAAGGCTCATGTAACAGTAATCTGTACATAATGAAAATAACAGAATGGTAACATGTCCAAAAAAAATAATAATTGAGGCTTGTAATAAGAGTTACAGTACTAGAGAATGGATATAAATGCTCTAAAAAACGTACAAAGGAGGATGACAAAGTTGATCCCATGTATCAGAAAACTATGAGGGTAGACTGAGGGCCCTGAATCTGCACTCTCTAGAAAGGCATAGAATTAGGAGGTATATGATTGAGGTGTATATACAGAAAACAGGAATAAATAAAGGTGATGTAAATAGCGTACTAAAAAAATCTAGCAAAGACAGGACTTGCAGCAATGATTTTAAGTTGGAAAAATTCACACTCGGGAATGATACAGGAAAGCACTGGTATGGTAATAGAGTTGTGGATGAGTGGAACAAACTCTCGAGTGCCGTCATAGAAGTTAAAACGCTGTGTAGTTTTAAAAATAGGTTAGAAAAATACATGAGTGGGTGTGGGTGGGTGTGAGTTGGACTTGACTAGCTCGTGCTACTAGGTCTGATGCCATGCTCCTTCCTTAAGTGAATGTGACCTGCCCTGACTAGGTTGGGTCATTTGCTTAAGCCGGTAGGAGACTTGAACAATGTATGGGCCAGTAAGCCTGCTGCAGTGTTCCTCCTTGTGTTCTTATGGACTGATGCTTTTCCATGTTTGTTTACATAAAGTTATGTAGCGAGTTGTGTGACGATGAGAAAAGATTATCATCTAATTCTGCAGCAAACTGAGCATCCACCACCACAACAACATGTGGTGGTGGATGCTGCAGCACCACCACAACAGGTGGTGGTGGTGCTGCAGCACCATCATCACCACAACAACAGGTGGTGGTGGGTGCTGCAGCACCATCATCACCACAACAACAGGTGGTGGTGGGTGCTGCAGCACCACCATCACCACAACAACAGGTGGTGGTGGGTGCTGCAGCACCACCACAACAGGTGGTGGTGGGTGCTGCAGCACCATCATCACCACAACAACAGGTGGTGGTGGGTGCTGCAGCACCATCATCACCACAACAACAGGTGGTGGTGGGTGCTGCAGCACCACCATCACCACAACAACAGGTGGTGGTGGGTGCTGCAGCACCATCATCACCGCAACAACAGGTGGTGGTGGGTGCTGCAGCACCATCATCACCGCAACAACAGGTGGTGGTGGGTGCTGCAGCACCATCACCACAACAACAGGTGGTGGTGGGTGCTGCAGCACCATCATCACCACAACAACAGGTGGTGGTGGGTGCTGCAGCACCACCATCACCGCAACAACAGGTGGTGGTGGGTGCTGCAGCACCACCATCATCACAACAACAGGTGGTGGTGGGTGCTGCAGCACCACCATCACCGCAACAACAGGTGGTGGTGGGTGCTGCAGCACCATCATCACCACAACAACAGGTGGTGGTGGGTGCTGCAGCACCACCATCACCGCAACAACAGGTGGTGGTGGGTGCTGCAGCACCACCATCATCACAACAACAGGTGGTGGTGGGTGCTGCAGCACCACCATCACCGCAACAACAGGTGGTGGTGGGTGCTGCAGCACCATCATCACCGCAACAACAGGTGGTGGTGGGTGCTGCAGCACCATCATCACCACAACAACAGGTGGTGGTGGGTGCTGCAGCACCATCACCACAACAGGTGGTGGTGGGTGCTGCAGCACCATCATCACCGCAACAACAGGTGGTGGTGGGTGCTGCAGCACCATCATCACCGCAACAACAGGTGGTGGTGGGTGCTGCAGCACCATCATCACCACAACAGGTGGTGGTGGGTGCTGCAGCACCATCACCACAACAACAGGTGGTGGTGGGTGCTGCAGCACCACCATCATCACAACAACAGGTGGTGGTGGGTGCTGCAGCACCACCATCACCGCAACAACAGGTGGTGGTGGGTGCTGCAGCACCACCATCACAACAGGTGGTGGTGGGTGCTGCAGCACCATCATCACCACAACAACAAGTGGTGGTGGGTGCTGCAGCACCACCATCACCACAACAACAGGTGGTGGTGGGTGCTGCAGCACCACCATCACCACAACAACAGGTGGTGGTGGGTGCTGCAGCACCACCATCACCGCAACAACAGGTGGTGGTGGGTGCTGCAGCACCATCACCACAACAAGAGGTGGTGGTGTGTGCAGCACCACCATCACCGCAACAACAGGTGGTGGTGGGTGCTGCAGCACCATCACCACAACAACAGGTGGTGGTGGGTGCTGCAGCACCACCATCACCACAACAACAGGTGGTGGTGGGTGCTGCAGCACTATCATCACCACAACAACAGGTGGTGGTGGATGCTGCAGCACCATCATCACCACAACAACAGGTGGTGGTGGGTGCTGCAGCACCATCACCCACAACAACAGGTGGTGGTGGGTGCTGCAGCACCACCATCACAACAACAGGTGGTGGTGGATGCTGCAGCACCATCACCACAACAACAGGTGGTGGGTGCTGCAGCGCCACCATCACCACAACAACAGGTGGTGGTGGATGCTGCAGCACCACCATTATCACCACAACAACAGGTGGTGGTGGATGCTGCAGCACCACCATTATCACCACAACAACAGGTGGTGGTGGGTGCTGCAGCAGAACCATCATCACCACAACAACAGGTGATAGTGGGTGCTGCAGCACCATCACCACAACAACAGGTGGTGGTGGATGCTGCAGCACCACCATCATCACCACAACAAAAGGTGGTGGTGGGTGCTGCAGCACCATCACCACAACAACAGGTGGTGGTGGGTGCTGCAGCACCATCACCCACAACAATAGGTGGTGGTGGATGTTGCAGCACCACCATCACCCACAACAGGTAGTGCTCAAGCATCACCATCGCCAACAACAACAGGTGGTGGTGGGTGCTGCAGCACCACCATCACCCACAACAACAGGTGGTGGCAGATGCTGCAGCACCACCATCACCCACAACAACAGGTGGTGGTGGATGCTGCAGCACCATCACCGACAATAACAGGTGGTGGTGGGTGCTGCAGCACCATCACCCACAACAACAGGTGGTGGTGGATGCTGCAGCACCACCATCACCCACAACAACAGGTGGTGGTGGATGCTGCAGCACCATCACCCACAACAACAAGTAGTGCTCAAGCATCACCACCCACAACAGGTGGTGGTGGATGCTGCAGCACCACCATCACCCACAACAACAGGTGGTGGTGGATGCTGCAGCACCACCATCACCCACAACAACAGGTAGTGCTCAAGCATCACCATCGCCAACAACAACAGGTGGTGGTGGGTGCTGCAGCACCACCATCACCCACAACAACAGGTGGTGGCAGATGCTGCAGCACCACCATCACCCACAACAACATGTGGTGGTGGATGCTGCAGCACCATCACCACAACAACAGGTGGTGGTGGATGCTGCAGCACCATCACCCACAACAACAGGTGGTGGTGGATGCTGCAGCACCATCACCCACAACAACAGGTGGTGCTGCAGCATCACCACCCACAACAGGTGGTGGTGGATGCTGCAGCACCATCACTCACAACAGGTGGTGCTGCAGCATCACCACCCACAACAGGTGGTGATGGATGCTGCAGCACCATCACCCACAACAGGTGGTGCTGCAGCATCACCACCCACAACAGGTGGTGATGGATGCTGCAGCACCACCACAACAACAGGTGGTGGTGGATGCTGCAGCACCACCACAACAACAGGTGGTGGTGGATGCTGCAGCACCATCACCCACAACAACAGGTGGTGCTGCAGCATCACCACCCACAACAGGTGATGGATGCTGCAGCACCATCACCCACAACAACAGGTGGTGCTGCAGCATCACCACCCACAACAGGTGGTGGTGCTCCAGCATCACCAGTCATACACTTGAAGTAACATTAACGAGAAACACTGCTGGTATATTCCTCATAGATATATTTTATATCTGCCTACCTACCTGGAGGTAGGTAGGTGCCGCCGACCTTTGACCCGGCTATGACCTGACAAACCAAGTGGTGAATGCCAGAGAGAGAATTGAAATAAATCCGCACGTTCGCTTACTGACGCGGTGAAGGGTTCTTGATCCAAGGAATTGGAGTTACCTTAAGCCTGGAATCCTTCAGAAGTGGGAGGAAGATAAAACAACAGCTGCACCAACACTATGATGTAGAAAACAAGTTATCTAACTACCAAGTTAACTAACTAACCAAGTTATCTAACTATCAAGTTAACTAACTAACCAAGTTATCTAACTACCAAGTTAACTAACTAACCAAGTTATCTAACTACCAAGTTAACTAACTAACCAAGTTATCTAACTACCAAGTTAACTAACTAACCAAGTTATCTATCAAGTTAACTAACCAAGTTATCTAACTACCAAGTTAACTAACTAACCAAGTTATCTAACTACCAAGTTAACTAACTAACCAAGTTATCTAACTACCAAGTTAACTAACTAACCAAGTTATCTAACTACCAAGTTAATTAACTAACCAAGTTATCTAACTATCAAGTTAACTAACTAACCAAGTTATCTAACTATCAAGTTAACTAACTAACCAAGTTATCTAACTACCAAGTTAACTAACCAAGTTATCTAACTACCAAGTTAACTAACTAACCAAGTTATCTAACTACCAAGTTAACTAACCAAGTTATCTAACTACCAAGTTAACTAACCAAGTTATCTAACTACCAAGTTAACTAACTAACCAAGTTATCTAACTACCAAGTTAACTAACTAACCAAGTTATCTAACTACCAAGTTAACTAACTAACCAAGTTATCTAACTACCAAGTTAACTAACCAAGTTATCTAACTACCAAGTTAACTAACTAACCAAGTTATCTAACTACCAAGTTATCTAACTACCAAGTTAACTAACCAAGTTATCTAACTACCAAGTTAACTAACCAAGTTATCTAACAACCAAGTTAACTAACTAACCAAGTTATCTAACTACCAAGTTAACTAACTAACCAAGTTATCTAACTACCAAGTTAACTAACTAACCAAGTTATCTAACTACCAAGTTAACTAACTAACCAAGTTATCTAACTACCAAGTTAACTAACTAACCAAGTTATCTAACTACCAAGTTAACTAACTAACCAAGTTATCTAACTACCAAGTTAACTAACTAACCAAGTTATCTAACTACCAAGTTAACTAACTAACCAAGTTATCTAACTACCAAGTTAACTAACTAACCAAGTTATCTAACTACCAAGTTAACTAACCAAGTTATCTAACAACCAAGTTAACTAACTAACCAAGTTATCTAACTACCAAGTTAACTAACCAAGTTATCTAACTACCAAGTTAACTAACTAACCAAGTTATCTAACAACCAAGTTAACTAACTAACCAAGTTATCTAACTACCAAGTTAACTAACTAACCAAGTTATCTAACTACCAAGTTAACTAACTAACCAAGTTATTTAACTACCAAGTTAACTAACCAAGTTATCTAACTACCAAGTTAACTAACTAACCAAGTTATCTAACAACCAAGTTAACTAACTAACCAAGTTATCTAACTACCAAGTTAACTAACTAACCAAGTTATCTAACTACCAAGTTAACTAACTAACCAAGTTATCTAACTACCAAGTTAACTAACTAACCAAGTTATCTAACTACCAAGTTAACTAACTAACCAAGTTATCTAACTACCAAGTTAACTAACTAACCAAGTTATCTAACTACCAAGTTAACTAACTAACCAAGTTATCTAACTACCAAGTTAACTAACCAAGTTATCTAACAACCAAGTTAACTAACTAACCAAGTTATCTAACTACCAAGTTAACTAACTAACCAAGTTATCTAACTACCAAGTTAACTAACTAACCAAGTTATCTAACAACCAAGTTAACTAACCAAGTTATCTAACTACCAAGTTAACTAACTAACCAAGTTATCTAACTACCAAGTTAACTAACTAACCAAGTTATTTAATTACCAAGTTAACTAACTAACCAAGTTATCTAACTACCAAGTTAACTAACTAACCAAGTTATCTAACTACCAAGTTAACTAACTAACCAAGTTATCTAACAACCAAGTTAACTAACTAACCAAGTTATCTAACTACCAAGTTAACTAACTAACCAAGTTATCTAACTACCAAGTTAACTAACTAACCAAGTTATCTAACTACCAAGTTAACTAACTAACCAAGTTATCTAACTACCAAGTTAACTAACTAACCAAGTTATCTAACTACCAAGTTAACTAACTAACCAAGTTATCTAACTACCAAGTTAACTAACCAAGTTATCTAACAACCAAGTTAACTAACTAACCAAGTTATCTAACTACCAAGTTAACTAACTAACCAAGTTATCTAACTACCAAGTTAACTAACTAACCAAGTTATCTAACAACCAAGTTAACTAACCAAGTTATCTAACTACCAAGTTAACTAACTAACCAAGTTATCTAACTACCAAGTTAACTAACTAACCAAGTTATTTAACTACCAAGTTAACTAACTAACCAAGTTATCTAACTACCAAGTTAACTAACTAACCAAGTTATCTAACTACCAAGTTAACTAACTAACCAAGTTATCTAACAACCAATTTAACTAACTAACCAAGTTATCTAACTACCAAGTTAACTAACTAACCAAGTTATCTAACTACCAAGTTAACTAACTAACCAAGTTATCTAACTACCTCCTGTCTCTTCACCATCTCTTACAACCGCTTCACAACCTACAATCATACAGCTAGTTAGAAAGTACTTAAGAAATATCAATTAAATTAAGATTACTCATCAGTTTAAAGTATTAATACCTAAATTTGTGCTATTTTGCTACCTCTCTTTTGTAATGATACGTACTTAAAATTGTACCACTTGATACCTATGACTAGACTTAGATATTCCGTAAGCATCAGTATTAGTCTGCCTGTAAGGCTCACCATGTTAGTGGCTTTCTTTTGTGATTAACAATATTTTATGACATGTAATCTACATTTTTATACTGCACGAAGAGAGAGAATTTGTTTTGAGGAAGGTTGTAGCAAGCTTAGAGACCAGAAGTCACTTGTGTTCTTCAAGACGAGTCTTCTTGTGTACAGGGAGATGGGCAGGACAAATGCCTGAACAAGCAAGAAAAATGGCATAGGTATTGCAGGTTCTCATATTAGATATATGAATCAAGCAATCCTTCTGTAAGAGAGATTGGAAGGCAAGAGAGTGTTCCCTGGAGCAAGTGTGGATGATGTAGTTGAGATATTAGATAACATCATGTCTGGTAATGGAAACAACCACATTATCTGCCTCATTGCTGATGGTAATTATGATAGGAAATGCAATAGACGCAGGCAGGCAAGTAGGCTGACAGGCACGCAGGCTGACAGGCAGGCAGGCTGACTGGCTAGTTGGCTGACAGTTAGGCCTTAGGCAAGCAGGCAGGCAAGCAAGTAGGCAGGCAGGCAGGCAAGCTGGCAGGCACGTTGACAAGCAAGCAGGCTGGCAGGCAGGCAAACAGGCTAGCAGGCAGGCAAGCAGGCAGACAGGCAGGTTGGCTGACAGACCTTAGGAAAGCAGACAGGCTGGCAGATAATGAGGGAAGGTCAAGTGGTCACACTCACCCCACCACAACCACCATTCAGTGTTCTGGTCTGATTCCTAAATCACTGGACACCTCGTTCCTTCTCCCCCTTCCCCTCACCACAAAATCCCCCGTCCCTATCCCTTCTTCCTTCCCCTCCCCCTTAAGCACCCTCACCCGCTGTCATAGTAAGCAGGGGTCACGCACAGCTAGTGGGTCACGCTTGTACTCGCCAGTAAACACACACACACACACACACACACACACACACACACACACACACACACACACACACACACACACACACACACACACACACACACACACACACCAGTCATAGAGTTGTCAGGAAGTGGAACAGTCTGGAGAGTGATGTAGTGGAGGCAGGATTCATACACAGCTTAAAGAAAAGATACGACAAAGCTCAATGAGCATGGAGAGTGGACCTAGTAGCGACCAGCGAAGAGGCGGGGCCAGGATCTGTGACGCGACCCCTGCAACTACAAATAGGTGAGTACACACACACACACACACACACACCATGTAGACTGTATTCATTTATAACGTCACAAAACATACTCAACCCCTGCCAATTTGGATTCAGGAAAAATAAAAGCACTAACGATGCAATCATAAAAATGTTAGATCTGCTTTACACAGCATTGGAAAATAAGGAATATCCACTAGGAATTTTTATTGACCTAAGAAAAGCTTTTGACACAGTAGACCACGGCATCCTACTCCACAAACTTGACCATTATGGACCATACCCCCGGCCGGGATTGAACCCGCGGTCATAGAGTCTCAAAACTCCAGCCCGTCGCGTTAGCCACTAGACCAGCTAGCCACAATAAGATTCATCCAACTAGGTATATTTCTACACCATAGGAAAGTTAGCACAGGCACCTCTGTGACCACAAATGCAAGTTTTTACAGACGAATCTCCATCGTGTCATTACGATTTCTTAAGTCATGTTGACCATTATGGTATAAGAGGCCATGCGCTTGCATATTTCAAATCTTACCTTACTAATAGGTATCAGTATGTCACCATTAAAGACACAGCATCAACAACACAGCCACTTGATACTGGAGTTCCGCAGGGAAGTGTCCTTGGTCCCCTGCTCTTCCTCATATACATCAATGATCTTCCAAACGTATCTCGACACCTGAACCCCATTCTCTTTGCTGACGACACGACTTATGTCATCTTTCACCCTAATCTTGCCACCCTCAACACCATTGTTAATGAGGAGCTGATCAAAATATCGACTTGGATGACAGCCAATAAACTTACGCTTAACGTTGACAAAACCTACTACATTATGTTTGGTAGCAGAGCAGGAGATGCGCAAATTAACATTAAGATCGACAACACTCTAATTGCCAGGCATAATGAGGGCAAATTCCTAGGCCTATACCTCGACAACAACCTGAACTTCAGCACCCATATCCAACACATAACCAAAAAAGTATCCAAAACGGTTGGGATCCTCTCCAAGATACGATACTACGTGCCGCAAACTGCCCTTCTCACACTACACCATTCACTTATATATCTATACCTCACCTATGCTATCTGTGCTTGGGGTTCAACTGCAGCAACACACCTAAAGCCAATAATAACCCAACAAAAAGCCGCAGTAAGAATAATCACTAAATCCCATCCCTGGCAACACCCCCCCCCCCTCTTCATAGATCTAAACTTACTCCCTGTTCAGTACATCCACACTTACTACTGTGCAATCTACATCTACAGGACCTTAAATTCCAATATTAACCTTGACCTAAAACGCTTTCTTGATAGTTGTGACAGAACCCACAGGCACAACACCAGACACAAACATCTCTGACATTCCCCGTGTCCGACTAAACCTTTACAAAAATTCAATGTATGTCAAAGGCCCTAAAATCTGGAACACCCTACCTGAAAATTCTAAAACTGCAGACACATTCATCACCTTCAAAACTACCATCAGAAAACATCTTATCTCCCTGATACACCCTGTCAACTAACTATACGAATACCACCTGGTGGTTCACACTTTCACTCACCCATTTGACCATAAACAGAAATATCAATTTCAATCTCAAAATAATGAATCTTAACTAGTCATAAGTTGGCCTGTGATACTCCAATACTGAAACTATGTATAGTGCCAAAACAAAAGCATTCACATTGCTAAACTCACAAACTAGTATTTAGTCACTTAGCCATAATACCAACTTACCTCATAATTTTGTAATATTTTAAACTTAAAATTTAATATAAGTCTGCCCGAAATGCCTAGCCATGCTAGGTGTTCTAGTGGTACACTCTGTAATTATTATTTTACTACATGTAAACCACACAATAACCAAATTCTGTAAACTCAGCATTGTAATCCTTATAGAGAATAAACTTTGAATTTGAATTTGAATTTGAATGTACGTCCGGCCCATATTGGAGTATGCAGCACCAGTATGGAACCGACACCTGGTCAAGCACGTCAAGAGATCAGAGAAAGTGCAAAGGTTTGCAACAAGACTAGTCCCGGAGCTAAAAAGTTAAGAAGGAGCACTGCAGCAGGCCTACTGGCCCATACTGGCCAGGTCTAACTTATTTTTAAAGTTACACAACATTTTAGCTTCACTGACGCTAGTTGGGAGTTTATTCCACTTATCCACAACTCTACCAGACTACTACTAAACCAGTACTTTCCTATATCCTTCCTGAATCCAATTTTGTCCATCTTGATACCATTGTCGGTACTGACACCATTCATGTACAGTCTCGGTTACATAATTTTACCACGTTATTCACATCCCCTCTTATTTGTTCCTGTTTTCCACTTATACACCTCAGTCATGTCCCCTCTAACTCTACGTCTTTCTAGAGAGTGCAGATTCAGGGACCTCAGTCTATCCTCATAGGAAAGATTTCTGATACATGGGATCAACTTTGTCATCCTCCTTTGTACGTTCTCCAGTGCATTTATATCCATTCTGTAATACAGTAACCAGAACTGTGCTGCATAATGTAAATGAGGCCTAACCAAGGATATATAGAGTTGAAGAACCTGAAAAATCTTCTTATTTATACTTCTTGATATGAAGCCAAGAATTCTATTCGCTTTATTGCGAACACTTATGCACTGTTGTCTTGATTTTAGATTACTGCTAACCAGAACTCCTAAATCAACCTGACGATACTGGAGAACGGGAGGGATAGGGAGGGACATGATAATGACATGTAAAATACTGAGAGGAATTGACAAGGTGGATTGGGACAGTTGTTTTAGAGATGGGACACAGCAACAAGGTGTCACAGCTGGAAAATGAAAACTCAGATGAGTCACAGGGATGTTAGGAAGTATGTATTAAGTCACAGAGTTGTAAGGAAGTGGGACTATCTGGAGAGTGATGTAGGGGAGGCAGGATCCATACATAGCTTTAAGAGGAGATACGGCAAAGCTCATGGAGCAGGGAGAGAGTGAACCTTCTGGCGACCAGTGAAATAGCGGGGCCAGGAGCTGTGAATTAACCCCTGCAACCACAAATGGGTGAGTACAAATGAGTACACACACACACACACACACACACACACACACACACACACACACAGGAGCTGTGAATCGACCCCTGTAAATAGCGTGCTGAAAATATCTAGCCTAGACAGGACTCGCAGCAATGGTTGTAAGTTGGAAAAATTCAGATTCAGGAAGGATATAGGAAAGTACTGGTTTGGTAATAGAGTTGTGGATGAGTGGAACAAACTCCCGAGTACAGTTATAGAGGCTAAAACGTTGTGTAGTTTTAAAAATAGGTTAGATAAATACATGAGTGGGTGTGGATGGGTGTGAGTTGGACCTGACTAGCTTGTGCTACTAGGTCAGTTGCCGTGTTCCTTCCTTAAGTGACTGACCTGACCTGACTAGGTTGAGGCATTGGCTTAAGCCGGTAGGAGACTTGGACCTGCCTCGCATAGGCCAGTAGGCCTGCTGCAGTGTTCCTTCTTTCTTATGTTCTTATGTGAATAAGGTGAGTACACACTCACGCGAGGCTAGCAGTTAAGTATGGCTGTTATAGAGCAATTGAGACTGGGTCAGGAACCGAGCTTCGAACCCAAATGTCATATCTAGGTGAATACACGTACTCCTGACGAGGTGGCAGAGTGGTGAAGGTGTTGGACTGCTAATCCAACTGGGTCAACCTGCCTGGGTTTCAATACCATCCTCCTCCAGGGTTAGTTTAAAAAAAAAACATTAAGCACTAAGAACAAGACACCACGAATATTGCTCTGCTTCTGTCGTCCTCCTCCTCGTCTTCCTCCTCTTAAAACAATACACACACAGCAGTGTCTGAAGATACACAAACTGTTCCTATTTTCCAAAGTGTAAAATGTTAAATCTTATATAAAGTTACCCACTGATAAACACAATATAACCGTATTTAACTCATTGTGATGTAGTCCAGCTGGGCTTGTGAGGTCTCTGGGGAGACCTAATTTAACCAATTATATGGTCACACCTTGCCTTGGCAAACGTCTGTAGCCACGCCCACGTCTGAGGTCTTTTGTTCTTGACGCCTCAGACCTAGGCGTCAGGTCGTACACGTGGTTGTGGAGGGTGCTTGGACCACCATAAAAGCCCAAGGAAGAGCTGAGTAGGGAGACTCGAGCGGAGCTGCTGCTGGGGTGCAGAGCTCCTGAGCAGAGACTTCGAGTGGAGCTGCTGCTGGGGTGCAGGGCTCGGGAGAAGGCTGCTGAAGTCTCTGGAGGAGACTGTTGGAGGCATTGGGCAGAGTACTGGCTTGGCGCATTTCTCGTGCTATATAGGTCTTGGGACCTGTGGCTTAGTTCCTGTAGTGAACTGTCCTCTGTGCTATATTGTAAGTTATATTCATTTTCGTCAAGTTGATTGTGTTCCCTGTCTCACTGCTTATACATACCATCCCATTTATCTAAACCAATGATGTACTCCTGTTCCCGAATATATTATTGTACAAAGACTTAATAATAAACTGTGTTTGAGTAGAATAGGAATATTCACTGCCCACCGTTATTTATTCTTTTTTCTTATATTTTATTATGTTTATGTGAGTGAAGAGTGGGCGAGGCATATGTTAGTGAGTAGTGTAGAGTTAATGAGAGTGTCGTGGTGGTCACCACTGACCTGTCATTACCTACCTACCTCCGCTAATCATCTCACTCCTACCACCTCGCCTGCCTCTCCCCTCCCTACGATACCCCCTACTCCCATATTCCCCACTTATATCCGATTCAATCATTACCCCCCTACATGACATCATTTAAGCAACGATATTTGAAACTAGTTAATTTAGAAAATCATTTGTTGACATCAGTGAGATGGATGTGCCTGCATATTCATGCAGAGGTGTTGAATCTGGTGAGTGATGTCTGATACTGCAATAACAAGGTGTGGGAGTCGTGATCCATGTTGATTGTTCAAGAACAACAGAGGCTGAAAGTGACGTCTCGTACAAGCGAGTAGAAGCCACCAACATAACATCACCACTGCTAAGTTAGTTATGACTGGAGATTCCTGTGTTCTCAGAGGCAGAATTTGCTCAATTCCTTTTCCTCTGACTTACACTTGTGATGATGGTTCAGTAGGTACACCAGTAAACATTACTTTAGCAACCTCCAGTACACGATGACGCTCTCAGATTACAGATGTTAGTACTTATTGTGGTTCCCAGAGACATCCTGTGGAGGGTAGCACAGTACCATATATGGTCACATGAGAGTTGATAAATTAGCCAAACTAAAAAGTACCCCGATGGGAAATTTTGAATATAACTTTGGTATGTCTGTGTCTAGCATTAGAAATAATATTAGGAGAGACGTAAATAACGAAACTTAATGTTATAGGACTGCAGTTAAAAGCCTGAGTAGATCTATCACTCACTATGATAATATGAACGTAGATAAGTACGCTTATGGACTTGGAATGTGGCTCGTACGTCGGACTGCGTGCGGCCAGCAGTAACAGCCTAGTTGATCAGGCCCTGATCCATCGGGAGGCCTGGTCGTGGACCGGGCCGCGGGGGCGTTGATCCCCGGAATAACCTCCAGGTAACCTCCAGGTATGTAGTAGCAAGGCTTAGGTTACTACATCAATCAGGCTTGGTTACAAGTACTTCTGGCAGTTTGGTAGATACATAAATGATCATTTTCAATGCAAAGTATATGTGGTCAGCACAGACTTTGCACTTTGTGTTCATTACTATCTTGAGCACTATGTGCTTAATTGTACACTTTTTTGAGGGACAGAGAGATATACAGAATAATAATCAATGTGATATGTTATTATGAAAATAACATACCAGACATATGAAGCAAATGTCCTAAATCTGCTTACAACAGACAGGCCACTTATAGCTGTAAATCCAGATGTACCTGTTAACCCTTTCGAGGCTTCCATCCTAGGCCTTTTTTGTATCTATATGTTCTTGCGCTACCCTCCACAGGATTTTAGCGGCAAAACCTAAAATCTGAGAGCGTCATCGCGTACTGGAGGTTGCTTAAGTAGTGTTTACTGGTGTACTTACTGAACCATCATCACACGTGTAAGTCAGGGATAAGGAATTTGGCGAATTCTACCTCAAATGAACATAAGAATCTCCAGTCATAACTGACTTAGTATATATATATATATATATATATATATATATATATATATATATATATATATATATATATATATATATATATATATATATATAAACAGCTCTTTTTCTGTGGAGGTGGGAGGCAGGGAGCGTAGTCGACCTCTTCACCTCGACCTACATCTTGAGGAAATACCAGAGGCAGCCAGGATGCTCAATCCACCCCACACACCTCACTACACACCTCATTACACTCCTCACTACACACCTCACTACACACCTCATTACACTCCTCACTACACACCTCATTACACTCCTCACTACACACCTCAATACACTCCTCACTACACACCTCAATACACTCCTCACTACACTCCTCACTACACACCTCAATACACTCCTCACTACACACCTCACTACACTCCTCACTACACACCTCAATACACTCCTCACTACACACCTCACTACACTCCTCACTACACTCCTCACTACACACCTCAATACACTCCTCACTACACACCTCACTACACTCCTCATTACATACCTCAATACACTCCTCACTATTCATCGTCTTGTCCTAGTTCACTGTGCTTTGCTCCTGTCATAAATTATTCACCAGGTGCCTTCATGCCTCACTAATGGACACTCAGTATGTGGCATCACCTACATCACTACTCACTGATGGACAATCACTATGTGGCAGTAATGAGGCAACACCTACATCAACCTATATCATTACCCACTGATGGACACTATGTGGCAGTAATGAGGCATCACCTACATCATCCTACATCACTACTCACTGATGGACACTTTACTCGATTCCACTTAACTTTTACCTTACCACTTAGCAAGGTTCTTACCAATTATGTAATACTCGGTCATATACAAAGATGGGAAAGTGAATACTATATTTCACAGTATTACAATTTATTAATACTTAATTACTTATTACAATCATATATTTTGTTACAGAGAAAGGAGTCTGATACTTTAATATATCTGGGAAGATATCATACAATGAAAGACTTCAGAATTGGTGACTATAATCAACTGACTATAAAGCCAATGTGAAGTTACTCGAAGTATAAATGAAATTCACTTTCCACAAGGAATAATATCAGAGTCCAACTTCCACAAGAAAGTTCAACTTCCGCCACCCTGAGACAGAGTTCCTTCCTGCCTCCAGCAAACGCATCCAACTAAGTGACACAGAGCCTTCAGCTCTGTCTCCAGCAGAGGCTGCTAACTGTATCTCCCTGACTCCTGACTCCTCCAGTATTTAAGTCAAACTTACTCTCCTCCTACTTCCGGTAGCCTCATGGGAACGCCATGTGCTCGCTCATAAGGAAGAGAATGCCAGACCAAGGCAAGGATGCTGGGGATTATCACTCTTCCTTCTCTCACAGACAGGGAGTCTCAGCCAACAGTCTCAAAGACTCACAATCAGTAACAGTATTTATTTAGTAAAATTTGCAAATTGGGACGTATGCATCTCAGTAACAACGTAATCCTTGTTTTCTGGAAAACACCAGGGATGAAAATTTTCAGCCTATCAGAGGAGCATTCTCCAGTTATCGCACGGATTTCAATGAGTCCCAAGTTTTACAAATTAATTTAGTACTCTGAAAAATTTGCCTAAACACACACACCGTAGGATGAATGAGACTGAAACATTTTTAAAGTGACTAAACATGAATGAAAACTTAACACTATCTTACACACAATTAGCAGGCAACTTTTCTGAGTGTTCGAAGCCAACCAGCAGAGTGTTTTGGTAGTTATTAGAACCATCCCAGAATGATGGGAAAGAGCCAGACAACTGGTCACAGGACACCTGCAGATGCCTGGTGCTCTAAGAATCTTACCATAGTTACTGTACACCGGCACTGAAAATGAGGCCTCGTGTTATGAACGTAATAAAATTGAATATCTGAAGGAAGAACGAAATTCAGGCAACAATTTGAAAGTTTCTCTTGGAGGATCACTAATAACAACTGTGACCCACACAAGTAACTGTGACCCACACAAGTAACTGTGACCCACACAAGTAACTGTGACCCACACAAGTAACTGTGACCCACACAAGTAACTGTGAACCATACAAATAACTGTGACCCACACAAGTAGCATAACTGTGCTCCACACAAGTAACTGTGACCCACACAAGTAACTGTGACCCACACAAGTAACTGTGACCCACACAAGTAACTGTGACCCACACAAGTAACTGTGACCCACACAAGTAACTGTGACCCACACAAGTAACTGTGACCCACACAAGTAACTGTGACCCACACAAGTAACTGTGACCCACACAAGTAACTGTGACCCACACAAGTAACTGTGAACCATACAAATAACTGTGACCCACACAAGTAGCATAACTGTGCTCCACACAAGTAACTGTGACCCACACAAGTAACTGTGACCCACACAAGTAACTGTGACCCACACAAGTAACTGTGACCCACACAAGTAACTGTGACCCACACAAGTAACTGTGACCCACACAAGTAACTGTGAACCATACAAATAACTGTGACCCACACAAGTAACTGTGACCCACACAAGTAACTGTGACCCACACAAGTAACTGTGACCCACACAAGTAACTGTGACCCACACAAGTAACTGTGACCCACACAAGTAACTGTGACCCACACAAGTAACTGTGACCCACACAAGTAACTGTGACCCACACAAGTAACTGTGACCCACACAAGTAACTGTGACCCACACAAGTAACTGTGACCCACACAAGTAACTGACCCACACAAGTAACTGTGAACCATACAAATAACTGTGACCCACACAAGTAGCATAACTGTGCTCCACACAATTGTGACCCACACAAGTAACATAACTGTGACCCACACAAGCAACAACTGTGACCCACACAAGCAACAACTGTGACCCACACAAGTAACATAACTGTGACCCACACAAGTAACATAACTGTGACCCACACAAGTAACAACTATGACCCACACAAGTAACAACTGTGACCCACACAAGTAACAACTGTGACCCACACAAGTAATATAACTGTGACCCACACAAGTAACATAACTGTGACCCACACATAAGTAGATTGTCAGGGTAGTTTAGGTTAGGTTATTCCTGCCCAACTTGGATAAGTCTATATTAGTAAATGTTGCATACTACAAGTGATGTAGAGTGGATGTTGCTTACTACAAGTGATGTAGAGTGGATGTTGCTTACTACAAGTGATGTAGAGTGGATGTTGCTTACTACAAGTGATGTAGAGTGGATGTTGCTTACTACAAGTGATGTAGAGTGGATGTTGCATACTACAAGTGATGTAGAGTGGATGTTGCATACTACAAGTGATGTAGAGTGGATGTTGCTTACTACAAGTGATGTAGAGTGGATGTTGCTTACTACAAGTGATGTAGAGTGGATGTTGCTTACTACAAGTGATGTAGAGTGGATGTTGCTTACTACAAGTGATGTAGAGTGGATGTTGCTTACTACAAGTGATGTAGAGTGGATGTTGCATACTACAAGTGATGTAGAGTGGATGTTGCATACTACAAGTGATGTAGAGTGGATGTTGCTTACTACAAGTGATGTAGAGTGGATGTTGCATACTACAAGTGATGTAGAGTGGATGTTGCTTACTACAAGTGATGTAGAGTGGATGTTGCATACTACAAGTGATGTAGAGTGGATGTTGCTTACTACAAGTGATGTAGAGTGGATGTTGCTTACTACAAGTGATGTAGAGTGGATGTTGCATACTACAAGTGATGTAGAGTGGATGTTGCTTACTACAAGTGATGTAGAGTGGATGTTGCATACTACAAATGATGTAGAGTGGATGTTGCTTACTACAAGTGATGTAGAGTGGATGTTGCATTCTACAAGTGATGTAGAGTGGATGTTGCTTACTACAAGTGATGTAGAGTGGATGTTGCATACTACAAGTGATGCTTACTACAAGTGATGTAGAGTGGATGTTGCTTACTACAATTGATGTAGAGTGGATGTTGCTTACTACAAGTGATGTAGAGTGGATGTTGCATACTACAAGTGATGTAGAGTGGATGTTGCTTACTACAAGTGATGTAGAGTGGATGTTGCATACTACAAATGATGTAGAGTGGATGTTGCAAGTGATGTAGAGTGGATGTTGCTTACTACAAGTGATGTAGAGTGGATGTTGCTTACTACAAGTGATGTAGAGTACAAGTGATGTAGAGTGGATGTTGCATACTACAAGTGATGTAGAGTGGATGTTGCATACTACAAGTGATGTAGAGTGGATGTTGCATACTACAAGTGATGTAGAGTGGATGTTGCTTACTACAAGTGATGTAGAGTGGATGTTGCATACTACAAGTGATGTAGAGTGGATGTTGCTTACTACAAGTGATGTAGAGTGGATGTTGCATACTACAAGTGATGTAGAGTGGATGTTGCTTACTACAAGTGATGTAGAGTGGATGTTGCTTACTACAAGTGATGTAGAGTGGATGTTGCATACTACAAGTGATGTAGAGTGGATGTTGCTTACTACAAGTGATGTATAGTGGATGTTGCATACTACAAGTGATGTAGAGTGGATGTTGCATACTACAAGTGATGTAGAGTGGATGTTGCTTACTAAAAATGAGGTAGAGTGGATGTTGCTTACTACAAGTGAGGTAAAGTGGATGTTGCTTACAAGTGAGGTAGAGTGGATGTTGCATACAAGTGAGGTAGAGTGGATGTTGCATACAAGTGAGGTAGAGTGGATGTTGCATACAAGTGAGGTAGAGTGGATGTTTCATACAAGTGAGGTAGAGTGGATGTTGCATACAAGTGAGGTAGAGTGCATGTTGCATACAAGTGAGGTAGAGTGCATGTTGCATACAAGTGAGGTAGAGTGGATGTTGCATACAAGTGAGGTAGAGTGGATGTTTCATACAAGTGAGGTAGAGTGGATGTTGCATACAAGTGAGGTAGAGTGCATGTTGCATACAAGTGAGGTAGAGTGCATGTTGCATACAAGTGAGGTAGAGTGGATGTTGCTTACCTCAAGTGAGGTAGAGTGAATGTTGCTTACTACAAGTGAGGTAAAGTGGATGTAGCATACAAGTAAGGTAGAGTGGATGTTACATAATACAAGTGATGTAGAGTTTCTTGATGATAGTCAGGATGGTTGTAGTCAGGATAGTACTAGTAGAGTCTCTCAGGTACATAATGTAGTTCTACAATGTCGCGAGGATATTGCAACAATGAATCTGCATTGTTTATATAATGGCGAATTTACATAATCACAGACACATAACGTAGTCAAAAATTTTTCTCAACGGTGTCTCTTTCTCTCTGTGTGTGTCTTGTGTGTAATTTTCTTTGTCGTCGCTCTGGGATGATGGAGATATCTTCATCCAAAATACATTTCTGCTGTGTATGTGATGGACTATCCTGAGTGATGGTAATTAACAAGTGATAGTAACTCCAGTTCTGCTGGAAGGAAATTCTTTGAATCTGTCGTAGCTGATGAACCATTACTGGAATACTGGACGATATTCTCATTGTCCTAGTGAAGTCTCCCAGCTCAAGCTGGCACTACTGACGTCTCCCAGCTTAAGCTGGCACTGTTGACGTCTCCCAGCTCAAGCTGGCACTGCTGACGTCTCCCAGCTCAAGCTGGCACTGCTGACGTTTCCCAGCTCAAGCTGGCACTGTTGACGTCTCCCAGCTTAGGCTGACACTAATGAAGTCTCCCAGCTTAGGCTGACACTATTCAAGTTTATTCTGTTTCCACATAAAGGTAGATAAGTAGGTAGGTAGGTAAGTAGAGTAGATAAAGAGAGATAAAAAAAACTGGGAGTGAGAGATAAAATGAGAAATACATCCAGTGAGTGAGGTGATGCGAGACTTCAGGAATCATGTATGTAGGCAGTGTTGTCTTGCTTACCTTGAATCCTTCTACCCCCCCTCCATAACCGTCCCCCCCTCTCTCTCAATCTCTCTCTCTCTGTCCCCTCTCTCTTTCTCTCTTTCTAAAAATTTTGTATTAACTACGTCTACAACGCTGTAATGCACTGAAGAGCGATTTATCTCTTGAGAGAGAGAGAGAGAGAGAGAGAGAGAGAGAGAGAGAGAGAGAGAGAGAGAGAGAGAGAGAGAGAGAGAGAGAGAGAGAGAGAGAGAGAGAGAGAGAGAGAGAGAGAGAGAGAGAGAGAGAGAGAGAGAGAGAGAGAGAGAGAGAGAGAGAGAGAGAGAGAGAGAGAGAGAGAGAGAGAGAGAGAGAGAGAGAGAGAATGTGCAGACCAGCTAGCAGCACCTCTAACTCGCATCTTTCAGCACTGCCTAGTACAGTGTAAATGGCAGAAATCAGCAACTACAGACCAGTGTCACTCTTGTCAATCACTGGTAAGATCCTTGAGACAATAATCTCAAGACAAATGACAGAGTTTTTTGACTACCACTCACTACTTTGTGATCGTCAATATGGCTTCAGGAAAGGTTACTCTGCTGCTGATCTGTTGTTAAACCTCTCCACTAAGTGGCACCAGTCACTGGATGAATCCAAAGTCAGCTGTGTGGTAGCACTGGACATTGCTGGCGCTTTCGACCGGGTGTGGCACCAGGGCCTCTTAGCAAAACTTCAAGCACTGAGAATTGCAGGCTCTACGCTATGTCTCCTCAGTGATTACCTTCATGGTAGATAATAATATAATATCTTTATTTACTACAAGTACATGTACATGGGATACAGTCCTAGCTGACAACAATGACATACTACTGCATAGAAATCCCCTTGTTATGCTCAGCATTTCGGGCAAATTAGGTCAGTGTCCCGGGATGCGACCCACACCAGTCGACTAACACCCAGGTACCCATTTTACTGATGGGGAACATAGACAACAGGTGGAAAGAAACACGCCCAACGTTTCTACTCTGGCTGGGAATCGAACCCAGGCCCTCACCGTGTGAAGCGAGAGTGTTAGCCACCAGACCACCAGAGCCCCTAGATCTCTAAGTGTAGTTCTCAATGGAACGGAATCAGCAAGACATCCTATTGGGGCAAGTGTTCCACAAGGAAGCGTGCTGGGTCCATTGTTATGGAATGTCTACTTCAACGACCTTCTTCATCTCATCCCAGAATCACATGCATATGCAGACGACTGTACACTGACATTCACTTATCCAAGAGAAGAAATGCCAGCTGCTCTAAGCTACATCAATCACCAGCTGAGAGCTATATCAGCTTGGGAAAATAGATGGCAAGTAATATTTGCACCTGAGAAAACGCAAATGATGATCGTCTCTAGGCACCATGATGGTAATGCTGGTGCAGTAGTAAGGATGAATGGGAGGACGTTGGCACCTGGAGAAGAAGTTGATATCCTTGGGGTGAAATTTGACTCCAAACTAACCATGAAGAACCATGTTGTAAATCTTGCAAACAAGGCAGCCAGGAAGCTTACAGCACTTCGCCGTATCTCGCATCTGCTTGACAGTAGGGGTTGCAAGATCCTGTACGAGGCACAAGTACGCTCACACCTTGAGTATGCTCCACTTTCTTGGTTTGCCTGCCCCCCCCTCTCATCTGCGACTGCTTGACAGAGTAGAGAACAGAGCAAGACGTCTCATCTCTCGCCTGGACCCATCCTGGATAGATCTGTCATTTCAGCAGAGCCTTCAACATAGGAGGGATGTGGGTGGCCTTACTGTTATGTACAAGGCCAATATTGTCAAAATACCACACTTGGATCCACTTCGAGGACAGCGTGAAACAAGCTTTTATGCCACAAGACGGGCAGAAAGCAGCAACTTCACTCTGGCTGTACCCTTCTGCAGAACATCACTCCATCTGAGATCATACATACCCAGGATGACTCGAGTATGGAACACATTCGTACAGCATAATGATGTCAACGAGATAAAGTCAGTTGATCAAATGAAAATGCTGGCCCACAGATGGCTCCAACTTCATCCTGTTTCCTACTTGTATGTCTCATAACAATAAAAATGCTTTCAAATGAGCTGATGTAGGTAACAGCTCTTAGCTTGCCAATAAAGTTAGGAATCCTTAACCTGTAAATAGCTTGTCAATAAAGCTAGGGATCCTTAACCTGTCAAACCCTGTGTAAAAAAAAAAAGAAAAAGAGAGAGAGAGAGAGAGAGAGACTAAGCAAGGGGCTCTTTCGCAACATTGTAGCCGGACACGTATTAAATACATCAATACTGTCATGCACATTAATGACATGTAGTGCCCTCACATACACACATGTAGTGCCCTCACATACATGTAGTGCCCTCACATACACACATGTAGTGCCCTCACATACACACATGTAGTGCCCTCACATACACACATGTAGTGCCCTCACATACACACATGTAGTCCCCTCACATACGCACATGTAGTGCCCTCACATACACATGTAGTCCCCTCACATACACACATGTAGTGCCCTCACATACACACATGTAGTGCCCTCACATACACACATGTAGTCCCCTCACATACACACATGTAGTGCCCTCACATACACACATGTAGTGCCCTCACATACACACATGTAGTGCCCTCACATACACACATGTAGTGCCCTCACATACACACATGTAGTGCCCTCACATACACACATGTAGTGCCCTCACATACACACATGTAGTGCCCTCACATACACACATGTAGTGCCCTCACATACACACATGTAGTGCCCTCACATACACACATGTAGTCCCCTCACATACACACATGTAGTCCCCTCACATACACACATGTAGTCCCCTCACATACACACATGTAGTCCCCTCACATACACACATGTAGTCCCCTCACATACACACACGTAGTCCCCTCACATACACACATGTAGTCCCCTCACATACACACATGTAGTCCCCTCACATACACACATGTAGTCCCCTCACATACACACATGTAGTCCCCTCACATACACACATGTAGTCCCCTCACATACACACATGTAGTCCCCTCACATACACACATGTAGTCCCCTCACATACATGTAGTCCCCTTACATACATGTAGTCCCCTCACATACATGTAGTCCCCTCACATACACACATGTAGTCCCCTCACATACACACATGTAGTCCCCTCACATACACACATGTAGTCCCCTCACATACACACATGTAGTCCCCTCACATACACACATGTAGTCCCCTCACATACACACATGTAGTCCCCTCACATACACACATGTAGTCCCCTCACATACACACATGTAGTCCCCTCACATACACACATGTAGTCCCCTCACATACACACATGTAGTCCCCTCACATACACACATGTAGTCCCCTCACTTACACACATGTAGTCCCCTCACATACACACATGTAGTCCCCTCACATACACACACACATGTAGTCCCCTCACATACACACACACATGTAGTCCCCTCACATACACACACGTAGCCCCCCTCACATACACACATGCATGTAGTCCCCTCACATACACACATGTAGTCCCCTCACATACACAAACACACGTAGCCCCCCTCACATACACACATGCATGTAGTCCCCTCACATACACACATGTAGTCCCCTCACATACACACATACATGTAGTCCCCTCACATACACACATGTAGTCCCCTCACATACACACATGTAGTCCCCTCACATACACACATGTAGTCCCCTCACATACACACACACACGTAGCCCCCCCTCACATACACACATGCATGTAGTCCCCTCACATACACACATGTAGTCCCCTCACATACACACATGTAGTCCCCTCACATACACACACATATGTAGTACCCTCACATACACACATACATGTAGTCCCGCCACATACACACATGTAGTCCCCTCACATACACACACATATGTAGTCCCCTCACATACACACATACATGTAGTCCCCTCACATACACACATACATGTAGTCCCGCCACATACACACATGTAGTTCCCTCACATACACACATACATGTAGTCCCCTCACATACACACATGCAGTCCCCTCACATACACACATACATGTAGTCCCCTCACTTACACACATGTAGTCCCCTCATAAACACACATACATGTAGTCCCCTCACATACATGTAGTCCCCTCACATACACACATACATGTGTCCCGCCACATACACACATGTAGTCCCCTCACATACACACATATATGTAGTCCCCTCACATACATACATGTAGTCCCCTCACATACACACATACATGTAGTCCCGCCACATACACACATGTAGTTCCCTCACATACACACATACATGTAGTCCCCTCACATACACACATGTAGTCCCCTCACATACACACATACATGTAGTCCCCTCACATACACATATGTAGTCCCCTCATAAACACACATACATGTAGTCCCCTCACATACACACATACATGTAGTCATCTCACATACACACATGTAGTCCCCTCATAAACACACATACATGTAGTCCCCTCACATACACACATACATGTAGTCCCCTCACATACACACATGTAGTCCACTCACATACATATATGTAGTCCCCTCACATACACACATACATGTAGTCCCCTCACATACATACATGTAGTCCCCTCACATACATACATGTAGTCCCGCCACATACACACATGTAATCCCCTCACATACACACATGTAGTCCCCTCACATACACACATACATGTAGTCCCCTCACATACACACATGTAGTCCCCTCACATACACACATACATGTACTTCCCTCACATACACACATACATGTAGTCCCCTCACATACACACATGTAGTCCCCTCACATACACACATACATGTAGTCCCCTCACATACACACATACATGTAGTCCCCTCACATACACACATGTAGTTCCCTCACATATACACATGTACTTCCCTCACATACACACATACATGTAGTCCCCTCACATACACACATGTAGTCTCCTCACATACACACATACATGTAGTCCCCTCACATACACACATACATGTAGTCCCCTCACATACACACATACATGTAGTCCCCTCACATACACACATACATGTAGTTCCCTCACATACACATATACATGTAGTCCCCTCCCATACACACATACATGTAGTCCCCTCACATACACACATACATGTAGTCCCCTCACATACACACATACACGTAGTCCCCTCACATACACACATACATGTAGTCCCCTCACATATACACATACATGTATTCCCCTCACATACACACATTTAGTCTCCTCACATACACACATACATGTAGTCCCCTCACATACACACATACATGTAGTCCCCTCACATACACACATACATGTAGTCCCCTCACATACACACATACATGTAGTTCCCTCACATACACATATACATGTAGTCCCCTCCCATACACACATACATGTAGTCCCCTCACATACACACATACATGTAGTCCCCTCACATACACACATACATGTAGTCCCCTCACATACACACATACATGTAGTCCCCTCACATATACACATACATGTATTCCCCTCACATACACACATGTAGTTCTCTCACATACACACATACATGTAGTCCCCTCACATACACCCATGTAGTTCCCTCACATACACACATACATATAGTCCCCTCACATACACACATACATGTAGTCCCCTCACATACACACATACATGTAGTCCCCTCACATACACACATACATGTAGTCGCCTCACATACACACATGTAGTTCCCTTACATACACACATACATGTAGTCCCCTCACATACACACATGTAGTTCCCTCACATACACACATACATGTAGTCCCCTCACATACATGTAGTCCCCTCACATACACACACACATGTAGTCCCCTCATACATACATGTAGTCCCCTCACATACACACATACATGTAGTCCCCTCACAAACACACATACATGTAGTCCCCTCACAAACACACATACATGTAGTCCCCTCACAAACACACATACATGTAGTCCCTCACAAACACACATACATGTAGTCCCTCACAAACACACATACATGTAGTCCCTCACAAACACACATACATGTAGTCCCTCACAAACACACATACATGTAGTCCCTCACAAACACACATACATGCAGTCCCTCACAAACACACATACATGTAGTCCCCTCACAAACACACATACATGTAGTCCCCTCACAAACACACATACATGTAGTCCCCTCACAAACACACATACATGTAGTCCCCTCACAAACACACATACATGTAGTCCCCTCACAAACACACATACATGTAGTCCCTCACAAACACACATACATGTAGTCCCTCACAAACACACATACATGTAGTCCCTCACAAACACACATACATGTAGTCCCTCACAAACACACATACATGTAGTCCCTCACAAACACACATACATGTAGTCCCCTCACAAACACACATACATGTAGTCCCTCACAAACACACATACATGTAGTCCCTCACACACATACATGTAGTACCTCACAAACACACATGTAGTCCCTCACAAACACACATACATGTAGTCCCCTCACAAACACACATACATGTAGTCCCCTCACAAACATACATGTAGTCCCTCACAAACACACATGTAGTCCCTCACAAACACACATACATGTAGTCCCTCACAAACACACATACATGTAGTCCCTCACAAACACACATACATGTAGTCCCTCACAAACACACATACATATAGTCCCTCACAAACACACATACATGTAGTCCCTCACAAACACACATACATGTAGTCCCTCACAAACACACATACATGTAGTCCCCTCACAAACACACATACATGTAGTCCCTCACAAACACACATACATGTAGTCCCTCACAAACACACATACATGTAGTCCCTCACAAACACACATACATGTAGTCCCCTCACAAACACACATACATGTAGTCCCTCACAAACACACATACATGTAGTCCCTCACAAACACACATACATGTAGTCCCTCACAAACACACATACATGTAGTCCCTCACAAACACACATACATGTAGTCCCTCACAAACACACATACATGTAGTCCCCTCACAAACACACATACATGTAGTCCCTCACAAACACACATGCATGTAGTCCCTCACAAACACACATACATGTAGTCCCTCACACACATACATGTAGTCCCTCACAAACACACATACATGTAGTCCCTCACAAACACACATACATGTAGTCCCCTCACAAACACACATACATGTAGTCCCTCACAAACACACATGTAGTCCCTCACAAACACACATACATGTAGTCCCTCACAAACACACATACATATAGTCCCTCACAAACACACATACATGTAGTCCCTCACAAACACACATACATGTAGTCCCTCACAAACACACATACATGTAGTCCCTCACAAACACACATACATGTAGTCCCTCACAAACACACATACATGTAGTCCCTCACAAACACACATACATGTAGTCCCTCACAAACACACATACATGTAGTCCCTCACAAACACACATACATGTAGTCCCTCACAAACACACATACATGTAGTCCCTCACAAACACACATACATGTAGTCCCTCACAAACACACATACATGTAGTCCCTCACAAACACACATACATGTAGTCCCTCACAAACACACATACATGTAGTCCCTCACAAACACACATACATGTAGTCCCTCACAAACACACATACATGTAGTCCCTCACAAACACACATACATGTAGTCCCTCACAAACACACATACATGTAGTCCCTCACAAACACACATACATGTAGTCCCCTCACAAACACACATACATGTAGTCCCTCACAAACACACATACATGTAGTCCCTCACAAACACACATACATGTAGTCCCTCACAAACACACATACATGTAGTCCCTCACAAACACACATACATGTAGTCCCTCACAAACACACATACATGTAGTCCCTCACAAACACACATACATGTAGTCCCCTCACAAACACACATACATGTAGTCCCTCACAAACACACATACATGTAGTCCCTCACAAACACACATACATGTAGTCCCTCACAAACACACATACATGTAGTCCCCTCACAAACACACATGCATGTAGTCCCTCACAAACACACATACATGTAGTCCCTCACACACATACATGTAGTCCCTCACAAACACACATACATGTAGTCCCTCACAAACACACATACATGTAGTCCCCTCACAAACACACATACATGTAGTCCCTCACAAACACACATGTAGTCCCTCACAAACACACATACATGTAGTCCCCTCACAAACACACATACATGTAGTCCCTCACAAACACACATACATGTAGTCCCTCACAAACACACATACATGTAGTCCCCCTCACAAACACACATACATATAGTCCCTCACAAACACACATACATGTAGTCCCTCACAAACACACATACATGTAGTCCCTCACAAACACACATACATGTAGTCCCTCACAAACACACAAGTAGTCCCTCCCAAACACACATACATGTAGTCCCTCACAAACACACATACATGTAGTCCCTCACAAACACACATACATGTAGTCCCTCACAAACACACATACATGTAGTCCCTCACATGTAACACACAGACATTTAGTCCCTCACAAACACACATGTAGTCCCTCACAAACACACATACATGTAGTCCCTCACAAACACACATACATGTAGTCCCTCACAAACACACATACATGTAGTCCCTCACAAACACACATACATATAGTCCCTCACAAACACACATGTAGTCCCTCACAAACACACATACATGTAGTCCCTCACAAACACACATACATATAGTCCCTCACAAACACACATACATGTAGTCCCTCACAAACACACATACATGTAGTCCCTCAGAAACACACATACATGTAGTCCCCTCACAAACACATACATGTAGTCCCCTCAGAAACACACATACATGTAGTCCCCTCACAAACACACATACATGTAGTCCCTCAGAAACACACATACATGTAGTCCCCTCACAAACACACATACATGTAGTCCCTCACAAACACACATACATGTAGTCCCTCACAAACACACATGTAGTCCCCTCACAAACACATACATGTAGTCCCTCACAAACACACATACATGTAGTACCCCTCACAAACACACATACATGTAGTCCCTCACAAACACACATACATGTAGTCCCTCACAAACACACATACATGTAGTCCCTCACAAACACACATACATGTAGTCCCTCACAAACACACATACATGTAGTCCCTCACAAACACACATACATGTAGTCCCTCACAAACACACATACATGTAGTCCCTCAGAAACACACATACATGTAGTCCCCTCACAAACACACATACATGTAGTCCCCTCACAAACACACATACATGTAGTCCCTCACAAACACACATACATGTAGTCCCTCACAAACACACATACATGCAGTCCCTCACAAACACACATGCATGTAGTCCCTCACAAACACACATGTAGTCCCTCACAAACACACATACATGTAGTCCCTCACAAACACACATACATGTAGTCCCTCACAAACACACATACATGTAGTCCCCTCACAAACACACATACATGTAGTCCCTCACAAACACACATGCATGTAGTCCCTCACAAACACACATACATGTAGTCCCTCACAAACACACATACATGTAGTCCCTCACAAACACACATACATGTAGTCCCTCACAAACACACATACATTTAGTCCCTCACAAACACACATACATGTAGTCCCTCACAAACACACATACATGTAGTCCCTCACAAACACACATACATGTAGTCCCTCACAAACACACATACATGTAGTCCCTCACAAACACACATACATGTAGTCCCTCACACACATACATGTAGTCCCTCACAAACACACATACATGTAGTCCCTCACAAACACACATACATGTAGTCCCCTCACAAACACACATACATGTAGTCCCTCACAAACACACATGTAGTCCCTCACAAACACACATACATGTAGTCCCTCACAAACACACATACATATAGTCCCTCACAAACACACATACATGTAGTCCCTCACAAACACACATACATGTAGTCCCTCAGAAACACACATACATGTAGTCCCCTCACAAACACACATACATGTAGTCCCCTCACAAACACACATACATGTAGTCCCTCAGAAACACACATACATGTAGTCCCCTCACAAACACACATACATGTAGTCCCCTCACAAACACACATACATGTAGTCCCTCACAAACACACATACATGTAGTCCCTCACAAACACACATGTAGTCCCTCACAAACACACGTACATGTAGTCCCCTCACAAACACACATACATGTAGTCCCCTCACAAACACACATACATGTAGTCCCTCACAAACACACATACATGTAGTCCCTCACAAACACACATACATGTAGTCCCTCACAAACACACATACATGTAGTCCCTCACAAACACACATGTAGTCCCCTCACAAACACACATACATGTAGTCCCTCACAAACACACATACATGTAGTCCCTCACAAACACACATACATGTAGTCCCTCACAAACACACATACATGTAGTCCCTCACAAACACACATACATGTAGTCCCCTCACAAACACACATACATGTAGTCCCTCACAAACACACATACATGTAGTCCCCTCAGAAACACACATACATGTAGTCCCTCACAAACACACATACATGTAGTCCCTCACAAACACACATACATGTAGTCCCTCAGAAACACACATACATGTAGTCCCCTCACAAACACACATACATGTAGTCCCCTCACAAACACACATACATGTAGTCCCTCACAAACACACATACATGTAGTCCCCTCACATACACACATACATGTAGTCCCCTCACAAACACACATACATGTAGTCCCCTCACAAACACACATACATGTAGTCCCTCACAAACACACATACATGTAGTCCCTCACAAACACACATACATGTAGTCCCCTCACAAACACACATACATGTAGTCCCTCACAAACACACATACATGTAGTCCCTCACAAACACACATACATGTAGTCCCTCACAAACACACATACATGTAGTCCCTCACAAACACACATACATGTAGTCCCTCACAAACACACATACATGTAGTCCCTCACAAACACACATACATGTAGTCCCTCACAAACACACATACATGTAGTCCCTCACAAACACACATACATGTAGTCCCTCAAAAACACACATACATGTAGTCCCCTCACAAACACACATACATGTAGTCCCTCACAAACACACATACATGTAGTCCCTCACAAACACACATACATGTAGTCCCCTCAGAAACACACATACATGTAGTCCCTCACAAACACACATACATGTAGTCCCTCACAAACACACATACATGTAGTCCCTCAAACACACATACATGTAGTCCCCTCACAAACACACATACATGTAGTCCCCTCACAAACACACATACATGTAGTCCCTCACAAACACACATACATGTAGTCCCCTCACAAACACACATACATGTAGTCCCCTCACAAACACACATACATGTAGTCCCCTCACAAACACACATACATGTAGTTCCTCACAAACACACATACATGTAGTCCCTCACAAACACACATACATGTAGTCCCTCACAAACACACATACATGTAGCCCCTCACAAACACACATACATGTAGTCCCTCACAAACACACATACATGTAGCCCCTCACAAACACACATACATGTAGTCCCTCACAAACACACATACATGTAGTCCCTCACAAACACACATACATGTAGTCCCTCACAAACACACATACATGTAGCCCCTCACAAACACACATACATGTAGTCCCTCACAAACACACATACATGTAGTCCCCTCACAAACACACATACATGTAGTCCCTCACAAACACACATACATGTAGTCCCCTCACAAACACACATACATGTAGTCCCCTCACAAACACACATACATGTAGTCCCTCACAAACACACATACATGTAGTCCCCTCACAAACACACATACATGTAGTCCCCTCACAAACACACATACATGTAGTCCCCTCACAAACACACATACATGTAGTCCCTCACAAACACACATACATGTAGTCCCCTCACAAACACACATACATGTAGTCCCCTCACAAACACACATACATGTAGTCCCTCACAAACACACATACATGTAGTCCCTCACAAACACACATACACGTAGTCCCCTCACAAACACACATACATGTAGTCCCTCACAAACACACATACATGTAGTCCTCTACTGGTCTGATATTTTTGGTTAGTTCTTTACTACCTCCCTGATGCAAAAGATGTATGTCTGCACTTGTTAAGGTCCCTGGTATATCACCTAGATTTAGGCTCTTTCTCCAAAGAATACCTCGGGCTCCTGCTAGTGTTAGTTTGCACTTTCTGTTATTAATAAGGAATTCTATGAGTCTGGTCCAGGTGCGGAATGAGTGGGCATGTTCTATATTTCTTTTTCGAATTCTTAGGGATTAGTACTAATGTCAGTTAGATGGTCTGCGCGACCTTCCCGTGGAATGAAGGTTTCTGTGTTCTCCACCTTGCTGACATTTAATGGGTTGCTGAACACCAGTTCATACTGATCTTTCAGAATTCTGTTTATTCCTTGTTCATCGCCCTTATATGAATCTCTTTTCATTATGGGTCCAATTCCACAGACAGGTAGTTCTAAACTTGTATTTTGCATATGAATAGAAATATTTGGGGTTTCTTGCAATATCCGGATGACCTTTCATTCCCTTTGTGCTCCTTCTGCTTGGTACAACATCCTAAGTTTTTGTTCTGCTTCTTTGATCTCTGGACGAAGACTTTCCTTCGTTGTGACATAATCATGTTTTTATGCAATTTGGTAACACTTTTTCTTCTTTGTACCATCTACGCTCTCTGTCTATATCTGATCTTCTGTGTTTCCTCAGTAGCACTAACTCACCATGCACTAAGTCAACAACTGTTAGCAGAACCACCTCAAGACAGCACCTGGCACCCTCAGTCTTGCTGGCACCCTCAGTCTTGCTGGCACCCTCAGTCTTGCTGGCACCCTCAGTCTTGCTGGCACCCTCAGTCTTGCTGGCACTCCCAGTTTTGCTAACACTCCCAGTCTTGCTAACACTCCCAGTCTTGCTAACACTCCCAGTCTTGCTAACACCCTCAGTCTTGCTAACACCCCCAGTCTTGCTAACACTCCCAGTCATGCTAACATCCCAGTCTTGCTAACACTCCCAGTCTTGCTAACACTCCCAGTCTTGCTAACACTCCCAGTCTTGCTAACACTCCCAGTCTTGCTAACACTCCCAGTCTTACTAACACTCCCAGTCTTGCTAACACTCCCAGTTTTGCTAACACTCCCAGTCTTGCTAACACTCCCAGTCTTACTAACACTCCCAGTCTTGCTAACACTCCCAGTTTTGCTAACACTCCCAGTCTTGCTAACACTCCCAGTCTTGCTAACACTCCCAGTCTTACTAACACTCCCAGTCTTGCTAACACCCCCAGTCTTGCTAACACTCCCAGTCTTACTAACACTCCCAGTCTTGCTAACACTCCCAGTTTTGCTAACACTCCCAGTCTTGCTAACACTCCCAGTCTTGCTAACACTCCCAGTCTTACTAACACTCCCAGTCTTGCTAACACCCCCAGTCTTGCTAACACTCCCAGTCATGCTAACATCCCAGTCTTGCTAACACTCCCAGTCTTGCTAACACTCTCAGTCTTGCTAACACTTCCAGTCTTGCTAACACTCCCAGTCTTGCTAACACTCCCAGTCTTGCTAACACTCCCAGTCTTGCTAACACTCCCAGTCTTGCTAACACTCCCAGTCTTACTAACACTCCCAGTCTTGCTAACACTCCCAGTCTTGCTAACATTCCTCTTGCTAACACTCCCAGTCTTACTAACACTCCCAGTCTTGCTAACACTCCCAGTCTTGCTAACATTCCTCTTGCTAACACTCCCAGTCTTACTAACACTCCCAGTCTTGCTAACACTCCCAGTCTTGCTAACATTCCTCTTGCTAACACTCCCAGTCTTGCTAACACTCCCAGTCTTGCTAACACTCCCAGTCTTGCTAACACTCCCAGTCTTGCTAACACTCCCAGTCTTGCTAACACTCCCAGTCTTGCTAACACTCCCAGTCTTGCTAACACTCTCAGTCTTGCTAACACTCTCAGTCTTGCTGGGTGTGTGTGCGTTGTGTGTGTACATACTGCTACATACACAGTGTATGACTCCCAGTAACATTCCACTTACCGTCTCCACTACATAATGTTTTGTCTCTGCCTCGGTAACTGATTTTGTGGAGGCGGACAAACACAGTGAAGTTGTACTGTCGCAGGAGAAGTAATGTGCAACACTGGTGACGCTGTGACGCCTCACTGTGCAACACAGCTCCCCCACCCCACCCTAAACACCCACCCACCCGGGGTGGTTACCACTACTGTGACTTACAGTGCTTCACGACAGTTGAGAATTAGACATATGGCCAAATTTTCGCCAAATTAGACATTTGGCGAAACGTCTACATTAAAGATACCCAGATGTTGCATATGTGTTTAATTTTTATCTTGTCGGTATTGTACACCATTCGTGTTCACTAGAGTTCACTGACTCTACATAGACGCTCTGATACAAACAACTCTCACTACCCTAACTCACATCAACTCTGATTCCCCTAACATTCTCAAAGCCTTACAAACTTACCAATATATCAGTATAATGAGCACTAGTTATAAGTGGCAAGTAATAACTTGAGTTATAAAATATATCTCTAAGTGTGAGTGAGACGACAACACTGGTGATGACTGAAGCACATGATCAACAACACTGGTGATGACTGAAGCACATGATCAACAACACTGGTGATGACTGAAGCACATGATCAACAACACTGGTGATGACTGAAGCACATGATCAACAACACTGGTGATGACTGAAGCACATGATCAACAACACTGGTGATGAATGAAACACAGTCATCATCATTCATTCAACAGCTGTCTTGCCAGAAGTGTGTAAGCATCATCATTCAGACTACGGTCTGAAGTGTTACATCTGCACCCTTGCTGCAGAGTGTAGGAACTGCACTTACCCCCTCCAGGACTTAAGTCTGACTAACAAGTTTCCCCTGAGTCCTTTCATGAAACTTACTTCGCTCACACTCCAACAGCACGTCAAGTCATAAAACCACTTGCCTCCACTTACTCCTAGCTAACACGCTCACACTCTCTCGCTGGATGGTCAAGCCCCTTGCACTCAAACCTCCTTTAACCCTCCTCCTTTAACTCTTCCTGGGATGACCCTTCCATCTTCTTCTATGTTTGTGTTATGTCCAGAAGCGGACTAGGTTTTAAAACCGGTCGGGGCATCCGTCACCTATCAGGTCGGCTCATTAACTGCTGGGGGTCAGAGACGTGTTATCACTGCTCAGCCAAGACGCTTTCAATTTTCGTTTCAGTCTTTGTGCAGCGGCTATGACTTCGGTGACATTTTTACACCTAGCCCAGCGACCCACCGGGCATTGCCCAAATGCCCGTATGGCCAGTCCGCCTCTGGTTACGTTGGATAAACAGAACCGCAGCTCGTAAATTGACTGACAATTTAAGAGCCGCGGTTGGCGCCCCCGATCAACCCTTCTCTTTATCCACTGACAGTTGTTTATTATAACTTAATTTGAGTTCATGTGTTATGTCCTTTACATTTAAATAATTCGGAGTCTCTTCCTCATGTTCTGACTCAAGTGTCGATCAGCTGCTCACTGTAATTCCTTCTTTGGAAAAATAAACGTTTAAGCAGTATAGTGTAATACAGATCTGTTTGTGACTTGATAAAGCCCACTGTGTGGGCGAAACGTTGTCAGTAAAGGATCACATTATACAGCTTATGTGTTTATTTTTCCATTGTGTCGGTATTTTATACAATTGATTTCCAGGTCCTTCTGTCTCTAGAGAGCGACATGTAGCGGTAATTCATGTTGCCTACAATAAGACCATCGTTAATGAAGGGTTGAGTGTATCTCAGTCACAGCAACTGACGATGACACTCTCAAAACAACCAACAAATGGACATCATCGAAATTCAGTTTTTGAGATTAGTCTACCAAGAAATATTAATGGAGAAACGATGTCTTGACTTAGGAGTAGGATGTGAAGGAAGGAAGGAAGGAAGGAAGGAAGGAAGGAAGGAAGGAAGGAAGGAAGGAAGGACAGTTTGGGCTTACTTACCTCTTGCACAGAGCATCAGCTTTTTCCCAGGAGTGTTTAATATTGAAGAATCTGTAGCAGTGATCCCCGTTCAACGCCCAGTCTGTGGAGAGAGATAAACACTCCTTAGTATATATACACACGTCACCACGAGACTCACAAATAACCATTCACACGTACATGAGACACTCACACATAACCAGGCACACGTACATGAGACACTCACCATGAGACACTACCAGAGCTGTGTCACACTGCTGGTGACACTTGCAACATGTGGTCCAACAGAGATACCTCTGGAATGGTAAAAAAAAAAGGTAAGGGGGTTAGACTGTAGGTGGTAGGTGGGAGATTGTAGGAGGTAGAGGGTTATGGACCTTCCAATCACACCCACGTTATGGGTGATACCTTTGATGTACCTTTGATGAGTTACGAGAGTCTTTCTACTCCTGCAGCCCGGCCATGAGCCAGGCTCGTTTGGTGCTAGCCTGGACAGTCAGGCTGCTGCTGCTGGAGGCCCGCTGCCCCACATATCGATCATAGCCTGGTTGATCTGGCACCTGGTTAAGATACCTATCCAGTTTTCTCTTGAAAACGTCTACATTTGTTCCAGCAGTGTTTCTGATAAGATGTTGACTAATCTGGGGCCACGAATATTGTTACTGTTTTCCCTTATTGTCCCCACCGCACCTCTACTACTCACTAGGTTTAGTTTACACTTCCTCCCATATCTCTCACTCCAGTATGTTGTTATGGCAGTGTGCAGATTTGGGATCAGGCCCTCGAGTACCTTCCAGGTATATATTATCATGTATCTCTTTCTCCTCATCTCCAGTGAGTACATGTTCAAGACTAAGGCGTTCCCAGCAGTTTAAATGCTTCACTGTTTCTATGCCAGTAAAACAGTAAAGTATTTGTTCCAGCTCTGATATTTCTTCTGACTTGAACGTGGCCGTCAACACTAGCGAGTTGAAGAGTGTCACCCTTGGCATTATTTCCCTTGTTTCGAAACTTCTCAGTACCCACCCCGTCATCTTCCTGGCTCTCGTGATTTTTGTCTTATTATGTTCTTTGAAAAAAGGTCAGCTGACATAATTATTAACAAATCTTTCACGTGTTCCTCTCGGTCTATTTGATGATCCTCTTGAGTTCTGTAAACAGTGTTCCATTTGAGTGCTTTGTTTTTTCCATACCTAAACAGTTGGAACTTATCACCACTGAATGTCATGTTTTCCACTGCCCACTGGAAAACACTTATATCTTCCTGTAATTTTTCAGTGTTCTACCGTAGTAACTTTCATGCTTATTTTGGTGGCATCTGAAAATGATGATACAAAACTGTGATGGGTATTTTTATGAATAAAAATACAATGTATAAGTGACAGTAATGTGAGTGAACGATAAAAACCAGACTTCACAATGTATCTGACGTTCACATCAACGCAGCAGTATTGTTGACGTTGGTTTAACACACGAACAACGCAGCAGTATTGCTGACGTTGGTTTAACACACGAACAACGCAGCAGTATTGCTGACGTTGGTTTAACACACGAACAACTACGACATGTCTGACATAAGCAATTAATTTAACACATATTACACCTTAGTTTACGATAAAAAAAATGTCTAGAATTGGGAAAGCAAAGCTTTCCTAATTCTAGACATGAGCGTTGTTGAGTGGTCTTGAGTGTCGTGGAGTGGTCATGAGTGTCGTGGAGTGGTCTTGAGTGTCGTGGAGTGGTCTTGAGTGTCGTGGAGTGGTCATGAGTGTCGTGGAGTGGTCATGAGTGTCGTGGAGTGGTCATGAGTGTCGTGGAGTGGTCATGAGTGTCGTGGAGTGGTCTTGAGTGTCGTGGAGTGGTCATGAGTGTCGTGGAGTGGTCATGAGTGTCGTGGAGTGGTCATGAGTGTCGTGGAGTGGTCATGAGTGTCGTGGAGTGGTCATGAGTGTCGTGGAGTGGTCATGAGGATCTCAGGGAGGGATACACAAGTTAACCTAACATACAACTAACAGTAATGATGGTGCCAAGCACTTGTTATTAATGAGTGCTCGGCACTAGTTAAGACACCGTCGTAACAAGCTCCTGGTCCCGCTCTCACACCAGCCTCTACATCATAAAATAAACCCGACAAAAAAAATACACGTCATTTATTTCAATAAATTCTCAATAAATTTTCTTTTGCTGTTTCTCTCTCATTATTACCGTTTGTGGCGAGTCTTATGTCCAGGTGACACTATGTTCCATACCCAGACTTCTGACACACCTCACTGATGTGAGTGACATGAGAGTGACATGAGAGTGACATGAGAGTGACATGAGAGTGACATGAGAGTGACATGAGAGTATCATGCACACCAGTGTACTGAACCTTGGCCTCTCTACCTTTCCCTTTCATTTCCTGTTAATTTTAAGAGGGTACATTTCCTCTGATGTTGCACACTGCTCATTGCTTGTTGAAGTATTGACTGTGTTGTTAGTATGTTGCACACGTTGTTAGTATGTTGCACACGTTGTTAGTATGTTGCACACGTTGTTAGTATGTTGCACACGTTATTCTCAGTATTTATATATTATCAGTCATTATCTCAGCATACGAGTCTTGAAAGTGTTAACTTTCTTTACTGGGCTCTAAGTGTTTTACAAAAGTTGTAAAAACAACTATTTACTAAGACAACATTTCACTCTTTTAGGGCTTCATGACTGTGTAAAACTCAACACAGGGCGAAACGTTCTCCCGATAAAAGCGTGTTGCATTACGCATGCCGCTTCTTATATACGACAAGACCAGAAATAAAACAAACGATCGTTCGCATGTTGAAAGTCACTAGAGAGTGTTCCGTCCACGCTTTCCTCCGTGACGACATCAAATCATCAATTAATACTAACGAGGCAGTAATAGCTAGTGACTTCAACAACCCAATCATCAACTAGCAGGCAGTATTAGGCAACCACTTAGCTATTTCGCAAGCAGTGCGGCATCAGAGTGAACACAGCACACGGTCACGGTACACTGGTGGTATGACCTCGGTCTCTGACCTGATACACTCATGTCAGGTGCTTGAAGAACCCTAGAAACATGTGATCCAAAACATCCCACTCAAACACAAGCAATAAACACCGAGATTACAAGTGATATATTGATGGAAGGAAATAAGTGAACACCGTGACTGGAACAATTCATAACCCACAACACCGTGGCTGGAACAACTCACAACTAACCCACAACACCGTGGAAGGAACAACTCGCATCTAACCCACAACACAGTGGCTGGAATAATTCATAACTAACCCACAACACCGTAGCTGGAACAACTCAACTAGCCCACAACACCGTAGCTGGAACAACTAACATCTAACCCACATTTCGGAGAGACAGTTGTAAGCGACGTTACGGTCAGTCGTGTACCTCTCATTGCCAGGTCTGAACCACCTTTAACTCTTAGACACAGACAACAAGCCAGCAGTAATGTTGTTCCAGATACATTTAGTGACAGGAACAACGAAACAAGTTCCAGAATACACTGGACCAGGAGCATATACGCCGAGAGGTGTATAAGCGTGTGTACAACGAGGTGCTTATATCCCAGCGTAATTACAAACTACGGGTTCGATTCTCGGCCATGCGACCGGGGATCTAGCCCGTGATACCTTGGCCTACCCCGTGGGAAGCAGGTCAAAATTCACGACGCTCTAACCACTGGACCATACAATCCTACAAACATTATGAACCCAGCGAACTAGGCTTGCTTCATGATGCGAGGATATACCTGGCGGTGGTAAGCTCACAGCTAATTTTCATTCTACTCCCGTTTGACGTGAATTTTGACCTGCTTCCCACGAGGCGGGCCAAGGTAGTGCGGGTTCGATCCCCTGCCATGCCGCAGTTTGTTAATTGCATCAATACCACTTGTTTCGTGGTTGCATTAATATATCCCCGTGCATATACAACGAGAGGTATATATCTCTATGTATATGCACTGAGAGTTTACTTTGAACCTCATTAAGGAATTACTCTTGACAAGTGAATGGCGGCCATTATGATCTAGATCCAGTGGATAGATTTTAAACCTAATACACCAGTTTGGACAAGGTACCACATCGAAAATTACTAGTTAAACTAGCCACATGATAGACAAACTAGCCACATGGTAGACAAACTAGCCACATGGTAGACAAACTAGCCACATGATAGACAAACTAGCCACATGGTAGACAAACTAGCCACATGATAGACAAACTAGCCACATGGTAGACAAACTAGCCACATGATAGACAAACTAGCCACATGGTAGACAAACTAGCCACATGATAGACAAACTAGCCACATGGTAGACAAACTAGCCACATGATAGACAAACTAGCCACATGGTAGACAAACTAGAGGCATGGATCAGTGACTACCTTACTAATAGGTCACAAGTAGTAGCAGTAGTAGTAGTAGTAGTGAAGAGAGGTGTCAGTATGGGTACTAGTGTGGAGTACCTCAGGGAACTACCTTATCTCCTGTACCAGTTGCCCCTGTTCACCTAGCAGTAAGCAGGTACCTGGGTGTTAGCCGACTGGCGTGGGTTGCATCCTGGGGGACAAAACTGACCTAATTTTCCAGAAATACTCTGCATAACCAGGAGGTTTATATACAGTGTGTCACTGATGTCATCTATGGTCTACATAACTTGTATCATGTACTTGTAGAATTAATTTATTATTATTATTATTATTATTATTATTATTATTATTATTATTATTATTATTATAAGATGGATGGTAATGTTTCATGAACTTTCATCTTATCATCTTATCTTGTCATCTACCGTCAGTGTTATCAACTCAGTGTCATCTTATCTATCAGTCTTATCAACTAACAGTGTAATCTATCAGTGTTATCTACTCACAGTGTCATCTTATCTACTATCAGTGTTATCTACACGGTGTCATCTACACACAGTGTTATCAACACAGTGTCATCTACACACAGTGTTATCAACACAGTGTCATCTACACACAGTGTCATCTACACACAGTGTTATCAACACAGTGTCATCCACACACAGTGTCATATACACACAGTGTTATCAACACAGTGTCATCCACACACAGTGTCATATACACACAGTGTTATCAACACAGTGTCATCTACACACAGTGTTATCAACACAGTGTCATCTACACACAGTGTCATCTACACACAGTGTCATCTACACACAGTGTTATCAACACAGTGTCATCTACACACAGTGTCATCTACACACAGTGTCATCTACACACAGTGTCATATACACACAGAGTTATCAACACAGTGTTATCAACACAGTGTCATCTACACACAGTGTCATCTACACAGTGTCATCTACACACAGTGTTATCAACACACAGTGTCATCTACACACAGTGTCATCTACACACAGTGTCATATACACACAGTGTCATATACACACAGTGTTATCAACACAGTGTCATCTACACACAGTGTCATCTACACAGGTAAACTCCAGGTAAACTCCAGGTAATACACACAGTGTCATCTACACACAGTGTCATCTACACACAGTGTCATATACACACAGTGTTATCAACACAGTGTCATCTACACACAGTGTCATCTACACACAGTGTCATCTACACACAGTGTTATCAACACAGTGTCATCTACACACAGTGTCATCTACACACACTGTCATCTACACACAGTGTCATCTACACACAGTGTTATCAACACAGTGTCATCTACACACAGTGTCATCTACACACAGTGTCATCTACACACAGTGTCATCTACACACAGTGTTATCAACACAGTGTCATCTACACACAGTGTCATCTACACACAGTGTCATCTACACACAGTGTCATATACACACAGTGTCATATACACACAGTGTTATCAACACAGTGTTATCAACACAGTGTCATCTACACACAGTGTCATCTACACAGGTAAACTCCAGGTAAACTCCAGGTAATACACACAGTGTCATCTACACACAGTGTCATCTACACACAGTGTCATATACACACAGTGTTATCAACACAGTGTCATCTACACACAGTGTCATCTACACACAGTGTCATCTACACACAGTGTTATCAACACAGTGTCATCTACACACAGTGTCATCTACACACACTGTCATCTACACACAGTGTCATCTACACACAGTGTCATATACACACAGTGTTATCAACACAGTGTCATCTACACACAGTGTCATCTACACACAGTGTCATCTACACACAGTGTCATCTACACACAGTGTCATATACACACAGTGTCATCTACGCACAGTGTTATCAACACAGTGTCATCTACACACAGTGTCATCTACACACAGTGTCATCTACACACAGTGTCATATACACACAGTGTCATATACACACAGTGTTATCAACACAGTGTCATCTACACACAGTGTCATCTACACACAGTGTCATCTACACACAGTGTTATCAACACAGTGTCATCTACACACAGTGTCATCTACACACAGTGTCATCTACACACAGTGTCATCTACACACAGTGTTATCAACACAGTGTCATCTACACACAGTGTCATCTACACACAGTGTAATCTACACACAGTGTCATATACACACAGTGTTATCAACACAGTGTCATCTACACACAGTGTCATCTACACACAGTGTCATCTACACACAGTGTCATCTACACACAGTGTTATCAACACAGTGTCATCTACACACAGTGTCATCTACACACAGTGTTATCAACACAGTGTCATCTACACACAGTGTCATCTACACACAGTGTCATCTACACACAGTGTTTATCAACACAGTGTCATCTACACACAGTGTCATCTACACACAGTGTCATCTACACACAGTGTCATCTACACAGTGTCATCTACACACAGTGTCATCTACACACAGTGTCATCTACACACAGTGTTATCAACACAGTGTCATCTACACACAGTGTCATCTACACACAGTGTCATCTACACAGTGTCATCTACACACAGTGTCATCTACACACAGTGTCATCTACACACAGTGTCATATACACACAGTGTTATCAACACAGTGTCATCTACACACAGTGTCATCTACACACAGTGTCATCTACAGTGTTATCAACACAGTGTCATCTACACACAGTGTTATCAACACAGTGTCATCTACACACAGTGTCATCTACACACAGTGTTATCAACACAGTGTCATCTACACACAGTGTCATCTACACACAGTGTTATCAACACAGTGTCATCTACACACAGTGTCATCTACACACAGTGTTATCAACACAGTGTCATCTACACACAGTGTCATCTACACACAGTGTTATCAACACAGTGTCATCTACACACAGTGTCATCTACACACAGTGTTATCAACACAGTGTCATCCACACACAGTGTCATCTACACACAGTGTCATCTACACACAGTGTTATCAACACAGTGTCATCTACACACAGTGTCATCTACACACAGTGTTGTCAACACAGTGTCATCCACACACAGTGTCATCTACACACAGTGTCATCTACACACAGTGTCATCTACACAGTGTCCTGGATGTAGTTAGGGTAAGAATGGCAGATGCTACAAGAACTTTCTGCTATATTATTCTATTACTAACTTTACTGACAGAAGTAAAGTTAGCTATATACGTATATACGTAGCTTTCACAGTGAATAACCTCGCTATAGACTTTATTAATGCTGTCTTTCATGTATATTTACTCTCTCTCTCTCTCTCTCTCTCTCTCTCTCTCTCTCTCTCTCTCTCTCTCTCTCTCTCTCTCTCTCTCATAGTGACATAGTGGCTAGGTTATCATAGGTTAAGTTTGTTCAAGGGCATTAGCATGGTGGGCAGTGAAGGCTGAGTGGGGCACGTCTCTGGGTCTTGCCCAACTCATGCTAAGGGTGTGTGTGTGGGGGGGGGATGTATAACTGTTAACTTAGTTCCCCTCCCTTCCCCTCCTCCCCCTACCCCTCTATACCCCTCTCTTCCCATCCCTTTTCTCCTTCCCTCCTCCCTCGTTTCCTCCCTCCCTCCACTCCTCTTCTCCCGTCCTTCCTTCCATCCGACTTCGTCAAACCTGTCTACACTTGGTACCCACACTGTCCAACCTGTCTACACTTGGTACCCACACTGTCCAACCTGTCTACACTTGGTACCCACACTGTCCAACCTGTCTACACTTGGTACCCACACTGTCCAACCTGTCTACACTTGGTACCCACACTGTCCAACCTGTCTACACTTGGTACCCACACTGTCCAACCTGTCTACACTTGGTACCCACACTGTCCAACCTGTTTACACTTGGTACCCACACTGTCCAACCTGTCTACACTTGGTACCCACACTGTCCAACCTGTCTACACTTGGTACCCACACTGTCCAACCTGTCTACACTTGGTACCCACACTGTCCAACCTGTCTACACTTGGTACCCACACTGTATAACCTCTCTACACTTGGTACCCACACTGTCCAACCTGTCTACACTTGGTACCCACACTGTCCAACCTGTCTACACTTGGTATCCACACTGTCCAACCTGTCTACACTTGGTACCCACACTGTCCAACCTGTCTACACTTGGTAAATTTGCTCTCTGTCTCACATAGTGATCCACAAACAACTCTGAATAACAGCATTACAGTATATATACACAGAGTGTATAATAATACACTCATACAGCATATACAGTTACTCAAATGGAGTATAGAAGCAAGTCGGGGCGAAGCAGAGGATGTTGTAGATAGTCACCAGTACTTGATGTTCTGTGTACTGTCAGGGTACACTGACAGTACACAGTAAGTGTACCCTGACTGTGTTTCCTGACGATTAACCAGCGCCACCACCACCACTAATACCAGCGCCACCACCACCACCACAAGCAGCAGCACTACCACCATCACCACCAGCACCACCATCAGCACCACCATCATCACCAGCAGCACCACCAGCAGCACCACCAGCAGCACCACCATCGGCACCACCAGCAGCACCACCATCATCACCAGCAGCACCACCATCAGCACCACCATCATCACCACCAGCACCACCATCATCACCACCATCACCAGCAGCACCACCAGCAGCACCACCAGCAGCACCACCATCGGCACCACCAGCAGCAGCAAGCAGCACCGCTCCCATCACAGTGTTCTGGTCCTCACTATGCTACTCAGCACTCACTTCAGCTACCTTGTACTTAGCACCTTCATACAATATAATTTACCATATATATAAAGCTCCTTGTTATGCAGAGAATTTCGGGCAACTCAGGTTAATTTTGTCCCCAGGATGCGACCCACACCAGTCAACTAACACCTAGGTACCTGATTACTGCTAGGTGAACAGGGGCAGCAGATGGCTTAAGGAAACACGCCCAATGTTTCCACCCGTACCGGGGATCGAACCACGGACACTCAATGTGTGAGCTGAGTGCGCTGCCAACCGAACAACGGGACACCAGTAACTTTCACCTCCATTTGGAGCTCCGGAGATCATTACAACTCACATATATCCTAGAACATTAGAAATGAACGTTATAGTTTTTTGTAGTGGGTAAGTCTTGTAGTGTCGTCCTTGAGAGAGGGCGGGCGGGTACCGTTGACTGAGTCAGTCACATTGGTATTCAAGACTAGTATTTCCTTGCTACCCCCCCTCCCTCCCACCTTACCTAAATACCTCCCTCCCTACCTCTATACCCCTCTCCTTCTCTCCCTTCCTCTGTCCTCTCTCTCTCTCTCTCTCTTTTTTTTACACAGGGTTTGTCAAGGTTAAGGATCCCTAGCTTTATTGACAAGCTATTTACAGATTAAGGATTCCTAACTTTATTGGCAAGCTAAGAGCTGTTACCTACATCAGCTCATTTGAAAGCATTTTTATTGTTATGAGACATACAAGTAGGGAACAGGATGAAGTTGGAGCCATCTGTGGGCCAGCATTTTCATTTGATCAACTGACTTTATCTCGTTGACATCATTATGCTGTACGAATGTGTTCCATACTCGAGTCATCCTGGGTATGTATGATCTCAGATGGAGTGATGTTCTGGAGAAGGGTACAGCCAGAATGAAGTTGCTGCTTTCTGCCCGTCTTGTGGCATAAAAGCTTGTTTCACGCTGTCCTCGAAGTGGATCCAAGTGTGGTATTTTGACAATATTGGCCTTGTACATAACAGTAAGGCCACCCACATCCCTCCTATGTTGAAGGCTCTGCTGAAATGACAGATCTATCCAGGATGGGTCCAGGCGAGAGATGAGACGTCTTGCTCTGTTCTCTACTCTGTCAAGCAGACGCAGATGAGAGGGGGGGGGGGCAGGCAAACCAAGAAAGTGGAGCATACTCAAGGTGCGAGCGTACTTGTGCCTCGTACAGGAGCTTGCAAGCCCTACTGTCAAGCAGATGCGAGATACGGCGAAGTGCTGTAAGCTTCCTGGCTGGCTTGTTTGCAAGATTTACAACATGGTTCTTCATGGTTAGTTTGGAGTCAAATTTCACCCCAAGGATATCAATTTCTTCTCCAGGTGCCAACACCCTCCCATTCATCCTTACTACTGCACCAGCATTACCATCATGGTGCCTAGAGACGATCATCATTTGCGTTTTCTCAGGTGCAAATGTTACTTGCCATCTATTTCCCCAAGCTGATATAGCTCTCAGCTGGTGATTGATGTAGCTTAGAGCAGCTGGCATTTCTTCTCTTGGATAAGTGAATGTCAGTGTACAGTCGTCTGCATATGCATGTGATTCTGGGATGAGATGAAGAAGGTCGTTGAAGTAGACATTCCATAACAATGGACCCAGCTCTCTCTCTCTCTCTCTCTCTCTCTCTCTCCGGAGAATGTGCAGAGAACCTTTACTACTTGCATACATTCAGTTAAGCACTTAAATTACTGAGAAAATTTGAAGCACCTTGCTCTGCACTCCTTGCATCGCAGGCGAGAAAGATACTTTACAATCTATACCTCAAGTGGGTACCCGAAGTTACACTTGGCTTCATTAGATCACTCTACCCAGGAAACAATAAGCCATAAGTGAAAGTGAAAAAAAATCAAAATACTTCTTTCCCTACGTAAAATTCAGGGCCAAATCTTCTTGTGTGGAGCTTTAAATTAAAGATGATGAATTATGTAAATGAATGGTAAACAATACCGACAAGATGAAATTAAGACACATGTGCAAAACCTGGGTACCTTTATTGTAGACGTTTCGCCATCCAGTGGCTTTATCAATACAGATTCTAGGAAATAATTAGAAGACAGTAGAACTATATACAAAAGATGAGGAACTAATTACCTCATCTTCTGTTTGTAGTTCTTCTGTTTTCAAATTTTGTTCTGGAATTTGTATTGATAAAGCCACTAGATGGCGACACGTCTACATTAAAGATACCCAGATGTAAGAACATACAGCAGGCCTACTGGCCCATGTGAGGCAGGTCCAATTCTCCAACCGGATTAAGCCAATGCCTTGACCTAGTCAGGTCAGTCACATTCACTTAAGGGAGGACCACGGCATCCGACCTAATAGTACAAGCTAGTCAGGTCCAACTCACACCCACCCACATCCACTCATGTATTTATCTAACCTATTTTTTTAAAACTACACAACGTTTTAGCTTCTATGACGGTACTCGGGAGTTTGTTCCACTCATCCACAACTCTATTACCAAACCAGTGCTTTCTTATATCCTCCTGAATCTGAATTTTTCCAGTTTAAAATCAATGCTGCGAGTCCTGTAAATGCTAGATATATTTAGCACACTATTTACATCCCCTTTATTAATTCCAGTTTTCCACTTATACACCTCAATAATATCCTCCTTAATTCTACGCCTTTCTAGAGAGTGCAGATTCAGGGCCCTCAGTCTATCCTCACAAGGAAAATTTTTGATACATGGGATCAACTTTGTCATCCTCCTTTGTACGTTTACCATTCTGTAATACGGTGACCAGAACTGAGCAGCATAATCTAAATGAGGTCTAACCAACGATATACAGAGTTGAAGAACAACCTGAGGACTTCTATTATTTATACTTCCTGCTATGAAGCCAAGGATTCTGTTAGCTTTATTGCGAACACTTATGCACTGACTCAAGAAATCGTAATGACACGATTGCAAATAAACCATACCCCCGGCCGGGATTGAACCCGCGGTCATAGAGTCTCAAAACTCCAGCCCGTCTCGTTAGCCACTAGACCAGCTAGCCACAATAAGATTCATCCAACTAGGTATATTTCTACACCATAGGAAGGTTAGCACAGGCACCTCTGTGACCACAAATGCAAGTTTTTACAGACGAATCTCCAGCTAGCGTGGCCGTGACGAACTCTAGCTCAAGTCTTGAGCTAGAGTTCGTCACGGCCACGCTAGCTGGAGATTCGTCTGTAAAAACTTGCATTTGTGGTCACAGAGGTGCCTGTGCTAACCTTCCTATGGTGTAGAAATATACCTAGTTGGATGAATCTTATTGTGGCTAGCTGGTCTAGTGGCTAACGCGACGGGCTGGAGTTTTGAGACTCTATGACCGCGGGTTCAATCCCGGCCGGGGGTATGACTTATGCACTGTTGTCTTGGTTTCAGATTACTGCTAACCAGAACTCCTAAATTATTTTCGCTGTCCGTAATATTAAGATCTACATTATTTAGTTAATATGTGGCAAGGTTATTTTCTTGCCCAACATTTAGAACTTTGCATTTGTCTATATTAAACTCCATCTGTCACTTCTCCAACCACTGCATCAGCCTATTCAAATCATCTTGGAGTGCTCTAATGTCCTCATTAGAATGAACTGGCCGGCCTATTTTGATGTTAGCAGCAAATTTGCTTATGCCGCTATTTGTTCCCTCGTCTATGTCGTTTATGTAAATTGTGAACAACAAGAGGCCTAACACTGACCCCTGTGGAACACTGCTTGTGACGTGTCCCCATTCTGATTTCTCCCCATTTATGCAAACTGTTGATGTGGAACTCTATCGAAAGCCTTACTGAAGTCCATATACACAACATCATATTCATTACCATGATCTACCTCCTCAAACACCTTAGTGAAGAAAGTTAGTAAATTCGTAAGACAGGAACACCCCTTTGTAAAACCGTGTTAAGATTCATTAATCAATCTGTACCTATCAAGATGGCTACGAATTGCTTCGGCAATTATTGATTCCATAAATTTTCCCACTATGGAGGTAAGACTTATTGGTCTATAGTTCGAAGCCAAGGACCTGTCACCTGCCTTGTAAATAGGTATCACATTTGCCATTTTCCACTTATCAGACACTATGCTAGTTTGTAGTGATATATTGTAAAGATTAGCCAAAGTTTTGCTAAGTTCCTCTTTACATTCCTTTAACATCCTTGCGAACAGTTCATCAGGACCTGGGGATGTTAGGTTTTAATTTCTCTATTTCTCTGAGGACCATGTCACTAGTTACCATAATCATGAAAAGTTTATAATCGTCCTGTTCTATATAATTTATTATTTCTGGAATTTCGCTAGTATCTTCCTCAGTAAAAACTGAGAGGAAGTAAGTATTGAAAAGTTCACACATTTCCTTATCACTGTCAGTGACCTGACCTGAGTTACTCGTAAGTGGACCTTAACCCTTTTTGGGTTAGTCTTCGAATCCCTTGCGACTTTAACCTCATAATCCCATTTTGCTTTTCTTATTCCCTTTTTTTTATTTCTCTCTTTAACTGAATATATTGATTCCTTAACTCCCCTTCCCTTCTTTTGATACGCCTATAGTATATGCCTCTCTTTTGACCAATGAGATGTTTTAATCTACTGTTTATCCATTTGGGATCATTTTTGTTAGATATAATTTCCCCACTCGGGACAAAAGTCGTCTGGGCAGCAGCACTATGCTCTGAAATACGTCATACTGGCAACCAACACTACCTACCTGACCCATAGTCAGGTCATGCCAATTTAGCCCACCCAGGTAATTTTTCAGTCCCATGAAGTCGGCCAAGCAGAAATTTGGGACAGGGACTTGATTTCAGTTATCTGGGTAATTCCATGTTATATCGAAACTAAATGATTTGTGATCACTTTCCCCTAGTTCATCATTAACCTCAAGATTATTAACTAGTGATTCTTTGTTGGCAAGAACCAAGTCAAGCAGATTATTTCCTCTAGTTGGTTCTGTCACAAACTGTTTTAAGAAGCATTCCTGAACTGTATCAAGAAAGTCACTAGACTCAAGATTTCCTGTCACATTGTTCCAATCAATTTGTCTAAAGTTAAAATCTCCCATTAACACAACATTTTCATATCTAGACGCCTTATGAATTTCGTCCCATAGCAGCTTACTGCACTCCCTATCAAGGTTTAGGGGCCTATAAATCACACCCAAAATTAATTTTTCACGATCTTCGAGAAACTGTAGCCAAACAGATTCTGTGTCCGATGTTTCCAATCTTACATCTTGTCTAACACAACAATTTAAATTATCTCTGACATACATCGCCACTCCACCACCTTTCCTGTTGACCCTATCAGTGTGGAATAATTTACAACCCAGTATGTTGTATTCAGAAGGCATTTCTCTATCTTTCAAGTTGAACCAGGTTTCTGTTAGAGCAATAATATCTACATTACCTGCACTTGCAAGTAATCTTATTTCTTAGACTCCTACTATTTGTATAGTAAACCTTAAGGGAGCTAGTCACTCGTTGCCCTCTACTATCTCTCTTTGTTTGTTGAGCAATTGCTTTGCCTTTACTAGCAACTTTATTTTGAATATTGTCTTTTAAACATATTCCTGGGGTATCCTGGTTATATCTGCTGTTTTCAACCATAATGCTTCAGCCTGATTGCTTTCCACAAACACCCATACCTCTATAATCTATCAGTTTAAATTCCTAGACAAGTCATTAATGACTCCCTCAATGAAACTGGCTAATACAACTACTCCAGCCTCAGAGAAATGAACCCCATCCCTTGCATACATGTCATGCTTGCCATAGAATTTGTCCCAGTTATCAATGAATGGGATTGCAAGTTCCTGGCAGTACCTGTCTAGCCAGAAATTTATACCAGTTGCCCTAGACATCCATTCATTGCCCACTCCCCTTCTAGACAAGATGCTACATATGACTGGGATGCCTCCCTTAGACCTGACAACTTTTATGGCTGACCTGTACTTATCCAGGAGTTCCTGAGCGTAATGTGTATGGCTACTTGGAGTCTACTTGGAGGTCATTTAGGGGGTCAACGCCCCCGCGGCCTGGTCCATGACCAGGCCTCCCGGTGGATCAGAGCCTAATCAACGAGGCTGTTACTGCTGGCCGCACTTAGTCAAACATACAAACCATAGCCCGGCTGATCTGGCACTGACTTTAGGTATTTGTCCAGCTCTCTCTTGAAGACAACCAGGGGTCTATTGGTAATTTCCCTTATGGCTGGTGGGAGGCTGTTGAACAGTCTTGGGCCCTGGGCACTTATTGCGTTTTTTCTTAGTTTACCAGTGGCGCCCCTACTTTTCACTTGGGGTATGTTGCATCGCCTGCCAAGTATTTTGCTTATGTAGGTAGTGATTTGTGTGTGCAGATTAGGGACCAGTCCCTCCAGAATCTTCCAGGTGTAGATTATGATATATATCTCTCGCCTGCGCTCCAGTGAGTACAAGTCAAGTGCTTCCAGGCGCTCCCAGTAGTTAAAGTGTTTGATGGAAATTATGCATGCAGTAAAGGTTCTCTGTACATTCTCTAGCTCTGCAATTTCACCGCCTTGTATGGGGATGTTAATGTACAGCAGTATTCCAGCCTAGAGAGAACAAATGATTTAGAAAGGGTCATCAATGGCTTAGCATCTCTTGTCTTGAATGTTCCCCTTATCCATCCTATCAGTTTCCTCGCAGATGTGATAGTGGCATTGTTGTGGTCCTTGAAGGTGTGATCCTCAGACATTACCACACCCAGGTCCTTCACATTACTTTTCCGCTCTATTGTGTGATTAGAGTTTGTAGTATACTCAGTCCTAGTTATTATTTCCTCCAGTTTTCCATAACGGAGTAGTTGGAATTTGTCTTCATTGAACATCATATTGTTCTCTGTTGCCCATTGAAAAACTTGGTTTATATCTTCTTGGAGATCTGCCATGTCCTCAATGGATGACACTCATGCAGATCCTAGTATCGTCTGCAAAGGATGATACAATGGTATGGTTTACATCTATGTCTATGTCTGATGTGAGAATGAGGAACAGGATAGGGGTGAGCCCTGTGCCTTTTGGAACAGAGCTCTTCACTACGGCAGCTTCCGATTTAACTGTGTTTACCACTACTCTTTGTGCTCGATTGGTTAGAAAGTTGAAGATCCATCTGCCTACTTTGTCAGTTATCCTTTTAGCACGCATTTTGTGTGCTATTACACCATGATCGCACTTGTCAAAGGCTTTTGCAAAATCTTTGTATACTACAGCTGCATTCTGTTTGTTTTTTCAGTGCATCTAAGACCATATCATAGTGGTCCAATAGTTGCGAGAGGCAGGAGCGACCTTCTCTGAACCCATGTTGCCCTGGATTGTGAAATTTTTGGGAGTCCAAATGGCTTGCAATACTGCTTTTAAGAACTCTTTCAAAGATTTTTATGGTGTAAGAACGTTAAAACTATTGGTCTATAGTTCTTAGCTACTGCTTTGCTGCCACCTTTATGGAGTGGGGTTATAAACGTTGTTTTTAGTGTCCGTGGAATCTCACCTGTGTCTATGCTCCTTCACCATAGCATACTTAGGGCCCGTGAGAGGGGTTTCTTGCGGTTCTTAATGAACACAGAGTTCCACGAATCTGGGCCTGGGGCTGAGTACATGGGCATGTTGTCAATGGCTTTCTCAAAGTCTAGTGGAGTTAGAGTTATGTCAGAAATTTGTCATACATTGGGAGGGTTTTGAGGCTCATTCATGAAAAAAATTGTTTGGATTGTCTATCTTTAGGTTGATTAGTGGCTCGCTGAACACAATCATGTTAAAATTTCAGTATCTCACTCATTTCTTTGTTGTCGTCAGTGTAGGCTCCATCTTGTCTGAGCAAGGACCCGGTACTAGAAGTGGTTTTTGCCTTGTTTTTGGCATATGAAAAGAAATATTTCGAATATCTTTCAATTTCATGTAGAGTACATTGACTTGTGAAAGCCTTAACAGGTACGAATATAGAAAATAAAATGTCAATACAACGGCTGCAACAATTCTGCACGTAGGAGAAAAACGTAATGAGACCTTTGTATAACTAAGGTATGAAATACTGACAAGATGAATTAAAAGCTTAGATAATTAGAACTTTAAAAGCAAAATGAGATATCAAGCCAGTGATAAAAGTCTTCAGGTTACTGTTTCTCTCTAGGCTGGAATAACAGTGTGTGCTAACGACCTCTTCAAGTCAGGCGAATGTACAGAGAATATTGTCAGCTTGTATAAACTCAGTCAAGCACATAAATTACTGGGAACGCTTCATGTCTCTCAAACTGTACTGGCTGGAGCGTACGTGAGAAAGATACATCACAATCTAAACCTGGAAGATTTTGAAGTGTTTAGTCCCACACCTGCAGACTGGAACCACAACATGTGTGAGCCAGAGTCTTGGCAGACAGTGCAGGATACCTTCAGTGAAGACTAGAGCAGCGATGATCACACCCAGAGAACGCAATTAGGAGACCTGGTCTGGGACCAGGCATCTGGAACAGTCATCCCTAAAAGCATCTACAGGTAACAGACAAGTTAAAGCAGGTTAAATTAACATTGTTTAACACCGCTTTGTAAAATAATCAGGTACTGGTCCATGTAACCATGGACCAATCACGGCTTGTAACATGGACCAGCCATGGCTTGTAACATGGATCAACCATGGCTTGTAACATGGTCCAACCATGACTTGTAACATGGACCAACCATGACTTGTAACATGGACCAACCATGACTTGTAACATGAACCAACCATGACTTGTAACATGGACCAACCATGACTTGTAACATGGACCAACCATGGCTTGTAACATGGACCAACCATGGCTTGTAACATGGACGCACACACACACACACACACACACACACACACACACACACACATAGTCTAGCAAGTGATGTAGTGGAAGCAGGAACCATACATAGCTTTAAGGCGAGGTATGATAAAGTTCATGGAGCAGGGAGAGAGAGAGGACCTACTAGCGATCAGTGAAGAGGCGGGGCCAGGAGCTGAGTATCGACCCCTGCAACCACAATTAGGTGAGTACACACACACACGCGAGCGCGCGAGCTCACACACACAAACACACACACATGGTACGTCATGAGGTATCAGTGGGCGCCTGTGACGAGCGGGGTTCCACAGTGGTCGGTCCTGGGACCAGTGCTGTTTTTGGTATATGTGAATGACATGATGGAAGGGTTAGACTCAGAAGTGTCCCTGTTTGCAGATGATGTAAAGATAATGAGGAAAATTAAATCAGATGAGGAACAGGCAGGACTTCAAAGAGACCTGGACAGGCTGGACACGTGGTCTTCTTGAATTCAACCCTGCCAAATGCAAAGTCATGAAGATTGGGGAAGGGCAAAAAGACCACAGACAGAGTATAGGCTAGGTGGCCAAAGACTGCAAACCTCACTCAAGAAGAAAAATCTTGGGGTGAGCATAACACCGAGCATGTCTCCGGAAGCACACATCAACCAGATGACTGCTGCAGCATATGAACGCCTGGCAAACCCGAGAATAAAGTTCCGATACCTTAGTAAGGAATCGTTCAAGACACTGTACACCGTGTACGTCAGGCCCATACTGGAGTATGCAGCACCCCTCTCTGGAGCAGCATGTTCCAGAGAGGGGACACAGAAACAAGGGGCCACAATTGGAAATTGAAGACTCAGATGAGTCAAAGGGATATTAGGAAGTATTTCTTCAGTCACAGAGTTGTCAGGAAGTGGAATGGTCTAGCAAGTGATGTAGTGGAGGCAGGAACCATACATAGCTTTAAGGCGAGGTATGATAAAGCTCGTGGAGCAGGGGGAGAGAGAGGACCTACTAGCGATCAGTGAAGAGGCGGGGCCAGGAGCTGAGTCTCGACAATTAGGTGAGTACACACACACACACACACACGCACATATAACAGCACCCAGGCACATCTGAAGCGCACATCAACCAAATAACTGCTGCAGCATATGGGCGCCTAGCAAACCTCAGAACAGCATTCCGACATCTTAATAAGGAATCATTCAGGACCCTGTACACCGTGTACGTTAGACCCACATTGGAGTATGCGGCACCAGTCTGAAACCCACACCTAGCCAAGCACGTAAAGAAACTAGAGAAAGTGCAAAGGTTTCAACAAGACTAGTCCCAGAGCTAAGAGGAATGTCCTACGAGAAGAGGTTAAGAGAAATCAACCTGACGACACTGGAGGACAGGAGAGATAGGGGGGACATGATAACGACATGCAAAATACTGAGACTATTTGACAAGGTGGACAAAGACAGGATGTTCCAGAGATTGGACACAGTAACAAGGGGACACAGTTGGAAGCTGAAGACACAGATGAATCACAGGGATGTTAGGAAGCATTTCTTCAGCCACAGAGTAGTCAGGAAGTGGAATAGTTTGGGAAGCGAAGTAGTGGAGGCAGGATCCATACATAGCTTTAAGCAGAGGTATGATAAAGCTCACGATTCAGGGAGAGTGACCTAGTAGCGACCAGTGAAGAGGCGGGGGCCAGGAGCTTGGACTCGACCCCTGCAACCTCAACTAGGTGAGTACACACACAGGTGTTGTGAGCACTTAACGACCACCAATAATAACAGTTCAGGGAACTAAGGCATCAAGCGCCGTTAAACGACAAGTAACAACAAGACAACGAGAGAAAAACTGAAGAAAAAACGACATTCCTGTAGCTGGTGCCAGGTGTCAGGAGCCAGGTTCCAGGTACTAGGTGTCACGAACCAGGTTCCAGGTACCAGGTGTCAGGTACCAGGTTCCAAGTACCAGGTTCCAGGTGTCAGGTACCAGGTTCCAGGTGGTAGATGTCAGGTACCAGGTACCAGACATCAGGTTCAAGGTACCAGGTTTCAGGTTCCAGGTAAAAGGTTCCAGGTACTAGGTGTCATTTATCAGGTTCCAGGTACCAGGTGTCAGGTTCCAGGCACCAGATGTCAGGCTCCAAGTGGCAGGTTCCAGGTGCCAGGTTCAAGGTTTCAGGTACCTGATACCGGCATCCCTCCCCAAACACACACTTAATGCTGGGTTCCCACTAACACACAAACACACACACACACACACACACACATGCACACACAAGAACACATACACAAGCACATATACACTTGACACAAACACGTACTCCCCCTTCCCCTAACCGCCTCTCCCCCTCCCCCAAGCCACCTACCCCTCCCCCAAACCATCTAACCCCTCCCCCAAGCCATCTATCCCCCTCCCCCCAACCACCTTTCCCCCTCCAATAACCATCCTCCCCCTCCCCCATAACCATCCATCCCCACTCCCCCTAACCATCTATTCCCCTCCCCCTAATCATCTCTCCCCCTTCCTTCTGTGGAGCAATGGGGCAACCTAGAACTAGGATGAGAACAAAGAGCCCGAAGGACGAATCTGGGAGGGAGGACTGGGAGGCAGAGCTCAAAAAAAGGGAGGAAGACTGTGGAAGGAGGCTCGATAAGCTTACAAGGAAGATGGAGGAGAGGTTAGCAGCAGAATCCAGAAGGTGGGAGCAACATGCCACAGTAGCAGAAGCCAAGATACATAGATTAGAAGAGGAGCTGAGACATCTGAAACACCCTAGAGACAAAGATATTACAGAAGTAGCATCAGCAATGTCTACATCAGACACAGACAATGGGTCTGAAGGGAGCATGGAAGCTAAACTGTATGCAGAGGTCATGTCAAACCCACATGGGGCCAAATCAAAGACAGCAAGCACACTAGGACAGAATGTGAGGTTGGAAGACATTGAAGGAACTAGGACATGTGCAGGGACCTTACTAGACACTTGTGGGAGCCAGGAACAGGTGAGCAGGAAGGACAAACCAATGAGCATAGGGGCCACAGCTAGGGAAGGGACCGAAGGAAGGAACACTCCATGGGAAGGGACTAAAACACCTCAGAGGATGCAATGGGAGTCAGAGTGGGAGGTGGAAAGGGAGAGATCAGTTTTTGTCTATGGGCTAGACAAAGCTAAAGGGGAAACTTATGAGGAAAGAAAGCAGGAGGAGAAAAAAGCGATTGAAGGTATCATGAAGGTGATAGGCGAAGGAGACATGACTCAGGTGGCAAATTTTTGGAGAATCGGGTGGTTCACAAAGAAAAGGAATCGGCCTCTAAAAGTAATTTTCAAGGCAGAATCAACCCAAACCATGATCCTGCAGGAGAAAGCACGGCTGAGAGGCAAACAGGAGTTCAGGGGTGTGTACCTCGATCGAGACAGAACACAGGAGGAAAGGATGATACTGAAAGAGTACAAAAGCGAAAGAAGAAATGGGAGGAAATAAAAACGGAGAGCAGAATAACCCAGGAACAGGTGGAAAGACAAGCACACCCCCCAGAAACACCTGCAGAGGGACTATAGCCACGACACCCCCAAGGCAACTGAACAATCCAAACCAACCATCACACACCGATCCCTCTGTTCCCACCTCCCGCACCACGAACCCTACCCCTACAGCAACCCCCTATGGGAGCTCTTCCTCCACCTCCACTGCAACCCCCCACAGGCCCCCACCAGGGCTCCTGCTCTCCCAACCCCAGTATTCCCCCAGGACCACAGTTACAGTATTAGAACAGAAGTTGAAGGTTTGGTACACAAATGCGGATGGATTAACGAATAAATATGAGGAATGGCAAGAAAGAATCAATGAGAAGTCCCAGACATCATAGCAGTTACAGAAACAAAACTCACGGAGACAATAACAGATGCAATCTTCCCACCAGGATACCAGAGCATGAGGAAAGATAGAAGGGGCAGAGGGGGAGGAGGGGTTGCTCTGCTCGTAAAAAAACGATGGAAATTTGAGAAAATGGGAGGCATAGACGAGACAGGAGAAAGGGACTACATAGTAGGTACACTTCAGTCTGGGGAGCACAAGGTGGTCATTGCAGTGATGTATAATCCACCACAGAACTGCAGGAGGCCAAGAGAGGAATATGAAGAGAGCAACAGAGCAATGGTGGACACACTTGCTGAGGTGGCAAGAAGAGCTCACTCCAGCAGAGCAAAGTTGCTGGTTATGGGGGATTTCAACCACAGGGAGATTGACTGGGAAAACCTGGAGCCACATGGGGGTCCCGAAACATGGAGAGCCAAGATGTTGGATGTGGTGCTGGAAAACCTCATGCACCAACTTGTTAAGGACACTACCAGAGTGAGAGGGGAGGATGAACCAGCAAGATTGGACCTTGTGTTCACCTTGGGCAGTTCAGACATTGAGGACATCACATATGAGAGTCCCCTAGGAGCTAGTGACCACGTGGTTCTGTGCTTTGAATACAGAGTAGAGTTGCAAGTGGAGAGAGTAACAGGAGTTGAATGGGAAAAGCCTGACTATAAAAGAGGGGACTACATAGGGTTGAGGAACTTCGTGCAAGAGGTTCCGTGGGACAGAGAACTGGCAGGAAAGCCAGTAAATGAAATGATGGAATATGTAACAACAAAATGCAAGGAGGCAGTGGAAAGGTTTATTCCCAAGGGCAACAGAAACAATGGGAAGACCAGAACGAGAACCTGGTTTACCCGACGGTGTAAGGAGGCAAAAACAAAGTGCAATAGAGAATGGAAAAAGTACAGAAGGCAGAGAACACATGAAAATAGGGAGATCAGTCGCAGAGCCAGGAACGAGCATGCACAGGTAAGGAGGAAGGCCCAGCGACAGTATGAAAATAACATAGCATCGAAAATCAAGACTGACCCGAAACTGTTGTATAGCCACATCAGGAGGAAGACAACAGTCAAAGACCAAGTGATCAGACTAAGGACAGAAGGTGGAGAATTCACAAGAAACGATCAGGAGGTATGTGAGGAGCTGAACAGGAGATTTAAGGAAATTTTTACAGTAGAGACAGGAAGGGCTTTGGGAAGACAGCACAGAAGGGAACATCAAGAGGGAATATACCAACAAGTGTTGGATGACATACGAACAACCGAGGAGGAGGTGCAGAAGCTGCTAAGTGACCTTGATACCTCAAAGGCGATGGGACAGGACATCTCCCCATGGGTCCTTAGAGAAGGAGCAGAGATGCTGTGCGTGCCCCTAACCACGATCTTCAACACATCCCTTGAAACTGGGCAACTACTTGAGAAATGGAAGACAGCAAATGTAGTCCCCATATTTAAGAAAGGAAACAGAAATGAGGCACTAAACTACAGACCTGTGTCTCTGACATGTATTGTGTGCAAAGTCATGGAGAAGATTATCAGGAGAGTGGTGGAACACCTGGAACTGAACAAGATTATAAATGAAGTTATAAATGAAGTTATAAATTTATGAAGATTATAAATGGAGTTTTATGACAAGGTAACAGAAGTAAGACACGAGAGAGAGGGGTGGATTGATTGCATTTTCCTAGACTGCAGGAAGGCTTTTGACACAGTTCCCCACAAGAGATTAGCGCAGAAGCTGGAGGATCAGGCGCATATAACAGGAAGGGCACTGCAATGGATCAGGGAATACTTGACAGGGAGGCAACAACGTGTCATGGTACGTGAAGAGGTATCACAGTGGGCGCCTGTGACGAGAGGGGTCCCACAGGGGTCAGCTCTAGGGCCAGTGCTATTTTTGATATATGCGAACGACATGATGGAAGGAATAGACTCTGAAGTGTCCCTATTCGCAGATGACGTGAAGCTGATGATAAGAATTAAATCGGATGAGGATGAGGCAGGACTGCAAAGAGACCTGGACAGGCTGGACATATGGTCCAGTAACTGGCTTCTCGAATTCAACCCTGCCAAATGCAAAGCCATGAAGATTGGGGAGGGGCAAAGAAGACCGCAGACAGAGCATAGGCTAGGTGGACAAAGACTACAGACCTCACTCAGGAAGAAAGACCTTGGGGTGACCATAACACCGAGCACGTCACCGGAGGCACACATAAACCAAATAACTGCTGCAGCATACGGGCGCCTGGCAAACCTGAGAATAGCGTTCCTATACCTTAATAAGGAATCGTTCAAGACACTGTACACTGTGTATGTTAGGACCATACTGGAGTATGCAGCACCAGTCTGGAACCCACACCTGGTCAAGCACGTCAAGAAGTTAGAGAAAGTACAAAGGTTTGCAACAAGGCTAGTCCCAGAGCTCAGGGGAATGTCGTACGAGGAAAGGTTGAAGGAAATCTGACTGACGACACTGGAGGACAGAAGGGTCAGGGGAGATATGATAACGACATACAAGATACTGAGGGGAATAGACAAGGTGGACAGAGATAGGATGTTCCAGAGAGGGGACACAGAAACAAGGGGTCACAACTGGAAGCTGAAGACTCAGACGAGTCAAAGGGACGTTAGGAAGTATTTCTTCAGTCATAGAGTCGTCAGGAAGTGGAATAGCCTAGCAAGTGAAGTAGTGGAGGCAGGAATCATACATAGTTTTAAGAAGAGGTATGACAAAGCTCAGGAAGCAGAGAGGGAGAGGACATAGTAGCGATCAGTGAAGAGGCGGGGCCAAGAGCTGAGTCTCGACCCCTGCAACCACAATTAGGTGAGTACAATTAGGCGAGTACACACACACACACACACACACACACACACACACACACACACACACACACACACACACACACACCTGTTTTAACCTTCACTATGACTTCAATTCTCCTACTCACCAGGCTTAGGTTTGAGTCCTATCTACCAGACGATGGCTCGTGGCTTGATTGGCAGCGTGCTCAGCTCACACACTGAGGGACCAGGGTTCGATCCCCGGCACGAGTGGAAACGTTGAGGGCATGTTTCCTTACGCCTGCTGTACCTGTTCACCTAGCAGTAAGTAGGTACCTGGGTGCTAGTTAACTGTTATGGGTGGCATTAATGGATCATAATGGAAATAAGCCTTGAGACACCTAAAATGGAGGAGTGTAGCAAATAATAATTTAGCAGACATCACCCCAGGAGGCAGCTCAGATGAAAATTCACACACACACGAATTATTAAATCTGTGCACCAAATTCACCTTAAACCATCAAATAGTAGAGCCTACAAGACTAGAAAATATGCTGGACCTCATCTTCACTAACAACGACGATCTGATACGTAATATAACCGTATCAAAGACAATACACTCAGATCACAACATAACAGAGATACAGACATATTCACAGGGCTTCTGACCAGCACAATGTGATCAGTTATCAGTGTGTCAGTTACGCGGAAAATAATATTATATATGGAGCGTTATTTTCTATAAATGTTTTTTTACAGTACTCCTTAATTGTGTCTTCCAAAAATTCAACTTTATATAACAGAAACATAGAATGGGAACAAGTCAACCATGTCGTAAATGAAACAAGCTGGGAAGATATCCTAAACAACACGGATCCGAACATTTGCCTAGAAAAAATCGACTCTGTGGCACTTAATGGAACCTGCTCAAGGCACATTCCATTAAGAAAAAGAAAGGGATGTAAACTAGAAAGAGACGCTTCCTATACAGGCGAAGGTGAAGAATCAGAGCTGCTGAGAGAGGCCAATATGTCTGAAATACGAAGGGAGGCACTGGTCAGAGAAATAGCAAATATTGAACTTAAGCTTAAGGAATCTTACAGGAGACAAGAATCTCAGGAAGAACTAAAAGCCTAAAGGAAACTGGAAATAAAAATACTTCTTATCTTATGCCAAATCTAAGGGTAAAACAATATCCAGCATTCGACCCCTGCTTAGGTGGGATGGGACATACACAGATGACAGCAAAGAAATGAGTGAGATGTTAAACTCTTTATACGACTCAGTGTTCAGCGAGCCGTTAATCAGACTAAGGGTCGACAATCTAAATGAATTCTTTGTGACTGAGACCCAAAATTTGGTCATCTCAAAAAATCTCTGATATTATCCTAACACCACAAGACCAGGCCCCAGGCTCCAGGCCCCAGGCCCACACTCATGGAACTCTGTGTTCATAAAGAACTGCAAGAAGACCCTGTCGCATACCTTCAGTATTCTATGGAGAGGGAACATGGACACAGGGGTCATCCCACACTCGCTAAAAACAACAGACAGCCCCACTCTACAACGGTGGCAGTAAAGCAATTGCAAAGAAGTACAGACCGATAGCACTAACATCCCATATCATAATAATCTTTGAGAGGGTTCTAAGAAGCAAGATCGCCAACCACCTAGATACCCATCAGTTACACAACCCAGGGCAACATGGTTTTAGAACAGGTAGCTCCTGCCTGCCCCAGCTACTGGACCACTATGACAAGGTCCTGGATGCTATAGAGGATACACAAAATGTAGATGTATTATACACAGACTTTGAGAAAGCCTTCGACAAATGCGACCACGGCGTAATAGCGCACAAAATGCGTGGTACTGGAATAACAGGAAACTTGGTAGATGGAGCTATAACTTCCTAGCAAATAGAACACAAAGAGAAAAAGTAAACAGAGTAAAGTCTAAGGCAGATACGGTGAAAAGCTCTGTTCCACAAGGCACAGTATTCCCATCCTATTCCTCATCCTCATTTCTGACACAGAGCTGTGGTGGTGGTGGTGGTGGTGGTGGTGGTGGTGGTGGTGGTGGTGGTGGTGGTGGTGGTGGTGGTGGTGGTGGTGGTGGTGGTAGTGGTGGTGGTAGTGGTGGTGGTAGTGGTGGTGGTAGTGGTGGTGGTGGTGGTGGTGGTGGTGGTGGTAGTGGTGGTGGTGGTGGTGGTGGTGGTGGTGGTGGTGGTGGTGGTGGTGGTGGTAGTGGTGGTGGTAGTGGTGGTGGTGGTGGTGGTGGTGGTGGTGGTGGTGGTGGTGGTGGTGGTAGTGGTGGTGGTGGTGGTGGTGGTGGTGGTGGTGGTGGTGGTAGTGGTGGTGGTGGTGGTGGTGGTGGTGGTGGTAGTGGTGGTGGTGGTGGTGGTGGTGGTGGTGGTGGTGGTGGTGGTGGTTGTGGTGGTGGTGGTGGTGGTGGTGGTGGTGGTAGTGGTGGTGGTGGTAGTGGTGGTGGTGGTGGTGGTGGTAGTGGTGGTGGTGGTGGTGGTGGTGGTGGTGGTAGTGGTGGTGGTGGTGGTGGTGGTGGTGGTGGTGGTGGTGGTGGTGGTGGTGGTGGTAGTGGTGGTGGTGGTGGTGGTGGTGGTGGTGGTGGTGGTGGTAGTGGTGGTGGTGGTGGTGGTGGTGGTGGTGGTGGTAGTGGTGGTGGTGGTGGTGGTGGTGGTGGTGGTGGTGGTGGTGGTGGTGGTGGTGGTGGTGGTGGTGGTGGTGGTGGTGGTGGTGGTGGTGGTGGTAGTGGTGGTGGTGGTGGTGGTGGTAGTGGTGGTGGTGGTGGTGGTGGTACAGGTACATCGGGGAGATTTCAACGCCTCAGTGGTAGTGTTCCATAACTACTTCCTCTAGTGTTTACCTGGAGAGACCAGGCTTAATGGTGGATTAATTAAGGTCTGATCAACCAGGCTGTTACTGCTGGCCGCACGCAAGCTGAAGTACGAACCACAGCCCTGTTGGTCAGGTACTGACTTTAGGTGCCTGTCCAGTGCCTTCTAGGTGGCCCGGTGGTCTGGTGGCTAAAGCTCCCGCTTCACACACGGAGGGCCCGGGTTCGATTCCCGGCGGGTGGAAATTCCGACACGTTTCCTTACACCTATTGTCCTGTTCACCTAGCAGCAAATAGGTACCTGGGTGTTAGTCGACTGGTGTGGGTCGCATCCTGGGGGACAAGATTAAGGACCCCAATGGAAATAAGTTAGACAGTCCTCGATGACGCACTGACTTTCTTGGGTTATCCTGGGTGGCTAACCCTCCGGGGTTAAAAATCCGAACAAAATCTTATCTTATCTTGAAGACACCCAGGGGTCTATTGGTAATCCCCCTTATGCATGCTGGGCCCCGGACACTTATTGTGTTGTCTCAGTGTACTCGTGGCACTCCTGCTTTTCACCGGGGGAATGTTGCATCTCCTGCCGAGTCTTTTGCTTTCATCGGGAGTGATTTTCGTGTGCAGATTTGGTAGCAATCCCTCAAGGACCTTCCAAGTGTATATTAACATGTATCTCTCTCGCCTGCGTTCCAGGGAATACAGATCAAGGACCTTCAACTGTTCCTAGTAATTTAAGTGCCTTATCGTACTTATGTGTGCTGTGAAAGTTCTTTGTACACTCTCCAGATCTGCAATGTCGCCAGCCGTGAAGGAGGCCGTTAGTGTACAGCAGTATTCCAGCCTAGAGAGCACAAGCGATTTGAAAAGAATCAACATGGGCTTGGCGTCCCTAGTTTTGAAGGTTCCCATTATTCATGTTATCATTTTCCTAGCGGATGAGGTAGATACATTGTTGTGGTCTTTGAAGGCGAGATCCTCTGATATTATCACTCCCAAGTCCTTCACATTACTTTTCCGCTCTATTGTATGGTTAGAATTTGTTGTATATTCTGACACATTTTTAATTTCTTCACGTTTTCCATATCTGAGTAGTTGAAATTTCTCCTCGTTGAACTTCATATTGTTTTGAGTGGCCCATTTGAAGATCTGGAGTCTTGCGGTGTCTTTGATGGAGGTCACTGCCATGGTAATCCGGGTGTCATCCACAAAGGAAGACACGGAGCTATGGCTTACATCTCTGTCTATGTCAGAAATGAGGATGAGGAATAGGATGGGAGCGAGTACTGTGCCTTGTGGAACAGAGCTTTTTACCATGGCTGCCTGAAACTTTACTCTGTTTACTATTACTCTTTGTGTTCTATTTGTCAGGAAGTTATAGATCCATCTGCCAACTTTTCCTGTTATTCCTTTATCACGCATTTTGTGTGCTATTACACCATGGTCAAACTTGTCGAAAGTTTTTGCAGAGTCTGTGTATACAACATCTGTATTTTGTTTATCCTCTACAGCATCCAGGACCTTGTCATAGTGGTCATGTAGCTGGGACAGGCAGGAGCGACCTGCTCTAAACCCGTGTAGCCCTGGGTTGTGTAACTTATGGGTATCTAGGTGGTTGGCGATCTTGCTTCTTAGAACCCTCTCAAAGATTTTTATGATATGGGATGTTAGTGCTATCGGTCTGTAGTTCTTTGCGATTGCTTTACTGCCACCTTTGTGGAGTGGGGCTATGTTTGTTGTTTTTAGTGTGTGTGGGATGACCCCTGTGTCCATGTTCCCTCTCCGTAAAATGCTGAAAGCATGCGGTAGGGGCTTCATGCAATTATTGACGAACACGGAGTTCCACGAGTCTGGTCCTGGGGCAGAGTTCATGGGCATGTTATTAATTGCCTCTTCAAAATCTTGTGGAGTTAGAATAATATCCGAGATTTTTGGGATGACCAAATTTTGGGTTATGTTCATAAAGAATTCATTTGGATTGTCGACCCTTAGTCTGGGCAGTGGCTTGCTGAACACTGAGTTATATTGGGACTTTAGTATCTCACTCATTTCTTGGCTGTCATCTGTGTATGTCCCATCCCGCCTAAGCAGGGGCCCACTACTGGATGTTGTTTTTTCCCTTAGATTTGGCACAAGGGAATAAGTATTTTGCTTTTTTTTTCAATTTCCTTTATGGCTTTTAGTTCTTCCTGTGATTCTTGTCTCCTATAAGATTCCTTCAGCTTACGTTCGATATTTGCAATTTCATTGACTAGTGCCTCCCTTCGTATTTCAGATATACTGGCCCCACTCAGCAGTTCTGTGACTTTTCGCCTTCGTCTGTATAGGGAGCGTCTCTTTCTAGTTTACATAAGAACATAAGAAAGGAGGAACACTGCAGGAGGCCTGCTGGCCCATACTAGGCAGGTCCTTTACAATTCATCCCACTAACAAAACATTTACCCAACCCAATTTTCAATGCTACCCAAGAAATAAGCTCTGATGTGAAAGTCCCACTCAAATCCAACCCTTCCCACTCATGTACTTATCCAACCTAGATTTGAAACTACCCAAAGTCCTAGCCTCAATAACCCAACTAGGTAGACTGTTCCACTCATCAACTACCCTATTTCCAAACCAATACTTTCCTATGTCCTTTCTAAATCTAAACTTATCTAATTTAAATCCATTACTGCGGGTTCTCTCTTGGAGAGACATCCTCAAGACCTTATTAATATCCCCTTTATTAATACCTATCTTCCACTTATACACTTCTCTTTCTTTTTTCTTAATGGAATGTGTCCTGAGCAGATCTCAAGAACCACAGAATTAATTTTTTCAAGGCAAAAGTGACAACAAATTTAACAACCAAAATTCCTAATTCACACATACACACACACACACACACACACACACACACACACACACACACACACACACACACACACACACACACACACAACACACTTATACACACACACAACGGCCAGTGAAGAGGCGGGGCCAGGAGCTGTGACTCGACCCCTGCAACCACAACTAGGCGAGTACACACATGTATACAAACATACACACGACATATAAAACACTGCGAGGAATTGACACGGTAGACAGAGACAGGATGTTCCAGAGATGGGACACAGAATCAAGGGGTCACAATTGAAAGTTGAAGACTCGGATGAGTCAGTGGGATGTTAGGAAGTATTTCTTCAGTCACAGAGTTGTCAAGAAGAGGAACAGTCCGGAAAGTGATGTAGTGTAGGCAGGAACCTTACATAGTTTTAAGACGAGGGTTTGATAGAGTTCATAGAGAGAGAGAGAGAGAGAGAGAGAGAGAGAGAGAGAGAGAGAGAGAGAGAGAGAGAGAGAGAGAGAGAGAGAGAGAGAGAGAGAGAGAGAGAGAGAGGACCTAGTAGCGACCAGTGAAGAGGCGGGGCCAGCAGCTGTGACTTGACCTCTGCAACCACAAATAGGTGAGTACAAATAGGTGAGTACACACACACATACACACACACACACACACACATACACACACACACACAAACACACACACACACACACACACACACACACACACACACACACACACACACACAAGCTGAAGACACAAATGAATCACAGGGATGTTAGGAAGTATTTCTTCAGCCACAGAGTAGTCAGTAAGTGGAATAGTTTGGGAAGCGATGTAGTGGAGGCAGGATCCATACATAGCTTTAAGCAGAGGTATGATAAAGCTCACGGCTCAGGGAGAGTGACCTAGTAGCGATCAGTGAAGAGGCGGGGCCAGGAGCTCGGACTCGACCCCCGCAACCTCAACTAGGAGAGTACACACAAATATACACACACACAGAAACAAGGGGTCACACTTGGAAGCTGAAGACTCAGATGAGTCACAGGGATGTTAGGAAGTATTTCTTCAGTCATAGAGTGGTCAGGAAGTCTAACAGTTTGGCGAGTGATGTAGTGGAGGCAGGAACCATACACAATTTTAAGACGAGGTATGATAAAGCTCATGGAGCAGGGAGAGAGAGGACCTAGTAGCGCTCAGTGAAGAGGCGGGGCCAGGAGCTGAGTCTCGACCCCTGGAGCCTCAATTAGGTGAGTACATACACACACACACACATACCCGCAAAAATACACAGACAAAGTGTCTATCTACAAATGCCTCTGACACCTGGTAACTAAAACACACCCTCTAGTTTCTAGTCACCTGGTATGTATTCACACACTGCTCTGGTTTCTTGGAATACGTGAAGGAATTCTTTGGGGGTCAACGCCCCCGCGGCTCAGTCCCAGACCAGATCTCCTGGATGGTCAAGACATAATAAGCCATGCTGCTACCATCGGCCGCAAGCCGTCCAACGTATGAATCTCAGTTCTCTCTGGAAGACCGCCAGAGTGTGTTGGTAATTTCCCATACGCACGGAGGGAGGGCGTTATACGGAGTGATTTCGGTGCTTAAGTTTGGGACCAGTCCCTCCCTTATTTTCCAGCCGTAAATTATTATGTACCTTTCTTGCCTACGTTCCAAGGAATGCACTTATAAAGACTTCAAGCACTCCCAGTAGTTCTGATGTTTGATTTAGTGTACAAGAACAATGAAAGTTCTCTGTACGTTTTCCAGCTCAGCAATCTCGACTGCCTTAACAGGGGCCATCAATATACAGGAGTATTGCAGCCTGGAGAGAACAAATGCCTTGAAGGGTATTATCACTGACTCAGCATCTCTTGTCTTGAAAGTTCTAGTTACCCACCATCTTATCTTTCTTTTGGCAGCAATGACAACATTGTTGTGATCCTTGAAGGTGACACCTTCCCACATCATGACTTTTCATCTGTTGAATTATTTGAATTTGTCCTCTACAACAGCTACTGAAACAACATTTACTGACATTTATTGACAACAATGTGCGTTGACGACATTTACTGACAATTTTTATCGTCATAACGTGACATTTATTGTAGCAACATGCATCCTGACATTTGTCCTAACAACATTTCGACTGTTCTGAGACTTGATAAAGATGTACACACAGTGTCTCTCGACGTGGAATATCTCCTTCCCATCATCTCCCTCCTCCTGAAATCTCTACCTCTTCCCCTGAAATCTTCCATCTCCTTCCTCTTGTAATTCTTTCTCCTCCTCCACTGAAATTTTCTCTACCAACCCCCTTAAACCTTTTCTCCCTCCACCTCCCCAGTCAGCGAAGCAGTCTTCTAGACACAGGTTCACACACACAGTGTTCTACTACTCAGATATGGAAAACTTGAGGAAATTAAAACTTTATCAGGGTATACAACAAATTCTAACTATACAATAGAGCGAAAAGGTAATGTGAAGGACTTGGGAGTGATAAGGTCAGGGAATCTCACCTTCAAAGACCACAACAATGTATCTAACTCATCTGCTAGATAAATGATAGGATGGATAATGAGAACCTTCAAAACTAGGGACGCCAGCCCATGATGATTCTCTTCAAACCGTTTGTTTTCTCTAGGCTGGCATACTGATGTACACTAACGGCCCTCTTCAAGGCTGGCGAAATTGATGACCTGGAGACTGTACAAAGAACTTTCACGGCACACACAAGTATAATAAAGCACCTAAATTACTGGGAACGGTTGTAGTCCCTTGATTTGTATTCCCTGGAACACAGGCGAGAAAGATACATGATAATATACACTTGGAAAATACTAGAGGGATTAGTACCAAACTTGCACACGAAAATCACTCAATATAAAAGCAAAAGACTCGGCAGGAGATGCAACATTACCCCAATGAAAAGCAGGGGTGCCACGAGTACACTGGGAGACAACACAGTAAGTGTCAGGGGCCCATGACTGTTCAACTGCCTCCCAGCATACATAAGGGGGGATTACCAATAGACCCCTGGCTGTCTTCAAGAAGACACTGGACAGGCACCTAAGGTCAGTACTTGACCAACCGGACTGTGGTTCGTACATCAGTTTGCGTGCGGCCAGCAGTAACAGCCTGGTTGATCAAACCCTGATCCATCACGAGGCCTGGTCTCAGACCGAGCCGCGGGGGCGTTGTCCCCCGAAACCCTCTCTAGCTATCTAGGTTCACTCACACACACACACACACACTCACACACACACACACACACACACAGTTTCATGAGTGAAAGTGGGAAAGTCACGAGCATTAACACTCTTACAACACGGCAGCTCTCTCTCTCTCTCTCTCTCTCTCTCTCTCTCTCTCTCTCTCTCTCTCTCTCTCTCTCTCTCTCTCTCTCTCTCTCTCTCTCTCTCTCTCTCTCTCTCTCTCTGATACATACACTTGAGTATGTATGGTTATTATATACATTGTATATTATTATTATTATTATTATTATATTATTATTATTATCATTATTATTATATTATTATCATTATTACTCACCCATTAGTAACACTGGAGAAAAAGAGAAAGAGAGATTGTGAAAGTGATGAAAGTACAAGAGGAAGAACAGGAAGAGTGGTGAAAGTTAGGAAGAAGGTTGGTTGGGTATGACGCTGAGGGATGGGCATTCACCTCCCATACCCCAGACACACTCAACCAACCTAGACACTTGCGGGGAAAATATATATTAACATGGATGTACATGTTTATAGAGTAGCAGCAGACATATCAGATAATTTTTTAGTTGTAGCTACAGTGAAAGTAAGAGATAGATGGGATACAAGGAGAATGACATCAGAAAGTAAGAGACAGGCGAAGATTTTTAAAGTGAAGGAGGAGGCAGTTAAGGTAAGATATAAGCAACCGCTGGTAGAAAGATGGGCCAGTAAGAGAGTAGGAAATGATGTTGAAGAGGTATGGATAGCTTTAAGAATGGAGTGTTAGTGTTCAGCAGAAGTTTGTGGATATAGGAAGTTGGGTGCGGGAGGGAAGAAGAGCCACTGGTGGAATAATGAGGTTAAGAAAGTGGTATGGAGGAAGTGAATGTGTTCAGATATTTGGGTGTTGACTTATCAGCTAATGGGTCTATGAAAGACGAGGTGAATCACAGAAATGACGAGGAAAATAAAAGTTTATGGTGCAGTGAGGTATCTGTGGAAACAAATAACGTTATCCGTGGAGTCAAAAAGGAGTATATGAGAAAATTTTGTATTTTAACGCTCTTATGTGTGTGAAGGATGGGTTGTGAATGTTGCAGCAAGGAGGAGGCCGGAGGCAGTGGAGATGTCGTGTCTGAGAGCAATGTGTGGTGTGAATATTATGCAGAGAATTCGTAGCATGGAGATTAGGAGGTGCGGGGTTTCTACAATTATTTTCTAGAGGGTTGAAGAGGGGTTGTTGAGGTGCCTCGGACATTTAGAGAGGGCGGAATAAAGTTGTCGACTTGGAGGGCGTAAGTGAGCGTATTAGATAGGCGTAAATGGAAGTAAATGTTTTTTATGACCTCACGTGCTGTTGATCTACTAGCAAATTAGCATTTATGAATAGATTCAAGGAAACGGGTAGCCGGACTTGAGTCCTGGAGGTGGGAAGCGCGACGCCTGCACTCTGAAGGAGAGATGGAGATACGTTGTAGTTTTTAACTGTAGTATCAGCGCTCCTATGGCAAGACTGCGATGGAGTGATGGTGAAAGTATTTTTCCTTCTTTGGGCCATTCTACAAGAAAGATTAATGAGGAAAAGAGAGAGGATAGTGTGACAGGTGACTTAGGGGCAGACATAGTGAAAGTTCACTCACACTTTCTTTTCCTGCCATCACCACACTCATACATAATACATACATACATGCATACATACATACATACATATATATATATATGATGGTAGGATTGCTGGTTTCTTTTTCTGTCTCATAAACACGCTAAGATAACAGGGATATCTTGCTACTCCTACTTACACTTTGGTCACACTTCACAGACACGCACATGCATATATATATATACATACATCTAGGTTTTTCTCCTTTTTCTAAATAGCTCTTGTTCTTTTTTTATTTCTTCTATTGTCCATGGGGAAGTGGAAAAGAATCTTTCCTCCGTAAGCCATGCGTGTCGTATGAGGCGACTAAAATGCCGGGAGCAATGGGCTAGTAACCCCTTCTCCTGTATACAATTACTAAAAAAGAGAAGAAGAAAAACTTTATAAAACTGGGTTGCTTAAATGTGCGTGGATGTAGTGCGGATGACAAGAAACAGATGATTGCTGATGTTATGAATGAAAAGAAGTTGGATGTCCTGGCCCTAAGCGAAACAAAGCTGAAGGGGGTAGGAGAGTTTCAGTGGGGGGAAATAAATGGGATTAAATCTGGAGTATCTGAGAGAGTTAGAGCAAAGGAAGGGGTAGCAGTAATGTTAAATGATCAGTTATGGAAGGAGAAAAGAGAATATGAATGTGTAAATTCAAGAATTATGTGGATTAAAGTAAAGGTTGGATGCGAGAAGTGGGTCATAATAAGTGTGTATGCACCTGGAGAAGAGAGGAATGCAGAGGAGAGAGAGAGATTTTGGGAGATGTTAAGTGAATGTATAGGAGCCTTTGAACCAAGTGAGAGAGTAATTGTGGTAGGGGACTTGAATGCTAAAGTAGGAGAAACTTTTAGAGAGGGTGTGGTAGGTAAGTTTGGGGTGCCAGGTGTAAATGATAATGGGAGCCCTTTGATTGAACTTTGTATAGAAAGGGGTTTAGTTATAGGTAATACATATTTTAAGAAAAAGAGGATAAATAAGTATACACGATATGATGTAGGGCGAAATGACAGTAGTTTGTTGGATTATGTATTGGTAGATAAAAGACTGTTGAGTAGACTTCAGGATGTACATGTTTATAGAGGGGCCACAGATACATCAGATCACTTTCTAGTTGTAGCTACACTGAGAGTAAAAGGTAGATGGGATACAAGGAGAATAGAAGCATCAGGGAAGAGAGAGGTGAAGGTTTATAAACTAAAAGAGGAGGCAGTTAGGGTAAGATATAAACAGCTATTGGAGGATAGATGGGCTAATGAGAGCATAGGCAATGGGGTCGAAGAGGTATGGGGTAGGTTTAAAAATGTAGTGTTAGAGTGTTCAGCAGAAGTTTGTGGTTACAGGAAAGTGGGTGCAGGAGGGAAGAGGAGCGATTGGTGGAATGATGATGTAAAGAGAGTAGTAAGGGAGAAAAAGTTAGCATATGAGAAGTTTTTACAAAGTAGAAGTGATGCAAGGAGGGAAGAGTATATGGAGAAAAAGAGAGAAGTTAAGAGAGTGGTGAAGCAATGTAAAAAGAGAGCAAATGAGAGAGTGGGTGAGATGTTATCAACAAATTTTGTTGAAAATAAGAAAAAGTTTTGGAGTGAGATTAACAAGTTAAGAAAGCCTAGAGAACAAATGGATTTGTCAGTTAAAAATAGGAGAGGAGAGTTATTAAATGGAGAGTTAGAGGTATTGGGAAGATGGAAGGAATATTTTGAGGAATTGTTAAATGTTGATGAAGATAGGGAAGCTGTGATTTCGTGTATAGGGCAAGGAGGAATAACATCTTGTAGGAGTGAGGAAGAGCCAGTTGTGAGTGTGGGGGAAGTTCGTGAGGCAGTAGGTAAAATGAAAGGGGGTAAGGCAGCCGGGATTGATGGGATAAAGATAGAAATGTTAAAAGCAGGTGGGGATATAGTTTTGGAGTGGTTGGTGCAATTATTTAATAAATGTATGGAAGAGGGTAAGGTACCTAGGGATTGGCAGAGAGCATGCATAGTTCCTTTGTATAAAGGCAAAGGGGATAAAAGAGAGTGCAAAAATTATAGGGGGATAAGTCTGTTGAGTGTACCTGGTAAAGTGTATGGTAGAGTTATAATTGAAAGAATTAAGAGTAAGACGGAGAATAGGATAGCAGATGAACAAGGAGGCTTTAGGAAAGGTAGGGGGTGTGTGGACCAGGTGTTTACAGTGAAACATATAAGTGAACAGTATTTAGATAAGGCTAAAGAGGTCTTTGTGGCATTTATGGATTTGGAAAAGGCGTATGACAGGGTGGATAGGGGGGCAATGTGGCAGATGTTGCAAGTGTATGGTGTAGGAGGTAGGTTACTGAAAGCAGTGAAGAGTTTTTACGAGGATAGTGAGGCTCAAGTTAGAGTATGTAGGAAAGAGGGAAATTTTTTCCCAGTAAAAGTAGGCCTTAGACAAGGATGTGTGATGTCACCGTGGTTGTTTAATATATTTATAGATGGGGTTGTAAGAGAAGTAAATGCGAGGGTCTTGGCAAGAGGCGTGGAGTTAAAAGATAAAGAATCACACACAAAGTGGGAGTTGTCACAGCTGCTCTTTGCTGATGACACTGTGCTCTTGGGAGATTCTGAAGAGAAGTTGCAGAGATTGGTGGATGAATTTGGTAGGGTGTGCAAAAGAAGAAAATTAAAGGTGAATACAGGAAAGAGTAAGGTTATGAGGATAACAAAAAGATTAGGTGACGAAAGATTGAATATCAGATTGGAGGGAGAGAGTATGGAGGAGGTGAACGTATTCAGATATTTGGGAGTGGACGTGTCAGCGGATGGGTCTATGAAAGATGAGGTGAATCATAGAATTGATGAGGGAAAAAGAGTGAGTGGTGCACTTAGGAGTCTGTGGAGACAAAGAACTTTGTCCTTGGAGGCAAAGAGGGGAATGTATGAGAGTATAGTTTTACCAACGCTCTTATATGGGTGTGAAGCGTGGGTGATGAATGTTGCAGCGAGGAGAAGGCTGGAGGTAGTGGAGATGTCATGTCTGAGGGCAATGTGTGGTGTGAATATAATGCAGAGAATTCGTAGTTTGGAAGTTAGGAGGAGGTGCGGGATTACCAAAACTGTTGTCCAGAGGGCTGAGGAAGGGTTGTTGAGGTGGTTCGGACATGTAGAGAGAATGGAGCGAAACAGAATGACTTCAAGAGTGTATCAGTCTGTAGTGGAAGGAAGGCGGGGTAGGGGTCGGCCTAGGAAGGGTTGGAGGGAGGGGGTAAAGGAGGTTTTGTGTGCGAGGGGCTTGGACTTCCAGCAGGCATGTGTGAGCGTGTTTGATAGGAGTGAATGGAGACAAATGGTTTTTAATACTTGACGTGCTGTTGGAGTGTGAGCAAAGTAACATTTATGAAGGGAT
>NC_091293.1:61547468-61647468 GCF_038502225.1 Cherax quadricarinatus | reverse complement strand
ACACCTCAGCGAGAGGTGTGCACACCCCAGCGTGAGGCGTGCACAGTCTTCACGTTCACATATAGTGTGCACACCCCAGCGTGAGGTGTGCACACCCCAGCGTGAGGTGTGCACACCCCAGCGTGAGGTGTGTACACCTCAGCGAGAGGTGTGCACACCCCAGCGTGAGGTGTGCACACCCCAGCGTGAGGTGTGTACACCCCAGCGTGAGGTGTGCACACCCCAGCGTGAGGTGTGCACACCCCAGCGTGAGGTGTGCACACCCCAGCGTGAGGCGTGCACAGTCTTCACGTTCACATATAGTGTGCACACCCCAGCGTGAGGTGTGCACACCCCAGCGTGAGGTGTGCACATCCCAGCGTGAGGTGTGCACACCCCAGCGTGAGGTGTGCACATCCCAGCGTGAGGTGTGCACACCCCAGCGTGAGGTGTGCACATCCCAGCGTGAGGTGTGCACATCCCAGCGTGAGGTGTGCACACCCCAGCGTTAGGTGTGCACATCCCAGCGTGAGGTGTGCACATCCCAGCGTGAGGTATGCACATCCCAGCGTGAGGTGTGCACACCCCAGCGTGAGGTGTGCACACCCCAGCGTGAGGTGTGCACACCCCAGCGTGAGGTGTGCACATCCCAGCGTGAGGTGTGCACATCCCAGCGTGAGGTGTGCACACCCCAGCGTGAGATGTGCACATCCCAGAGTGAGGTGTGCACATCCCAGCGTGAGGTGTGCACATCCCAGCGTGAGGTGTGCACACCCCAGCGTGAGGTGTGCACACCCCAGCGTGAGGTGTGCACATCCAAGCGTGAGGTGTGCACATCCAAGCGTGAGGTGTGCACACCCCAGCGTGAGGTGTGCACACCCCAGCGTGAGGTGTGCACATCCCAGCGTGAGGTGTGCACATCCCAGCGTGAGGTGTGCACATCCCAGCGTGAGGTGTGCACATCCCACCGTGAGGTGTGCACATCCCAGCGTGAGGTGTGCACACCCCAGCGTGAGGTGTGCACACCCCAGCGTGAGGTGTGCACACCCCAGCGTGAGGTGTGCACATCCAAGCGTGAGGTGTGCACATCCAAGCGTGAGGTGTGCACACCCCAGCGTGAGGTGTGCACACCCCAGCGTGAGGTGTGCACACCCCAGCGTGAGGTGTGCACACCCCAGCGTGAGGTGTGCACACCCCAGCGTGAAGTGTGCACATCCCAGCGTGAGGTGTGCACACCCCAGCGTGAGGTGTGCACACCCCAGCGTGTAGTGTGCACATCCCAGCGTGAGGTGTGCACACCCCAGGTAACACATCACTCACATCATAACAATGTTTCTCCCAACTATTTAAAAAAAATAAAACATCATAAAAGTCTATTTTTTCTAAGTCATGATTTCCACTCCCTGAACTTATCACCCCAGGCACTATATGGCACCCCAGGCACTATATGGCACCCCAGGCACTATATGGCACCCCAGGCACTATATATCACCCCAGGCACTATATATCACCCCAGGCACTATATGGCACCCCAGGCACTATATATCACCCAAGGCACTATATGGCACCCCAGGCACTATATGGCACCCCAGGCACTATATGGCACCCCAGGCACTATATGGCACCCCAGGCACTATATATCACCCCAGGCACTATATATCACCCCAGGCACTATATGGCACCCCAGGCACTATATGGCACCCCAGGCACTATATATCACCCCAGGCACTATATATCACCCCAGGCACTATATGGCACCCCAGGCACTATAAATCACCCCAGGCACCATATATCACCCCAGGCACTATATATCACCCCAGGCACCATATATCACCCCAGGCACTATATATCACCCCAGGCACCATATATCACCCCAGGCACTATATATCACCCCAGGCACTATATATCACCCCAGGCACTATGTATCACCCCAGGTATTATGTATCACCCCAGGTACTATATATCACCCCAGGCACCATATATCACCCCAGGCACTATATATCACCCCAGGCACTATATATCACGCCAGGCACCATATATCACCCCAGGCACTATATATCACCACAGGAACTATATATCACCCAAGGCACTATATATCACCCCAGGCACCATATATCACCCCAGGCACTATATATCACCCCAGGCACTATATATCACCCCAGGCACTATATATCACCCCAGGCACTATATATCACCCCAGGCACTATATATCACCCCAGGCACCATATATCACCCCAGGCACTATATATCACCCCAGGCACCATATGTCACCCCAGGCACTATATATCACCCCAGGCACTATATATCACCCCAGGTGCTATATATCACCCCAGGTACTATATATCACCCCAGGCACATATATCACCCCAGGCGCTATGTATCACCCCAGGCACCATATATCACCCCAGGCACCATATATCACCCCAGGCACTATATATCACCCCAGGCACTATATATCACCCCAGGCACTATATCACCCCAGGCACCATATATCACCCCAGGCACCATAAATCACCCCAAGCACTATATATCACCCCAGGCACTATATATCACCCCAGCACTATATATCACCCCAGGCACCATGTATCACCCCAGGCACTATATATCACCCCAGGCACTATATATCACCCCAGGCACTATATATCACCCCAGGTACTATATAACACCCCAGGCACCATATATCACCCCAGACACTATATATCACCCCAGGCACTATATATCACCCCAGGCACTATATATCACCCCAGACACTATATATCACCCCAGGCACTATATATCACCCCAGGCACTATATATCACCCCAGGCACCATATATCACCCCAGGCATTATATATCACCCCAGGCACCATATATCACCCCAGGCACTATATATAACCCATGGCACTATATATCACCCCAGGCACCATATATCACCCCAGGCACCACATATCACCCCAGGCACCATATATCACCTCAGGCACCATATATCACCCCAGACACTATATATCACCCCAGACACTATATATCACCCCAGGCACTATATATCACCCCAGGCACCATATATCACCCCAGGCACTATATGTCACCCCAGGCACTATGTATCACTCCAGGCACCATGTATCACCCCAGGCACTATATATCACCCCAGGCACTATATATCACCCCAGGCACCATATATCACCCCAGGCACCATATATCACCCCAGGCACTATATATTACCCCAGGCACCATATATCACCCCAGGTCCTATATATCACCCCAGGTACTATATATCACCCCAGACACCATATATCACCCCAGGCACTATATATCACCCCAGGCACCATATATCACCCCAGGCACCATATATCACCCCAGGCACTATATATAACCCATGGCACTATATATCAAACCAGGCACTATATATCACCCCAGGCACCATGTATCACCCCAGGCACTATATATCACCCCAGGCACTATATATCACCCCAGGCACTATATATCATCCCAGGCATTATATATCATGATTTCCACTCCCTGAACTTATCACCCCAGGCACTATATGGCACCCCAGGCACTATATATCACCCCAGGCACTATATGGCACCCCAGGCACTATATGGCACCCCAGGCACTATATATCACCCCAGGCACTATATATCACCCCAGGCACTATATGGCACCCCAGGCACTATATATCACCCCAGGCACTATATATCACCCCAGGCACTATATGGCACCCCAGGCACTATATGGCACCCCAGGCACTATATATCACCCCAGGCACTATATATCACCCCAGGCACTATATGGCACCCCAGGCACTATAAATCACCACAGGCACCATATATCACCCCAGGCACTATATATCACCCCAGGCACCATATATCACCCCAGGCACTATATATCACCCCAGGCACCATATATCACCCCAGGCACTATATATCACCCCAGGCACTATGTATCACCCCAGGTACTATATATCACCCCAGGTACTATATATCACCCCAGGCACCATATATCACCCCAGGCACTATATATCACCTCAGGCACTATATATCACCCCAGGCACCATATATCACCCCAGGCACTATATATCACCCCAGGCACTATATATCACCCAAGGCACTATATATCACCCCAGGCACCATATATCACCCCAGGCACTATATATCACCTCAGGCACTATATATCACCCCAGGCACTATATATCACCCCAGGCACTATATATCACCCCAAGCACTATATATCACCCCAGGCACTATATATGACCCCAGGCACCATATATCACCCCAGGCACTATATATCACCCCAGGCACCATGTCACCCCAGGCACTATGTATCACCCCAAGCACTATATACCACCCCAGGCACTATATATGACCCCAGGCACCATATATCACCCCAGGTACTATATATCACCCCAGGCACATATATCACCCCAGGTACTATGTATCACCCAAGGCACCACATATCACCCCAGGCACCATATATCACCCCAGGCACTATATATCACCCCAGGCACTATATATCACCCCAGGCACCATATATCACCCCAGGCACTATACATCACCCCAGGCACTATATATTACCCAAGGCACTATATATCACCCCAGGCACCATATATCACCCCAGGCACTATATATCACCCCAGGCACTATATATCACCCCAGGCACTATATATCACCCCAGGCACTATATATCACCCCAGGCACCATATATCACCCCAGGCACTATATCACCCCAGGCACCATATGTCACCCCAGGCACTATATATCACCCCAGGCACTATATATCACCCCAGGTGCTATATATCACCCCAGGTACTATATATCACCCCAGGCACATATATCACCCTAGGCACTATGTATCACCCCAGGCACCATATATCACCCCAGGCACCATATATCACCCCAGGCACTATATATCACCCCAGGCACTATATATCACCCCAGGCACTACATCACCCCAGGCACCATATATCACCCCAGGCACCATAAATCACCCCAAGCACTATATATCACCCCAGGCACTATATATCACCCCAGCACTATATATCACCCCAGGCACCATGTATCACCCCAGGCACTATATATCACCCCAGGCACTATATATCACCCCAGGCACTATATATCACCCCAGGTACTATATAACACCCCAGGCACCATATATCACCCCAGGCACCATATATCACCCCAGACACTATATATCACCCCAGGCACTATATATCACCCCAGACACTATATATCACCCCAGGCACTATATATCACCCCAGGCACTATATATCACCCCAGGCACCATATATCACCCCAGGCATTATATATCACCCCAGGCACCATAAATCACCCCAGGCACTATATATAACCCATGGCACTATATATCACCCCAGGCACCATATATCACCCCAGGCACCACATATCACCCCAGGCACCATATATCACCTCAGGCACCATATATCACCCCAGGCACTATATATCACCCCAGGCACTATATATCACCCCAGGCACTATATATCACCCCAGGCACTATATATCACCCCAGGCACCATATATCACCCCAGGCACCATATATCACCCCAGGCACTATATATTACCCCAGGCACCATATATCACCCCAGGTCCTATATATCACCCCAGGTACTATATATCACCCTAGGCACCATATATCACCCCAGGCACTATATATCACCCCAGGCACTATATATCACCCCAGGCACTATATATCACCCCAGGCACCATATATCACCCCAGGCACCATATATCACCCCAGGCACTATATATTACCCCAGGCACCATATATCACCCCAGGTCCTATATATCACCCCAGGTACTATATATCACCCTAGGCACCATATATCACCCCAGGCACTATATATCACCCCAGGCACCATATATCACCCCAGGCACCATATATCACCCCAGGCACTATATATCACCCCAGGCACTATATGGCACCCCAGGCACTATATATCACCCCAGGCACTATATGGCACCCCAGGCACTATATGGCACCCCAGGCACTATATATCACCCCAGGCACTATATATCACCCCAGGCACTATATGGCACCCCAGTCACTATATGGCACCCCAGGCACTATATATCACCCCAGGCACTATATATCACCCCAGGCACTATATGGCACCCCAGGCACTATAAATCACCACAGGCACCATATATCACCCCAGGCACTATATATCACCCCAGGCACCATATATCACCCCAGGCACTATATATCACCCCAGGCACCATATATCACCCCAGGCACTATATATCACCCCAGGCACTATATATCACCCCAGGCACTATGTATCACCCCAGGTACTATATATCACCCCAGGTACTATATATCACCCCAGGCACCATATATCACCCCAGGCACTATATATCACCCCAGGCACTATATATCACCCCAGGCACCATATATCACCCCAGGCACTATATATCACCCCAGGCACTATATATCACCCAAGGCACTATATATCACCCCAGGCACCATATATCACCCCAGGCACTATATATCACCTCAGGCACTATATATCACCCCAGGCTCTATATATCACCCCAGGCACTATATATCACCCCAAGCACTATATATCACCCCAGGCACTATATATGACCCCAGGCACCATATATCACCCCAGGCACTATATATCACCCCAGGCACCATGTCACCCCAGGCACTATGTATCACCCCAAGCACTATATATCACCCCAGGCACTATATATGACCCCAGGCACCATATATCACCCCAGGTACTATATATCACCCCAGGCACATATATCACCCCAGGTACTATGTATCACCCAAGGCACCACATATCACCCCAGGCACCATATATCACCCCAGGCACTATATATCACCCCAGGCACTATATATCACCCCAGGTACTATATCACCCCAGGCACCATATATCACCCCAGGCACCATATATCACCATGATATAGTGCCTGGGGTGATATATAGTGCCTGGGGTGATATATAGTGCCTGGGTTGATATATAGTACCTGGGGTGATATATAGCACCTGGGGTGATATATAGTGCCTGGGGTGATATATAGTGCCTGGGGTGACATATGGTGCCTGGAGTGATATATAACACTATATAACACCCCAGGCACCATATATCACCCAAGACACTATATATCACCCCAGGCACCATATATCACCCCAGGCACCATATATCACCCCAGGCACCATATATCACCCCAGGCACTATATATCATCCCAGGCACTATATATCACCCCAGGCACTATATATCACCCCAGGCACCATATATCACCCCAGGCACTATATATCACCCCAGGCACTATATATCATCCCAGGTCCTATATATCACCCCAGGTACTATATATCACCCCAGGCACCATGTATCACCCCAGGCACTATATATCACCCCAGGCACTATATATCACCCCAGGCACTATATATCACCCCAGGCACTATATATCATCCCAGGCATTATATATCATGATTTCCACTCCCTGAACTTATCACCCCAGGCACTATATGGCACCCCAGGAACTATATATCACCCCAGGCACTATATGGCACCCCAGGCACTATATGGCACCCCAGGTCCTATATATCACCCCAGGTACTATATATCACCCCAGGCACCATAAATCACCCCAGGCACTATATATCACCCCAGGCACCATATATCACCCCAGGCACCATATATCACCCCAGGCACTATATATAACCCATGGCACTATATATCAAACCAGGCACTATATATCACCCCAGGCACCATATATCACCCCAGGCACTATATATCACCCCAGGCACTATATATCACCCCAGGCACTATATGGCACCCCAGGCACTATATGGCACCCCAGGCACTATATATCACCCCAGGCACTATATGGCACCCCAGGCACTATATGGCACCCCAGGCACTATATATCACCCCAGGCACTATATATCACCCCAGGCACTATATGGCACCCCAGGCACTATAAATCACCACAGGCACCATATATCACCCCAGGCACTATATATCACCCCAGGCACCATATATCACCCCAGGCACTATATATCACCCCAGGCACCATATATCACCCCAGGCACTATATATCACCCCAGGCACTATGTATCACCCCAGGTACTATATATCACCCCAGGTACTATATATCACCCCAGGCACCATATATCACCCCAGGCACTATATATCACCCCAGGCACTATATATCACCCCAGGCACCATATATCACCCCAGGCACTATATATCACCCCAGGCACTATATATCACCCAAGGCACTATATATCACCCCAGGCACCATATATCACCCCAGGCACTATATATCACCTCAGGCACTATATATCACCCCAGGCACTATATATCACCCCAGAAACTATATATCACCCCAAGCACTATATATCACCCCAGGCACTATATATGACCCCAGGCACCATATATCACCCCAGGCACTATATATCACCCCAGGCACCATGTCACCCCAGACACTATGTATCACCCCAAGCACTATATATCACCCCAGGCACTATATATGACCCCAGGCACCATATATCACCCCAGGTACTATATATCACCCCAGGCACATATATCACCCCAGGCACTATGTATCACCCAAGGCACCACATATCACCCCAGGCACCATATATCACCCCAGGCACTATATATCACCCCAGGCACTATATATCACCCCAGGTACTATATCACCCCAGGCACCATATATCACCCCAGGCACCATATATCACCATGATATAGTGCCTGGGGTGATATATAGTGCCTGGGGTGATATATAGTGCCTGGGGTGATATATGGTGCCTGGGGTGATATATGGTGCCTTGGGTGATACATAGTGCCTGGGGTGATATATGTGCCTGGGGTGATATATAGTACCTGGGGTGATATATAGCACCTGGGGTGATATATAGTGCCTGGGGTGATATATAGTGCCTGAGGTGACATATGATGCCTGGAGTGATATATAACACCCCAGGCACCATATATCACCCCAGACACTATATATCACCCCAGGCACTATATATCACCCCAGGCACTATATATCACCCCAGGCACTATATATCACCCCAGGCACTATATATCACCCCTGGCACCATATATCACCCCAGGCACCACATATCACCCCAGGCACCATATATCACCTCAGGCACCATATATCACCCCAGACACTATATATCACCCCAGACACTATATATCACCCCAGGCACTATATATCACCCCAGGCACCATATATCACCCCAGGCACCATATGTCACCCCAGGCACCATATATCACCCCAGGCACCATATATCACCCCAGGCACTATATATCACCCCAGGCACCATATATCACCCCAGGCACTATATGTCACCCCAGGCACTATATATCACTCCAGGCACCATATATCACCCCAGGCACTATATATCACCCCAGGCACTATATATCACCCCAGGCACTATATATCACCCCAGGCACTATATATCACCCCAGGCACCATATATCAACCCAGGCACCATATATCACCCCAGGCACTATATATCACCCCAGGCACTATATATCACCCCAGACACTATATATCACCCCAGGCACTATATATCACCCAGGTACTACATATCACTCCAGGCACTATATATCACCCCAGGCACTATATATCACCCCAGGCACTATATATCACCCCAGGCACTATATATCACCCCAGGTACTATATATCACCCCTGGTACTATATATCACCCCAGGCACTATATGTCACCCCAGGTACTATATATCATCCGAGGTACTATATATCACCCCAGGCACTATATATCACCCCAGGCACTATAAATCACCCCAGGCACTATATATCACCCCTGGTACTATATATCACCCCAGACACTATATATCACCCCAGGTACTATATATCACCCCAGGTACTATATATCACCCCAGGTACTATATATCATCCCAGGTACTATATATCACCCCAGGCACTATATATCACCCCAGGCACTATATATCACCCCAGGCACTATATATCAACCCAGGCACTATATATCACCCCAGGCACTATATATCACCCCAGGCACTATATATCACCCCAGGCTCTATATATCACCCCAGGCACTATATATTAACTCAGGCACTATATATCACCCCAGGCACTATACATCACCCCAGGCACCATATATCACCCCAGGCACTATATATCACCCCAGGCACTATATATCACCCCAGGCACTATATATCAACCCAGGCACTATATATCAACCCAGGCACTATATATCACCCCAGGTACTATATATCACCCCAGGTACTATATATCACCCCAGGTACTATATATCACCCCAGGTACTTTATATCACCCCAGGTACTATATATCACCCCAGGTACTATATATCAACCCAGGCACTATATATCACCCCAGGCACTATATATCACCCCAGGCTCTATATATCACCCCAGGCACTACATATCACCCCAGACACTATATATCACCCCATGCACTACATATCACCCCAGACTCTATATATCACCCCAGGCACTACATATCACCGCAGACACTATATATCACCCCAGACACTATATATCACCCCAGGTACTACATATCACCCCAGACACTATATATCACCCCAGGTACTACATATCACCCCAGACACTATATATCACCCCAGACACTATATATCACCCCAGGTACTATATATCACCCCAGGTACTATATATCACCCCAGGTACTATATATCACCCCAGGTACTATATATCACCCCAGGTACTATATATCATCCCAGGTACTATATATCACCCCAGGCACTATATATCACCCCAGGCACTATATATCACCCCAGGCACTATATATCAACCCAGGCACTATATATCACCCCAGGCACTATATATCACCCCAGGCACTATATATCACCCCAGGCACTATATATCACCCCAGGCACTATATATTAACCCAGGCACTATATATCACCCCAGGCACTATACATCACCCCAGGCACCATATATCACCCCAGGCACTATATATCACCCCAGGCACTATATATCACCCCAGGCACTATAGATCAACCCAGGCACTATATATCAACCCAGGCACTATATATCACCCCAGGTACTATATATCACCCCAGGTACTATATATCACCCCAGGTACTATATATCACCCCAGGTACTTTATATCACCCCAGGTACTATATATCACCCCAGGTACTATATATCAACCCAGGCACTATATATCACCCCAGGCACTATATATCACCCCAGGCTCTATATATCACCCCAGGCACTACATATCACCCCAGACACTATATATCACCCCATGCACTACATATCACCCCAGACTCTATATATCACCCCAGGCACTACATATCACCCCAGACACTATATATCACCCCAGACACTATATATCACCCCAGGTACTACATATCACCCCAGACACTATATATCACCCCAGGTACTACATATCACCCCAGACACTATATATCACCCCAGACACTATGTATCACCCCAGACACTATGTATCACCCCAGACACTATATATCACCCCAGGCACTTCATATCACCCCAGACACTATATATCACCCCAGGCACTACATATCACTCCAGACACTGTATATCACCCCAGGCACTACATATCACCCCAGGCACTACATATCACCCCAGACACTATATATCACCCCAGGCACTACATATCACCCCAGACACTATCACCCCAGGCACTACATATCACCCCAGACACTATATATCACCCCAGGCACTACATATCACCCCAGACACTATATATCACCCCAGGCACTACATATCACCCCAGACACTATATATCACCCCAGGCACTACATATCACCCCAGGCACTACATATCACCCCAGACACTATATATCACCCCAGGCACTATATATCACCCCAGACACTATATATCACCCCAGGCACTATATATCACTCCAGGTATTATGTCACCCCATAACACCCTATAACAGAGACCTGGCTCAATCTGAAAGATAGAGAGATGCCCTCTGAATGTCACATACAAGGCTATAAATTATTCCACACTGACAGGGTCAACAGGAAAGGTGGTGGAGTAGCGATGTATGTCAGAGACAAATTAAATTGGTGTGTTAGACAAGATATTAAATTAGAAGCGTCAGCCACTGAATCTGTTTGGTTACAGCTTCTCGAGGGCCGAGAAAAACTAATTTTGGGTGTGATTTACAGGGCCCCAAATCTTGATAGGGAGTGCAGTAAACTTCTATGGGACGAAATTCGTAAGGCATCTACATACGAAAATGTTGTGCTAATGGGAGATTTCAACTATAGACAGATTGACTGGAGCAATTTGACAGGAAATTTAGAGTCAGGTGACTTTCTTGATACGATCCAAGATTGTTTTTTAAAACAGTTTGTGACAGAGCCAACTAGGGGAAATAACCTCCTTGACTTGGTTCTTGCCAGTAGGGAAACACTAATTAATAATCTTGAGGTTAATGATGAGCTTGGGGAAAGTGATCACAAATCACTCAGTTTTAATATATCATGGAATTCCCCTAATAATGGCAATCAAGTCTCCGTCCCTGACTTTCGCTTGGATGATTTCATAGGACTGAAAAATTACTTAGGTGGGCTGAACTGGAATGACCTGACTAAGGGTCAGGTAGGTGGTGATGGTTGCCGATATGATGCTTTCCAGGGCATAGTTCTAGCTGCTCAGTCAAATTATGTTCCAAATAGGGAAATCAGATCAAACAAAAATGATCCTAAATGGATGAACAATAGATTAAAATATCTGATTGGTCAAAAGAGAGGCATATATAGGCAAATCAAAAGAGGAGAGGGGCAATTGAGAAATCGATATATTCAGTTAAAGAGAGAAATAAAAAAGGGAATTAGAAAAGCAAAAAGAGATTATGAGGTTAAAGTTGCAAGAGAATCGAAGACTAACCCAAAAGGATTCTTTCAGGTATACAGAAGTAAGATCAGGGACAAGATAGGCCCACTCAAAAGTTCCTCGGGTCAGCTCACTGACAGTGATAAGGAAATGTGTAGAATTTTTAACACATACTTCCTCTCAGTTTTTACACAGGAGGATACCAGCGATATTCCAGTAATGATAAATTATGTAGAACAGGACGATAATAAACTGTGCACTATTAGGGTCACAAGTGACATGGTCCTTAGGCAAATAGATAAATTAAAACCTAACAAATCCCCAGGCCCTGATGAACTGTATGCAAGGGTTCTAAAGGAATGTAAAGAGGAGCTTAGCACACCTTTGGCTAATCTTTTCAACATATCACTACAAACTGGCATGGTGCCAGATAAGTGGAAAATGGCAAATATGATACCTATTTTCAAAACAGGTGACAGATCCTTAGCTTCGAACTATAGACCAATAAGCCTAACCTCCATAGTGGGAAAATTTATGGAATCAATAACTGCCGAGGCAGTTCGTAGCCACCTTGAAAAGCATAAATAAATCAACGAATGTCAGCATGGTTTTACAAAGGGGCGTTCCTGCCTTACGAATTTATTAACTTTTTTCACTAAGGTATTTGAGGAGGTAGATCATGGTAATGAATATGATATTGTGTATATGGACTTCAGTAAGGCTTTTGACAGGGTCCCACATCAGAGACTATTGAGGAAAATTAAAGCACATGGAATAGGAGGAGAAATTTTTTCCTGGATAGAGGCATGGTTGACAAATAGGCAGCAGAGAGTTTGCATAAATGGGGAGAAATCAGAGTGGGGAAGCGTCACGAGCGGTGTTCCACAGGGGTCAGTGTTGGGCCCCCTGCTGTTCACAGTCTACATAAACGACATAGATGAGGGCATAAAGAGCGACATCGGCAAGTTTGCCGATGACACCAAAATAGGCCGTCGAATTCATTCTGACGAGGACATTCGAGCACTCCAGGAAGATTTGAATAGACTGATGCAGTGGTCGGAGAAGTGGCAGATGCAGTTTAATATAGACAAATGCAAAGTTCTAAATGTTGGACAGGACAATAACCATGCCACATATAAACTAAATAATGTAGATCTTAATATTACGGATTGCGAAAAAGATTTAGGAGTTCTGGTTAGCAGTAATCTGAAACCAAGACAACAGTGCATAAGTGTTCGCAATAAAGCTAATAGAATCCTTGGCTTCATATCAAGAAGCATAAATAATAGGAGTCCTCAGGTTGTTCTTCAACTCTATACATCCTTGGTTAGGCCTCATTTAGATTATGCTGCACAGTTTTGGTCACCGTATTACAGAATGGATATAAATTCTCTGGAAAATGTACAAAGGAGGATGACAAAGTTGATCCCATGTATCAGAAACCTTCCCTATGAGGATAGACTAAGGGCCCTGAAACTGCACTCTCTAGAAAGACGTAGAATTAGGGGGGATATGATTGAGGTGTATAAATGGAAGACAGGAATAAATAAAGGGGATGTAAATAGTGTGCTGAAAATATCTAGCCTAGACAGGACTCGCAGCAATGGTTTTAAGTTGGAAAAATTCAGATTCAGGAAGGATATAGGAAAGTACTGGTTTGGTAATAGAGTTGTGGATGAGTGGAACAAACTCCCAAGTACCGTTATAGAGGCCAGAATGTTGTGTAGCTTTAAAAATAGGTTGGATAAATACATGAGTAGATGTGGGTGGGTGTGAGTTAGACCTGATAGCTTGTGCTACCAGGTCGGTTGCCGTGTTCCTCCCTTAAGTCAATGTGACCTGACCTGACTAGGTTGGGTGCATTGGCTTAAGCCGGTAGGAGACTTGGACCTGCCTCGCATGGGCCAGTAGGCCTTCTGCAGTGTTCCATCGTTCTTATGTTCTTATGTTCATTTTCACAGCGTCTGCGAACAGTGTAAATACTGACCCATGTAGAACCCCACTTGTGACGCTGACCCATGTAGAACCCCACTTGTGACGCTGACCCATAAGAACATAAGAAAGAAGGAACACTGCAGGAGGCCTGCTGGCCCATACTAGGCAAGTCCTTTACAATTCATCCCACTAACAAAACATGTAGAACCCTACTTGTGACGCTGACCCATGTAGAACCCCACTTGTGACGCTGACCCATGAAGAACCCCACTTGTGACGCTGACCCATGTAGAACCCCACTTGTGACGCTGGTCCAAGTAGAACCCCACTTGTGACGCTGACCCATGTAGAACCCCACTTGTGACGCTGACCCATGTGGAACCCCACTTGTGACGCTGACCCATGTAGAACCCCACTTGTGACGCTGGTCCAAGTAGCACCCCACTTGTGACTCTGACCCATGTAGAACTCCAATTGTGACTCTGGTCCAAGTAGAACCCCACTTGTGACTCTGACCCATGTAGAACCCCACTTGTGACGCTGGTCCAAGTAGAACCCCACTTGTGACGCTGGTCCAAGTAGAACCCCACTTGTGACGCTGGTCCAAGTAGAACCCCACTTGTGACGCTGGTCTAAGTAGAACCCCAGTTGTGACTCTGACCCATGTAGAAACCCACTTGTGACGCTGACCCATGTAGAACCCCATTTGTGACGCTGACCCATGTAGAACCCCATTTGTGACGCTGACCCATGTAGAACCCCACTTGTGACGCTGGTCCTCGTAGAACCCCACTTGTGACGCTGACCCATGTAGAACCCCACTTGTGACGCTGACCCATGAAGAACCCTACTTGTGACGCTGACCCATGTAGAACCCCACTTGTGACGCTGACCCATGTAGAACCCCACTTGTGACGCTAGTCCAAGTAGAACCCCACTTGTGACTCTCACCCATGTCGAACCCCACTTGTGACGTTGACCCATGTAGAACCCCACTTGTGACGCTGACCCATGTAGAACCCCACTTGTGACGCTGGTCCTCGTAGAACCCCACTTGTGACGCTGACCCATGTAGAACCCCACTTGTGACGCTGACCCATGAAGAACCCTACTTGTGACGCTGACCCATGTAGAACCCCACTTGTGACGCTGACCCATGTAGAACCCCACTTATGACGCTGACCCATACAGAACCCCACTTGTGACGCTGACCCATACAGAACCCCACTTGTGACGCTGACCCATGTAGAACCCAACTTGTGACGCTGACCCATGTAGAACCCCAATTGTGACGCTGACCCATGTAGAATCCCACTTGTGACGCTGGTCTATATAGAACCCCACTTGTGGCGCTGACCTATGAAGAACCTCACTTGTGACGCTGACCCATGTAGAACCCGTCTTGTGACGCTGGTCCTTGTAGAACCCCACTTGTGACGCTGACCCATGTAGAACCTCACTTGTGACGCTGGTCCATATAGAACTCGACTTGTGACGCTGACCCATGTAGAACCTCACTTGTGACGCTGACCCATGTAGAACCCCACTTGTGACGCTGGTCTATGTAGAATCCCACTTGTGACGCTGACCTATGTAGAACCCCACTTGTGACTCTGACCCATGTAGAACCCCACTTGTGACACTGACCCATGTAGAAACCCACTTGTGACGCTGACCCATGTAGAACCCCACTTGTGACGCTGACCCATGTAGCACCCCACTTGTGACGCTGACCCATGTAGAACCCCACTTGTGACGCTGACCCATGTAGACCCCCACGTTTGACGCTGACCCTATGTAGAACCCCACTTGTGACGCTGACCCCATGTAGAACCCCACTTGCGACGCTGGTCCATGCAGAACCCTACTTGTGACACTGACCCATGTAGAACCCCACTTGTGACTCTGACCCATGTAGAACCCCACTTGTGACGCTGACCCATGTAGAACCCCACTTGTGACGCTGACCCATGTAGAACCCCACTTGTGACACTGACCCATGTAGAACCCCACTTGTGACTCTGACCCATGTAGAACCCCACTTGTGACGCTGACCCATGTAGAACCCCACTTGTGACGCTGACCCATGTAGAACCCCACTTGTGACGCTGACCCATGTAGAACCCCACTTGTGACGCTGACCCATGTAGAACCCCACTTGCGACGCTGGTCCATGCAGAACCCTACTTGTGACACTGACCCATGTAGAACCCCACTTGTGACTCTGACCCATGTAGAACCCCACTTGTGACGCTGACCCATGTAGAACCCCACTTGTGACGCTGACCCATGTAGAACCCCACTTGTGACGCTGACCCATGTAGAACCCCACTTGTGACGCTGACCCATGTAGAACCCCACTTGCGACGCTGGTCCATGCAGAACCCTACTTGTGACACTGACCCATGTAGAACCCCACTTGTGACTCTGACCCATGTAGAACCCCACTTGTGACGCTGACCCATGTAGAACCCCACTTGTGACGCTGACCCATGTAGAACCCCACTTGTGACGCTGACCCATGTAGAACCCCACTTGTGACGCTGACCCATGTAGAACCCCACTTGCGACGCTGGTCCATGCAGAACCCTACTTGTGACACTGACCCATGTAGAACCCCACTTGTGACTCTGACCCATGTAGAACCCCACTTGTGACGCTGACCCATGTAGAACCCCACTTGTGACGCTGGTCCATGTAGCACCTCACACACTCTTCACTTCCCTAACGTAAGGTTCGCCTTTATTCACTATAGCAGAGTCCGTGTTATTCCTGCTTCCTCTTTGATGTACCTGATTTACAAGCAACACCAGTAGTGTTAGCTTGAGCTGGGAGACGTCAACAGTGCCAGCTTGAGCTGGGAGACGTCAACAGTGCCAGCTTGAGCTGGGAGACTTCACTTGGACAATGAGAATATCGTCCAGTATTCCAGTAATGGTTCATCAGCTACGACAGCTTCAAAGAATTTCCTTCCAGCAGAGCTGGAGTTACTATCACTTGTTAATTACCATCACTCAGGATAGTCCATCACATACACAGCAGAAATGTATTTTGGATGAAGATATCTCCATCATCCCAGAGCGACGACAAAGAAAATTACACACAAGACACACACAGAGAAGGAGGGAAGATAAATATGAATATAATAAGAGAGTATATGTGACTACATAGTCTAGATAACAATGGGAAGTCATCGTAAGTTTAGGAACATACAACTGTGTTAGCCTTGTCGCTATTTTTACCTGTTTTTTTCCTGTTCTTTATTGAAATATAATTAAAAAGGAGAGAGAAATGAGGAAATAAAGGGTGAGGGTAGAAAGTGACGATAAAGGGTGAAGGTGAAGAGTGAGGGTGAAGAGTGAGGGTAGAGAGTGAGGATGAAGGGTGAGAGTAGAAAGTGAGGATAAAGGGTGAGTCTTACCCCCCACCACCACCACCCACATCACGCCTAACATTTCCGTCCCGCTGTCCTCTTGTAGCACGGGAAACTTACCTCCCAGGGTAGTGGGGTGGTGGGAGGGGAGGAAGGAATGGCGGTGTGAGAGGGAGAGGAGCTCCAGCACAATTGTTTTCTCTTCTCAGAAAAGGTGAGGTTGATTGATTGATTGCTTGGTTGACTACATGACTGGTTGGTTGGTTGACTGGTTGGATGGCTGACTGACTAGTAGGTTGCTGGTTGAGGTCAGCTATCGACCACACGAGGGTCATTAAAGCTGCATGTCACCTGTTCACCACCAGTTAACAACATTTTGATACTCAAAACAGTCATTAAACTCTCAATGTATATACACTTAGAGACATAAACCTGTCAGTGTATATACACTGACAGACATACACCTGCAAGTGCACACACACTGAGAGACATACACCTGTCAGTGTACACACGCAGAGACATACACTTGTTAGTGTATATACAGTGAGAGACACACCTGTCAGTGTACACACACTGAGAGACATACATCTATCAGTGCACACAAACTGAGAACCATCCTAGTAGCACCATCTAGAACTATCCTAGTAGCACCATCTAGAACCATCCTAGTAGCACCATCTAGAACTATCCTAGTAGCACCATCTAGAACTATCCTAGTAGCACCATCTAGAACCATCCTAGTAGCACCATCTAGAACCATCCTAATGGCACCATCTAGAACCATCCTAGTAGCACCATCTAGAACCATCCTAGTAGCACCATCTAGAACCATCCTAGTAGCACCATCTAGAACCATCCTAGTAGCACCATCTAGAACTATCCTAGTAGCACCATCTAGAACCATCCTAGTAGCACCATCTAGAACCATCCTAGTAGCACCATCTAGAACCATCCTAGTAGCACCATCTAGAACCATCCTAGTAGCACCATCTAGAACTATCCTAGTAGCACCATCTAGAACCATCCTAGTAGCACCATCTAGAACCATCCTAGTAGCACCATCTAGAACCATCCTAATGGCACCATCTGGAACCATGGAAGGTGACAGGGGAAACCAAAACTAGCTTTTGTACACAAAATATAACCATCATATATACAGCAGTACATCTGCACACTGCTGATGTACTCAAGTTTATTACAAGGACTACACTCTCCGCACGTCCTCTGTCCTCAACCTTCACACAACAGCCCAAGACTTTCCACCAGTCCTCTTTCCTTTCCACCCACCCTCAATCCTCTTCAAGTTGATGTAATTAGGTTCTGTAGTGTAGATAATGGGTGAGAGGAAGGCCAAGTTCATGGGCGAAGTGACAGTTGTTGTGTCATCACTGTGTGGCACTGTGTGGCACTGTGTGGCACAACATGTTCCACACCAGAGTTAGAGGTGTATGGTGCAGCATGTGTATGGTGCAGCCTGTGTATGGTGCATGTGTATGGCGCAGCCTGTGCATGGTGCAGCCTGTGCATGGTGCAGCCTGTGTATGGTGCAGCCTGTGTATGGTGCAGCCTGTGCATGGTGCAGCCTGTGTATGGTGCAGCCTGTGTATGGTGCAGCCTCGGCAACCGCACGTCTCATAACAATGGATAATTTCTGCATTAAACAATCTTATTGTCATCCAGACACGCAAAATCAACTCACCTGCGTGACTTGCGCTCTCACTTGATGTACAAGGCAACAGTTCGAAATAAAATGTATCCAGACCTAATAGGCAGGTATTTCCCGCAGGTATACACACTGGAAGATGCAAATGTCTCCAGGTATATACACCGAGAGTTTGTTAAATTAGACACATGTGCAACTCTTGGGTATCTTTATTGAGGAAACGTTTCGCCACACAGTGGCTTCATCAGTCCATACAAAGGATAAACTTGAAGAACAGGAGGAGAATGAGGTAATCAGTCCCTCAACCTTGAGTCGATGTGGTCAGTCCATCAATCTTGAATAGAATACGGCATATGAGCGGAGAAGCAGCTTATAAACCGTATGGCACCTCTCCTGCCATACGGTTTATAAGCTGCTTCTCCGCTCATATGCCGTATTCTATTCAAGATTGATGGACTGACCACATCGACTCAAGGTTGAGGGACTGATTACCTCATTCTCCTCCTGTTCTTCAAGTTTATCCTTTGTATGGACTGATGAAGCCACTGTGTGGCGAAACGTTTCCTCAATAAAGATACCCAAGAGTTGCACATGTGTCTAATTTAACAACGTGTCGGTTCTTTGAACCATTCATCTACAACACCGAGAGTTTATTTTAATCCCTATAATAAGGATTAACGTGTTCTTAATATTTAGGTTTGAGTGTATGCAGCCTCAGTGCCCTGTCAACACGTGTCAGTCTAACACCGACGCATTTCAACACAATTAGAGTCTAGGAAATATGTCAGGTTAGGCCGGAGTGTTCCTAATATTTAATAACACCAGGAGCTAGACACAGGTAGGGCCAGCAGGTACAGAGAGAGACCAAGGTGTAAGGTAACACGCCACGTATGCATCGACAGGTGTATCTTTCCCATTACATATGTTGAGAATTTAATTCCTATAATAGCTATTCTTCACTAGTAATGAACACGTTACATGCAGCCTTAATGAGCCTCGTATAGACGATAGGCTTTAAACTGCCGAGTAAATATTTTAACAAGTCAGGTACCAGTGTGAACCTAGAACAATGTTATCAGCACCAATGTTAACGAACACATTTAAGTGATAACAAGTTGAAGATCTTCTCCACACCGTCTGAATTACTAACAATGAATGTAATTATTGTCTCTGTAGTGACAAAGGTAATAATCTAATACTTTATACAGTGATGAGCGACTATCGCCCTTCAAGCTAAGTGTTATTGAAGTGTTAAGTGAAGTGTTATTGAAGTGTTAAGTGAAGTGTTAGTTCTCTTTCATCCAAGGCTCCTGTTTTTATTTTATTTAGTTCGTTATATCACTAATAAAAGACAAAGTCGCCCCTGGCTTACCAACAACATTCTAAGATCCATCGATATCAAATATCAATATGAAAAACAATATAGAAGGGGCTTAATAACTAATAAATTTATTAAACACTAAACGTCAGTCCTCACCAAACTAATAAAGTCCAAGCAACTGTACTATTCTAATAAATTCACTGAAACGAGAGGAGATATAAGAAGACTGGAAGACACTCAGATCCTGGCCACCACAAACTGAACAAACCTAGTAATGTTGTATTAACTAAACCGAACGAACCGCAACTCCAGCCTATTGATACAGCTAACATGATAAATGACTTCTTAACCATAGGATCAAATCTCGCCAGTAAAATTCCAAATAACAATTCCCAAGCTAATGATTGTCTAGAAGGAAATTTCCCAACATCCCTTTATCTTGCACCAACAGAGCTCACTGAAGTTGCCATGATTATTAAGTCACTAAAAACAAATCAGGAAATATAGTTCAAGTCCCGCCATTATTGTTCAAACGAGCGGCTTCTGTCCTCTCACCCACCATAATATTACTCTTTAACAAATCGCTAGAAACTAGCACTTTCCCGGCATCAGTCAAAATTGCAAGGATTACACCAATACACAAAGGTGGTGACCCAACAGATGTAAACAACTATAGGCCAATATCAAACTTACCTTTACACTCTAAAATCTTCGAGAAAGGTTATGTTCCTTCATAACACTCAAAACATCCTCAACTTCTGCCAGTTTGGCTTCAGGAAAAACAAAAGCACAAATGACTCGATAATAAAAATGCTAGACCTACTTCACACAACACTTAAAAAAACGAATACCCGCTTGGACTCTTTATCGACCTTAGGAAAGCTTTTGATACAGTAGATCACAGCATCGTACTCCTCAAGCTTGATCATTACGGTATAACAGGTCATGCTGTAGCATATAGCAAGTCTTACCTCACTAACAGATAGCAATACGTCTCTATTAAGGACACAGCCTCCTTAACCAGACCTCTGGACACTGGTGTACCACAGGGAAGCGTTCTTGGCCCCCTCCTTTTCCTCTTATACATCAACGATCTTCCAAGTGTACCACAACTTAGACGTATTCTCTTTGCTGACAACCTGACCTTTGTCATCTCCCACCCTTATCTTGCCTCACTCAACATTATTGTTAATGAAGAGCTCGTAAAAATATCAACCTGGATGACTGTCAATAAACTTACACTTAATACAGACAAAACCTTTTACATTAGGTTTGGGAGTAGAGCAGGAGAGGTCCAACTAAACATTATGCTTAACAACACCCCTATTGCTAAAAATACTGAGGAAAAAATTCTGGGTCTGCACCTTGACAGCAACTTGAAATTCAACACCCATATCAAACACATTACAAAAAAAGTATATGAAACAGTTGGCCTCCTCGCTAAGATACGTTACTATGTACCATAAACAGCTCTACTTATACTGTACTATTCTCTGATCTACCCCCTACCTCACCTAAGCTGTTTGTAACTGGGGATCCACAACAGCAAATCACCTAAAGCCAATAATAATCCAACAAAAAACTGCAGTACGAATGATCACACAATCCATTGCTAGACAACCCCCACCTTCCCACTTTTCAGAGACCTAAACCTATTCGCTATACAAAACATTCACTCGTACTACTGTGCAACCTACATTTACAGAACAACCAGTGCTAATATAAATCCCGACCTGAAGCGCTTTCTTGACAGTTGCAATAAGATCCATAGATATAATACTAGGCATAAAAATCTCTATGACATTCCCCGTGTCAGGCTAAAACTCTTCAAAAATTCAATGTATATAAAAGGGCCCAAAATCGGGAACTCTACCAGAATCCTCCAGAACTACCGACTCTGCTGGCATTTTCAAAACTACCGTTAAAAAAACACATTATCTCCTTAACGTGTCCCAGCCCATCATAAATACACATGCAAAAACTAAACATGCATTTGCTCAATATGATGAACATAGATAAAACATTATAATCAATATATACTTACTCTCAATATCTGTAAGTCTCTCAAACGTTCATTTCATTATGTCAGCTTCAGGTTAATAATCAAAACTATAATTCCTCTTAGTCTAACTTATTAAAGTCATATATCATGAACAAATAGAATATTCATCTCTCTTTTATTCATTGTAAACTCCTAAATTTAAAATTACATTCACCTAAGTGACCATATATACAAAATTAACCCGGAATGTTCTGCATATAAAGACCCTTTTGGCACGTACAGTTTGTACATCCAATTGTCACACTCCTTTGTACAAACATGTATAAATATTATTCTTATTATTGTATCTGTAGCTTTATACTGTGTTGTGTAGCTGTATATTGTGTTGTGTAGCTGTATACTGTGTTGTGTAGCTGTATATTGTGTTGTGTAGCTGTATATTGTGTTGTGTAGCTGTATACTGTGTTGTGTAGCTGTATACTGTGTTGTGTAGCTGTATACTGTGTTGTGTAGCTGTATACTGTGTTGTGTAGCTGTATACTGTGTTGTGTAGCTGTATATTGTGTTGTGTAGCTGTATATGTAGCTGTTGTGTGTAGCTGTATACTGTGTTGTGTAGCTGTATACTGTGTTGTGTAGCTGTATACTGTGTTGTGTAGCTGTATACTGTGTTGTGTAGCTGTATATTGTGTTGTGTAGCTGTATATTGTGTTGTGTAGCTGTATATTGTGTTGTGTAGCTGTATATTGTGTTGTGTAGCTTTATACTGTGTTGTGTAGCTGTATATTGTGTTGTGTAGCTGTATACTGTGTTGTGTAGCTGTATATTGTGTTGTGTAGCTGTATATTGTGTTGTGTAGCTGTATACTGTGTTGTGTAGCTGTATACTGTGTTGTGTAGCTGTATATTGTGTTGTGTAGCTGTATATTGTGTTGTGTAGCTGTATATTGTGTTGTGTAGCTGTATATTGTGTTGTGTAGCTGTGTAAAGCTATGTATGGATCCTGCTTATAGCACTTCACTCTCAAGATTGTTCCACTTCCTGACAACTTTGTAACTGACAAAATACTTCCTAACATCCCTACGACTCATCTAAGTTTTCAACTTCCAACTGTGCCCCCTTGTTGCTGTATTCCATATCTCAAAATTTCTGTCCCTTTTCACCATGTCAATTCTTCTCAGTATTTTGTACGTTGTTATCATGTACTACCTTATCCTCCAGTGTCATCAGCTTTAGTTCCCTTAACCTTCCCTCACAGGACATACCCCAAAGCTCCGGGACTAGTCTTGTTGTAAACCCCTGTACTTTCTCCATTTTGTTGATATAGTTAACCAGGTGTGAGTTCCATACTGGTGCTGCATATTTCAATATGAGCCTGACGTGCACGGTGTACAGTGTCACGAATGCCTTCTTACTTAAATGTCGAAAATCTATTCTTAAATTTGCCAGATGTGCATTTGTTGCATCAATTATTTGGTTGACGTGCGCCTCAAATGATGTGCTTCGTATGATACTCACAACATGAGAGAACAGCCTTTGCCCCCCGAACTTGTACTCCGTCTGCGATCTTCTTTGTCCTTTCCCAGGCTTCATAAATTTGCACTTGCTGGGGTTAAACTCCAGGAGCAATTTGTCGGACCAGGTTTGCAGCCTATCCAGATCCATTTGTAGCTTTTCCTGGTCCTCGTCCACTTGTATTCTCTTCATTAATTTCACATAGTCTGCGAACAGGGACACCTCTGATTCAATCTCTTCCGTCATGTCATTGACGTATTCAAGAAACAGCACCGGCCTGAGGACTGAGCCTTGTAGAACCCCACTCATCACTTGCACCCATTCCTACACCTCTTCACGGACAATCACTCGTTGTTTCTTCCTGTCAGGTATGTCTTGATCCATTGTAGTGCTTTTTCCTGTTATTCCTGCCAACTCCTCTAGTCTTTGTACCAGTCTCATGTGTGGTACTGTGTCAAAAGCCTTTTTACAGTCCAAGAAGATGTAGTCTACCCATACCTCTCTCCCTCTCTCTCTCTCTCTCTCTCTCTCTCTCTCTCTCTCTCTCTCTCTCTCTCTCTCTCTCTCTCTATCTATCTATCTCTCTCTTTCTCTCTTGTCTTACTTCTGTTACCTTGTCGTAGAACTCTAGTAGGTTTGTGACAGGATTTCCCCTCCCTGAATCCGTGGTGGTTGTGCTCCACCACTCTTCTGATAATCTTCTCCCTGACATTACATACTATGCATGTCAGAGACACAGGTCTGTAATTTAACGCTGCCTATCTGCCACCTGTTTTAAAAACTGGAACTACGTTTGCTATCTTCCACACCTAGAGTAGTTGCCCAGTGTCGATAGACTTGAATATTTTTGCCTCTGCTCCCTCTTTCAGGACCCACAGAGAGAGATTATCTGGTCCCACCGCTTCGGTATGCTGGAAGCCTTTCTGTCTCTGACAGAAAGGCTTCCAGTAAGGCTCATGAGCTCATGATGAGCTCCTCACATGCTTCCCGGTCAATCCTTGTGAGCTCCTCTCCTTTCTTCTTCAACTCCTGTGTGTGTGTGTGTGTGTGTGTGTGTGTGTGTGTGTGTGTGTGTGTGTGTGTGTGTGTGTGTGTGTGTGTGTGTGTGTGTGTGTGTGTGTGTGTGTATGTGTGTGTACCCACCTAATTGTAATCACCTAATTGTGGTTGCAGGGGTCGAGACTCAGCTCCTGGCCCCGCCTCTTCACCGACCGCTACTAGGTCCTCTCTCCCCCTGCTCCATGAGCTTTATCATACCTCGTCTTAAAACTGTGTATAGTTCCTGCCTCCACTACATCGCTTGCCAGACTATTCCACTTCCTAACTACTCTATGACTGAAGAAATACTTCCTAACATCCCTTTGACTCATCTGAGTCTTCAGCTTCCAATTGTGGCCCCTTGTTTCTGTGTCCCATCTCTGGAACATCCTGTCTCTGTCCACCTTGTCTATTCCACGCAGTATTTTGTATGTCGTTATCATGTCTCCCCTGACCCTCCTGTCCTCCAGTGTTGTCAGACCGATTTCCCTTAACCTTTCTTCATAGGACATTCCCATTAGCTCTGGAACTAGCCTTGTTGCAAACCTTTGCACTTTCTCTAATTTTTTGACGTGTTTGACCAGGTGTGGATTCCAAACTGGTGCTGCGTGTGTGTGTGTGTGTGTGTGTGTGTGTGTGTGTGTGTGTGTGTGTGTGTGTGTGTGTGTGTGTGTGTGTGTGTGTGTGTGTGTGTGTGCGTGCGTGCGTGCGTGCGTACGCAGGTGTCACAGTGAGTAATAACAAGACAGAACAGAACAATACAGCGTCACACACACTGCTCGCCCATTGTGTTTTAACCTCCAGTCCCTCAGCTGACTTTTTCTGTCATAATTCCTTGAGAAATACCACAGTGTTGGCACCCGCGTCCCCATCACGCCTTATCAGTAATCAACCCACAGCTGAGTGGCACGCTGGCCACTCCACCATAAATAGGTCATCACCACAACGGTTCATGCTGCCCGGGCTGGGATCAGTGCCCGTGCTCTCCCACCGCCGTTAACCCATTCTTGCCAGCACCAGCTGTGCCTACCATGTAAACAACCCTCTGCAAGAAGGTAGAAAATATGCGATGCAGCGGTTGTTATTAGGGCGGTGGGCAGCCAGCAGGCGGCCAGGCTACCAGTGTACCGTAAGGCCGCACAACTGCGCTATTAACCTTGGGCGCCTTATAAGTTACACTGAGAATTCTGATCGAGGCGCAGGTAAACACACACCTGGTGCAACATTTTCTGATGAAAATATTACTAAGTTGAGTAATCAGGAGTGTATGGCACTGCAGCTGTGTTGCTCACAGTGTACCTTAGAGAGTGTACTGGTGTGTGTCGTGTACTGTGATGAGTGTACTGGTGTGTGTCGTGTACTGTGATGAGTGTACTGGTGTGAGCCGTCTACTGGGTATACTGTGATGAGTGTACTTGTGTGTCGTGTACTGGGTGTAGCGTGATGAGTGTACTATTGTGTGTGTCGTGTACTGGGTGTACTGTGATGAGTGTACTGGTGACTAGTGTACTGGTGTAGCATGATGAGTGTACTGGTGACTAGTGTACTGGGTGTAGCATGAGTGTACTGGTGACTAGTGTACTGGGTGTAGCATGATGAGTGTACTGGTGACTAGTGTACTGGTGTAGCATGATGAGTGTACTGGTGACTAGTGTACTGGGTGTAGCATGAGTGTACTGGTGACTAGTGTACTGGGTGTAGCATGAGTGTACTGGTGACTAGTGTACTGGTGTAGCATGATGAGTGTACTGGTGACTAGTGTACTGGTGTAGCATGATGAGTGTACTGGTGACTAGTGTACTGGGTGTAGCATGATGAGTGTCCTGGTGACTAGTGTACTGGGTGTAGCATGATGAGTGTACTGGTGACTAGTGTACTGGTGTAGCATGATGAGTGCACTGGTGACTAGTGTACTGGTGTAGCATGATGAGTGTACTGGTGACTAGTGTACTGGTGTAGCATGAGTGTACTGGTGACTAGTGTACTGGGTGTAGCATGAGTGTACTGGTGACTAGTGTACTGGTGTAGCATGATGAGTGTACTGGTGACTAGTGCACTGGTGTAGCATGATGAGTGTACTGGTGACTAGTGTACTGGGTGTAGCATGAGTGTACTGGTGACTAGTGTACTGGGTGTAGCATGAGTGTACTGGTGAGTAGTGGACTGGTGTAGCATGATGAGTGTACTGGTGACTAGTGTACTGGGTGTAGCATGATGAGTGTACTGGTGACTAGTGTACTGGGTGTAGCATGAGTGTACTGGTGACTAGTGTACTGGTGTAGCATGATGAGTGTACTGGTGACTAGTGTACTGGTGTAGCATGAGTGTACTGGTGACTAGTGTACTGGGTGTAGCATGATGAGTGTACTGGTGACTAGTGTACTGGTGTAGCATGATGAGTGTACTGGTGACTAGTGTACTGGGTGTAGCATGAGTGTACTGGTGACTAGTGTACTGGGTGTAGCATGAGTGTACTGGTGACTAGTGTACTGGTGTAGCATGATGAGTGTACTGGTGACTAGTGTACTGGGTGTAGCATGATGAGTGTACTGGTGACTAGTGTACTGGGTGTAGCATGATGAGTGTACTGGTGACTAGTGTACTGGGTGTAGCATGAGTGTACTGGTGACTAGTGTACTGGGTGTAGCATGATGAGTGTACTGGTGACTAGTGTACTGGGTGTACCGTCATCACAGTATTCAGGTCAACCTTCCTACGTGTTGCTGTCGTTCACCTTCTCCTCAGTACCATTACCATGCTTCCAGGCAGAACCATTACCATATTTCCAGGAAGCACCATTACCATGTGTCAAGGCAGCACCATTACCATACTTCCAGGCAGCACCATTACCATACTTCCAGGCAGCACCATTACCATACTTCCAAGAAGCACCATTACCATGCTTCAAGGAAGCACCATTACCATACTTCCGGGCAACACCATTACCATACTTAAAGGTAGCACCATTACCATGTTTCCAGAAAGCACCATTATCATACTTCCAGGTATCACAATTGCCATACTTCCAGGCAGCACCATTATCATGCTTTCAGGAAGCACCATTACAATGCTTCTAGGCAGCACCATTACCATACTTCCAGGCAGCACCATTACCATACTTCCAGGTAGCACCATTACCATACTTCCAGGCAGCACCATTAGCATACTTCCAGGCAGCACCTTTATCATACTCCCAGGAAGCACCATTACCATACTTCCAGGCAGTACCATTACCATACTTCCAGGCAGCACCATTATCATGCTTCCAGGCAGCACCATTACTGTACTTCCAGGCAGCACCATTACCATACTTCCAGACAGCACCATTACCATGCTTCAGGTAGCACCATCATCGTGCTTCCAGGCAGCACCATTACCATACTTCTACGCAGCACCATCACCATGTTTCCAGACAACCCCATTACCATGCTTCCAGGCAGCACTATTACTATGCTTCCAGACAGAACCATGATCATGCTTCCAGGCAGCACCATTACCATGCTTTCAGGCAGCGCCATCTCTCCTGCCTGTCTTACTTCCTCTCCTCTACACTCTACTGGTCACTCTGGTAAGTAACAAGCAACAGAGGTGAGGGAGCAAGCTCGAGTAACACGCTACGTAGCAGAGAGACAGCTACGGGGAGGCAGCTGTGCAGGCAGCGTATGTGGGAGTGCCGTCCTGAGTTTACTGTTAGCCTGTCTGGCCGCAGGCAACACGCAGTTGCCACACCTCGCTACTACAACCCACCACACTACACCACACTACACAACACAACACTACACAACACTACACTACACTACACACTCATGTATTCCTACAGCTGGGAAGGGTTCCCGCAATGTTCTATTTAGATTCTATGTATATTGTTGTGTAAGAAGGAATATTTCATAGTGGTGATGGAAGGCAGTAATGGAAGTATGTCTGGTGTATATTGTAGAGGGAAGGTTATACCCCACACTTTACCTGGAACAGCTCCCTTAATTAAAGGTAAATCCCCTTACCCCGATGAGGACGATAGTAGTAGTAGCTAATACATGGCTAGATTACTGACCAGTGCCAGAAGTCATAATTGACTAGTGCTAGAAAATGCTTCAGTGATGTAAAGGTTGACTAGTGCCAGGGGATGTCATAGTTAACTAGTTCCAGATGTTATAGTTGACTAGTGTCAGGAGATGCTATGTTTGGAGAGTACAAGAGAGCTCTTCGCTCTGAGAGCTCACTAACTGCTGGTCATTCACAAACAACCAGTCTGGGACGTCTCTCTGTCTCTGTATCTCTCTCTCTCTCTCTCTCTCTCTCTCTCTCTCTCTCTCTCTCTCTCTCTCTCTCTCTCTCTCTCTCTCTCTCTCTCTCTTTCACTACGTCTGAAGATTTTACTCACATTAAGAACATACACATTAAGAACAATACACAAATAACTCTGACTTGGACCACTGACTACTACACCACTAGTTAAGGGGTCGAAACGTTGTTAAAAGTTTCAGTCTCCCATGTGCGCGTTTTTTGTATACTGGCAACATTATTAACCCGGAGGATTAGTAACACAGGATAACCTCAGAAAGCCACACACTGTGGCTTATTTCCACTGGAGTCCCTTCATAATCTGACCCACCTCTACACACATTGATGACCACTTCCACCCAGCAATGATGACCACTTCTACCCAGCACTGATGATCACTTCTGCCCACCATCGATGACTACCTCTACCCACCATTGATGACCGCCTCTACCCAGCATTGATGACCACATCTACCTGCATTGATGACCACCTCTACCAGCATTGATGACCACCTCTACCCAGCATTGATGACCACCTTTACCCGCATTGATGACCACTTCTACCCAACACTGATGACCACTTCTACCCAACATTGATGACCACTTCTACCCAGCACTGATGACCACCTCTACCCAGCACTGATGACCACCTCTAACCAGCATTGATGACCATTTCTACCCAGCACTGATGATCACTTCTACCCACCACTGATGACTACCTCTACCCACCATTGATGACCACCTCTACCCAGCATTGATGACATCTACCCGCATTGATGACCACCTCTACCAGCATTGATGACCACCTCTAACCAGCACTTATGACCACCTCTACCTAGCATTGATGATCACGTCTACTCAGCATTGATGACCACTTCTACCCAGTACTGATGACCACCTCTACCTAGCACTTGATGACCATTTCTACCCACCATTGATGACCATTTCTATCCACCATTGATGACCACCTCTACCCACTTGAATTTTACCTGAAGAGGGTTTCGGGGGTCAACGCCCCTGCGGCTCGGTCTGAGACCAGGCCTCATGGTGGATCAGGGTCTCATCAACCAGGCTGTTACTGCTGGCCGCACGCAAGCTAACATACGAACCATAGCCCAGTTGGTCAGGTACTGACTTTAGGTGCTTGTCCAGTGTCTTCTTAAAGACAACCAGGGGTCTATGTATGCTGGGAGGCAGTTGAACAGTCTTGGGCCCCGGACATTCATTGTGTTGTCTCTCAGTGTACTCGTGGCGCTCCTGCTTTTCGTCGGGGGAATGTTGCATCTCCTGCCGAGTCTTTTGCTTTCATAGGGAGTGATTTTCGTGTGCAAGTTTGGTACTAATCTCTCCAGGACCTTCCAAGTGTATATTATCATGTATCTCTCTCGCCTGCGTTCCAGGGAATACAGATCAAGGACCGTGGCCCGGTGGCCTGGTGGTGTGGCCCGGTGGCCTGGTGGCTAAAGCTCCCGCTTCACACACGGAGGGCCCGGGTTCGATTCCCGGCGGGTGGAAACATTTCGACACGTTTCCTTACACCTGTTGTCCTGTTCACCTAGCAGCAAATAGGTACCTGGGTGTTAGTCGACTGGTGTGGGTCGCATCCTGGGGGACAAGATTGAGGACCCCAATGGAAATAAGTTAGACAGTCCTCGATGACGCACTGACTTTCTTGGGTTATCCTGGGTGGCTAACCCTCCGGGGTTAAAAATCCGAACGAAATCTTATCTTATCTTATCTTCAACCGTTCCCAGTAATTTAGGTGCCTTATCGTGCTTATGTGTGCCGTGAAAGTTCTTTGTACACTCTCCAGGTCTGCAATGTCGCCTGCCTTGAAGGAGGCCGTTAGTGTACAGCAGTATTTCAGCCTAGAAAGCACAAGCAATTTGAAGACAATCATCATGGGCTTGGCGTCCCTAGTTTTGAAGGTTCTCATTATCCATCCCTATCATTTTCCTAGCAGATGAGGTAGATACGTTGTTGTGGTCTTTGAAACCGAGATCCTCTGACATTATCACTCCCAGGTCCTTCACATTACTTTTCCAATCTATAGCATGGTTAGAATTTGTCGTATACCCTGTTACATATTTAATTTCTTCAAGTTTCCCATATCTGAGTAGTTGAAATTTCTCCTCGTTGAACTTCATATTGTTTTGAGTGGCCCATTTGATGATCTGGAGTCTCGCGGTGTCTTCGATGGAGGTCACTGCCATGGTGATCGGGTGTCATCCGCAAAGGAAGACACGGAGCTATGGCTTACATCTCTGTCTATGTCAGAAATGAGGATGAGGAATAGAATGGGAGCGAGTACTGTGCCTTGTGGAACAGAGCTTTTTACCGTGGCTGCCTGGGGCTTTACTCAAGATCTCAAGAACCAGAGAATTCATTTTTTCTAGGCAAATGTTCGGATCCGTGTTGTTTAGGATATCTTCCCAGCTTGTTTCATTTACGACATGATTGACTTGTTCCCATTCTATGTTTCTGTTATTTAAAGTTGAATTTTTGGAAGGCACAATTAAGGAGTACTGTAAAAAAACATATATAGAAAATAACGCTCCATATATAATATTATTTTCCGCGTAACTGACACACTGATAACTGATCACATTTTGCTGGTCAGAAGCCCTGTGAATATGTATGTATCTCTGTTATGTTGTGATCTGAGTGTATTGTCTTTGATACGGTTATATTACGTATCAGATCGTCGTTGTTAGTGAAGATGAGGTCCAACATATTTTCTAGTCTTGTAGGCTCTACTATTTAATGGTTTAATGTGAATTTGGTGCACAGATTGAATAGTTCGTGTGTGTGTGAATTTTCATCTGAGCTGCCTCCTGGGGTGATCTCTGCTGAAACATTGTTTGCTATACTGTTTGGGGCAGGAGTTGGGAGATTTTCCAGACAGTGGTCAACTGATGACCAAGTCTACCCACCATTGATGACCATCTCTACCCACCATTGATGACCACGTCTACCCACCATTGATGACCATCTCTACCCACCATTGATGACCACGTCTACCCACCATTGATGACCATCTCTACCCACCATTGATGACCACGTCTACCCACCATTGATGACCCCCTCTACCCACCACCGATGACCACTTCTTTCTTCCATTGATGACCACTTCTTCATAGCACTGATGACACCTCTTGATAGCACTGATGACTACATGTACCCAGCTGGATCATCAATGCTAGCCACTCCTTCAACCCAGTTATCCCTCAGCTGCCCAAGAGTTGAACAACCTACTAAGACTACCTCCTTCCCTCCCTCCCCACATCACCCCACCGCCTCCCCCCCTTCAACCCCCACCGCCTTCCTCACCCTATCAACCCACCCCTACCTCCAAAAAACCACCCTCCTCCCTACCACCACTACCACCCCCACAACTACCACCTACCACCCCCACAATTACCACCTACCACCACTACCATCCCTCACCACTACAACCTACCACCACTAACACCCCCACAACTACCACCTACCACCACTACCACCCCCACAACTACCACCTACCACCACTACCACCACAACAACTACCACCTACCACCACTACCACTATCGTCCACTGCTGCTATAACAACAAGCCAGTTTTTCTCAAATTCAAATTTCAAATTCAGTTTGAGACATCTGCACAAAATTACAATAAACATAGAGAAGGGAAGAGTGTGGGCGTGATGCCCTCAATGCTGAGTGTGGGCATGATGCCCTCAATGCTGAGTGTGGGCATGATGCCCTCAATGCTACCTGACAATGTTCCAGACTGTTCTTACTATTCTGGGCACTGCAGCTGTACCAAGCACAGGATGGTACACTTGAGGTAGGTGTACCCTATCTGGTACCTAGGATAGTATGCTTGGGGTAGATGTACCCTCTCTGGTACCTAGGATGGTACACCTGGGGTAGGTGTACCCTCTCTGGAACCTGGGATGGTACACCTAAGTAGCTCTACCCCCTCTGGTTCCTAGGATGGCACACTTGAGTAGGTGTACCACTCAGTGTTCTCTGAGTGTGATATTCTGCTGATATACAGGTGTACTGTATACAGATACACAGGTACAGGTGTAAACACACTGGTACACTTGAAGACAGCAAATCCTCCCCTCGAGTCATACCTACATTAAGGTGTGATTAATATTCGTAAAAAATCATAACCGTTCTTAATATGTATCTTTTAGCTTCAAATTGCTTGTTCTCTCTAGGCTGGAATATTACTGTGCACTGACTACCCCCGTCAAGACTGGCGACATTGTTGACCTGGAGAGTGTGCAAAGAACATTCACGGCTAACATAAGTACGATAAAGGACCTAAATTACTGGAAACGGTTGAAGTCCTATGATTTGGACTTCCTTGAACGCAGGCAAGAGAGGTACATGATAATATATACTCGGAAAATCCTAGAGGGATTAGTACCAAACCTGCACACGAAAATCACTCCCTATGAAAGCAAAAGACTCGGCAGGAGATGCAACATTCCCCCAAGTGAAAAGCAGGGGCGCCACGAGTACACTGAGAGACAACACAATAAGTGTCAGGGGCTCAAGACTGTTCAACTGCCTCCCAGTATACATATGAGGGGATTACCAATAGACCCCTGGCTGTCTTCAAGGCACTGTACAGGCATCTAAAAAAATCATACCACGGGTGTGATTTGAACCCACGGTCAGAGTTTCAAAACTCCAGACCGTCGCGATTGCCACTGGGCCAGCTAGCTTCAATAAAATTCATCCAACTAGGTATATTTCATGTTGACAGGCACCTAAAGTCAGTACCTGACCAGCTGGGCTGTTGTTCGTACGTCAGTTTGCGTGCGGCCAGAAGTAACAGCCTGGTTGATCAAACCCTGATCCACCACGAAACCTTGTCTCAGACCGATCCGCGGGGGCGTTGACCCCCGAAACCCTCTCCAGGTGTATATATATATATATATATATATATATATATATATATATATATATATATATCCCATTACTCTTTCTTAATATGTTATGGCTCCGTAACTTTGGTGTAGAGAATAAAGGTGCAGTATAACGAATATTAACAATGTAACATACGTAAATTAACTGAAGGATGTATTAATATTCACGCTTGTTGATGTTCTCTTGATCAGGATGTTCCAATATGTTTTCACTAGTCATGTTGTTTAGCTTGAAATAAATTGTATTAATTCATTACACTGTATCTAGTAAGAGCTCTAGTGTTGTAGTTGATCGTAATAATTAATATTAATATTAATAATTAATATTAGTATTAATAGATAAAATTTAATTTGAGCCATTGTTGCTATGTTTTACAAAGAGTGTTGTTAAAAAGAGTAATTTTTAGGTTCAGATATTTGGAGGGCGACTGCAAGGCGTCGGTAAACACAAGTACAGCCACCTGCTTGTGTTTTTAGGGCAGAATATCTATTGATAAATTAGATATATGTGCTATACTTAGGAATCTTTACTGAGGAAACGTTTCGCCACACAGTTACTTCGTCAGTCCTATACAAAGAAGAATGGTGAAGATCAGAATGAGTTCGACGTAATCAGTCCCTCAGCCTTGAGTCGATGTGATAAGTCCATTAATCTTAAAAAAATACAGCATATGCGCGAAGTAGCTTATTTACTGTAGACAAGTGAGGTGAAGCAGTAGTTGGCAATATTACAGTGAATAAATCATGTGGAAGTAGGTCATGCCTATAAGTTAGGCAAGTGAAGAATTCCCTGTATCAGATCCCAAGAATATTCCTGCTGCTGAACAAGTGAATTTACAACTATTGTTTATGTATATATAGATATAAAGAAATTTTCTTGAGAACTAGAAGAGTAGAAATAAGAGCTTGGGCAACCACCCCGAGCCAACACCTTAGTACAGTTTCACCAAACGTTATTACATGTGACTTGTGACTTGTATTATAATATAGTTAGCAATGTATAGTAATCATTAGTGCTAATTGTAGGATAAGTGACAATTAATGATACAAAGACAAATATTTTGTATAAGAATGCGACTGTCTAGCCTTGTTCTAGCATATCCTCACGTTAGTATTTTTTTTTGCTTTACTCTATTTTTTTCCTTGTACTTCTTTACATAATTTTGATATTGTGTTCTGAATTATATGTAATGTCTTAACCTAGCTATAAGTATTCAATATTAAAGGATCAAGTACGTTGTCTCAGTTATGTCAAATTATTATGAACCTTTTAGCTACTTACTTTATAATGAGAAACTGACTATTTTTATTTGCTCGTGTTATTATTTTTTTGTACTCTGAGAAGAGATTTTGTGGCTTATATGCTATGCTAACAGCAGCGTCCAGGTGGTCGAGGAAAAACCCAGCTATGACTAACCCAGCTGTGATAAGTATAACATCAGAGCTAAGTCAAACAATAGGTTGAACCATCCTGGTGAAATATCCTGCAATAAACGGAGAAATGCATGAGATACACTCACCCTATCAACACGGAAGTCTTTACTATTTACACGAAGATATTCAAAACTAAGACCCCGTAAAATCTCGTGCATGGTCTGTGATTTTGTAAGAGTATGTGGCACCCGGCAAGAAAGGTTAGCATAGGTACCACAGTGGTGAATATGCTAACCTTCCTATGGTGTAGAAATATACCTAGTTGGACGAATCTTATTGAAGCTAGCTGGCCCAGTGGCTAACGCGACGGTCTGGAGTTTCGAGACTCTCTGACCGCGGGTTCAAACCCCACCCTCGGTATGGTTTAATTTAATAATAAACAAACACAATGTATTGTTTTCGTTAGGCTCAGAATCATTTTTGTGAAATTATTGCATACACAAATTTTCGCTTGCCTTATACAGCAAGAAGTACGTTGCTATTTAAGCCAAAATCACAAGTTTTACCTATATGGCACGACATATATATATATATATATATATATATATATATATATATATATATATATATATATATATATATATATATATATATATATATGTCGTACCGAATAGGCAGAACTTGCAATCTTGGCTTAAATAGCAACGCTCATCTTGCCATATAGGACAAGTGAAAATTTGTGTATGCAATAATTTCGCCAAAATCATTCTGAACCTAACGAAAAAAATATATTTAATTGTGTTTGTTTAGTATTAAATTATTGTAAACGTATTTATAATATATTTAGTTGGGTTAGGCTAAAATAAATTGTTCTTGTTATAATAAGGTTAGGTAAGTTTTTTAAGATTCTTTTGGTGCAAAATTAAAAATTTTTGCATTAACATTAATGAAAAAATATATTTTTAAACATATAAGAGAAAATTTCAGAAAGGACTTAATTTTAAATGAGTTCTTGCTAATTGACCAATTTTACATATTCGGCACGACATATATATATATATATATATATATATATATATATATATATATAATGATATATATATATATATATATATATATATATATATATAAGGATATATATATATATATATATTTATATATATATATATATATATATATTGATATATATATATATATATATATATATATATATATATATATATATATATATATATATCCTTTCTCTTCTAGTTTATTTTTCCCTCCTTTTATTTTTTTTTTACCTTATTTGAGTGTATGGGAGAAAAGACAAGATGACCCACATGGTCCTGTGTTGACCCCAGGCTGGGTGAGGTGATCACTTCTTTCCAGTACAGGTACAGGTATACAGGTACACACTGCCAGGTGACGCACACAGTGTACTATAACTACCTACCATCATCACTATATATACCACACCTTCAATAACGTAGACTACACAAGAGCAAGAATGAGAGGAAGACCAGGAAGAATAAGAGAAAGAGGGAAAAAAAGAGGAAGATGAAGTAGAAAAAGAGGAAGAGAAAGAAGAATAAAAGAGGAGCGATAATGACAGAAAAGGAGGAAGAGAAAGGAAGAATAAGAGGAAGTGAAAGGAAGAATAAGAAGTGAAAGGAAGAATAAGAGAAGGAGAGGAAGAATAAGAGGAAGTGAAAGGAAGAATAAGAGGAAGGAGAGGAAGAATAAGAGGAAGTGAAAGGAAGAATAAGAGGAAGGAGAGGAAGAATAAGAGGAAGTGAAAGGAAGAATAAGAGGAAGGAGAGGAAGAATAAGAGGAAGGGGAGGATGAATAGGAGGAAGTGAAAGGAAGAATAAGAGGAAGGAGAGGAAGAATAAGAGGAAGGGGAGGAAGAATAAGAGGAAGTGAAAGGAAGAATAAGAGGAAGGGGAGGATGAATAGGAGGAAGTGAAAGGAAGAATAAGAGGAAGGAGAGGAAGAATAAGAGGAAGGGGAGGATGAATAGGAGGAAGTGAAAGGAAGAATAAGAGGAAGGAGAGGAAGAATAAGAGGAAGGGGAGGATGAATAGGAGGAAGTGAAAGGAAGAATAAGAGGAAGGAGAGGAAGAATAAGAGGAAGGGGAGGATGAATAGGAGGAAGTGAAAGGAAGAATAAGAGGAAGGAGAGGAAGAATAAGAGGAAGTGAAAGGAAGAATAAGAGGAAGGGGAGGATGAATAGGAGGAAGTGAAAGGAAGAATAAGAGGAAGGAGAGGAAGAATAAGAGGAAGGGGAGGATGAATAGGAGGAAGTGAAAGGAAGAATAAGAGGAAGGAGAGGAAGAATAAGAGGAAGGAGAGGAAGAATAAGAGGAAGGGGAGGAAGAATAAGAGGAAGTGAAAGGAAGAATAAGAGAAAGAGGAGACAGAGAAAGGAAGAATACGAGGAAGAAGAGATGCACCAAACACTCAGTAGAGGAGAGACGGAAGCAACGGGGCTTTACCACCTTCCCTTCTACCAGACTACTGGTGTGGTGGGTTACCTGGGGGAGGAGGAGACGGGAGGAGTACCGTAGTAGGGTCTCTCAGCCTGCAGTCACTGCCAGGTCTCTCAGCCAGCAGTCACTGTCAGGTCTCTCAGCCAGCAGTCACTGTCAGGGTTCTCAGCCTGCAGTCAGTCAGGTCTCTCAGCCTGCAGTCACTGTCAGGGTTCTCAGCCTGCAGTCACTGTCAGGGTTCTCAGCCTGCAGTCACTGTCAGGGTTCTCAGCCTGCAGGCACTGTCAGAGCTCTCAGCCTGCAGTCACTGTCAGGTCTCTCAGCCTGCAGTCACTGTCAGGGTTCTCAGCCTGCAGTTACTGTCAGGTCTCTCAGCCTGCAGTCACTGTCAGGGTTCTCAGCCAGCAGTCACTGTCAGGTCTCTCAGCCTGCAGTCACTGTCAGGGTTCTCAGCCTGCAGTCACTGTCAGGGTTCTCAGCCTGCAGTCACTGTCAGGTCTCTCAGCCTGCAGTCACTGTCAGGGTTCTCAGCCTGCAGTCACTGTCAGGGTTCTCAGCCTGCAGTCACTGTCAGGTCTCTCAGCCTGCAGTCACTGTCAGAGCTCTCAGCCTGCAGTCACTGTCAGGTCTCTCAGCCTGCAGTCACTGTCAGGTCTCTCAGCCTGCAGTCACTGTCAGGTCTCTCAGCCTGCAGTCACTGTCAGGTCTCTCAGCCTGCAGTCACTGTCAGGGTTCTCAGCCTGCAGTCACTGTCAGGGTTCTCAGCCTGCAGTCACTGTCAGGTCTCTCAGCCTGCAGTCACTGTCAGGTCTCTCAGCCTGCAGTCACTGTCAGGTCTCTCAGCCAGCAATCACTGAAATGCCACACCTGTAGCAGTGATTATATCAGTTCTTCAGTGAAAGTTTGCTAACTCCTCATTTCATTCGCTAAACAAAACCAAACCAAAATGCAAACGTGAAAGAATATGAGGAAATGAAGGCAGAGGAAAGTAACAAAGAACAATATAGACAACACTTAACTGATAAACAAAATAATAAAGAAGAATAAAAAATAATTTTGTTAATACAAGTGACACCCGTAAACAAACTAGTCTCTTTTTTTTCACCATTAAAAAGACAAACAAAAGATGAGGTGTACAATAGGTAGTGAGGAAGGTCGGATGTGAGTGTTTGCGGCCTCATAGTAACTGAGGATCACCAGACACTAACTGAGGATCACCAGACACTAACTGAGGATCACCAGACACTGTAACTGAGGATCACCAGACACTGTAACTGAGGATCACCAGACACTGTAACTGAGGATCACCAGACACTAACTGAGGATCACCAGACACTAACAGAGGATCATCAGACACTAACTGAGGATCACCAGACACTGTAACTGAGGATCACCAGACACTGTAACTGAGGATCACCAGACACTGTAACTGAAGATCACCAGACACTGTAACTAAGGATCACCAGACACTGTAACTGAGGATCACCAGACACTGTAACTGAGGATCACCAGACACTGTAACTAAGGATCACCAGACACTGTAACTGAGGATCACCAGACACTGTAACTGAGGATCACCAGACACTGTAACTGAAGATCACCAGACACTGTAACTGAGGATCACCAGACACTGTAACTGAAGATCACCAGACACTAACTGAAGATCACCAGACACTGTAACTGAGGATCACCAGACACTGTAACTGAGGATCACCAGACACTAACTGAGGATCACCAGACACTGTAACTGAAGATCACCAGACACTGTAACTGAGGATCACCAGACACTGTAACTGAAGATCACCAGACACTGTAACTGAAGATCACCAGACACTAACTGAGGATCACCAGACACTGTAACTGAAGATCACCAGACACTGTAACTGAGGATCACCAGACACTGTAACTGAAGATCACCAGACACTGTAACTGAGGATCACCAGACACTGTAACTGAGGATCACCAGACACTGTAACTGAGGATCACCAGACACTGTAACTGAGGATCACCAGACACTGTAACTGAAGATCAGACACTGTAACTGAGGATCACCAGACACTAACTGAGGATCACCAGACACTGTAACTGAGGATCACCAGACACTGTAACTGAAGATCAGACACTGTAACTGAGGATCACCAGACACTGTAACTGAAGATCACCAGACACTGTAACTGAGGATCACCAGACACTGTAACTGAGGATCACCAGACACTGTAACTGAAGATCAGACACTGTAACTGAGGATCACCAGACACTGTAACTGAAGATCACCAGACACTGTAACTGAGGATCACCAGACACTGTAACTGAAGATCAGACACTGTAACTGAGGATCACCAGACACTGTAACTGAAGATCAGACACTGTAACTGAGGATCACCAGACACTGTAACTGAGGATCACCAGACACTGTAACTGAAGATCAGACACTGTAACTGAGGATCACCAGACACTGTAACTGAAGATCACCAGACACTGTAACTGAGGATCACCAGACACTGTAACTGAAGATCAGACACTGTAACTGAGGATCACCAGACACTGTAACTGAAGATCAGACACTGTAACTGAGGATCACCAGACACTGTAACTGAAGATCACCAGACACTGTAACTGAGGATCACCAGACACTGTAACTGAAGATCACCAGACACTGTAACTGAGTCGTTCACTTGACTCGCCTTTTATTCACACCCTTGACACCTCCTCTATTTATTTTCTCTTCTAAGTGGGGCAGTGCAGTTTAAATGCTCGTGTAGTGATTGATTTATACCGCTATCCACCCATAAGTCAGTCTGTCTACGTAACCACATATTACCAACACAGGTACTATTATATGGCCTCTTGTACCTGGCAGTGAAGATACAACACCAGCAAGGTAGTAGTCGATAAAGCATTCCAGCAATGTTAGAGACAAAAGCATACACCAAGGTTGTTTTTTAAGTACCCGTATATTTCCATCACCAATGTTATTTATAGTATTTACATGATATTTGGGCAAATACCATAATATAGATAGTTTAATGAGAGAGAGAGAGAGAGAGAGAGAGAGAGAGAGAGAGAGAGAGAGAGAGAGAGAGAGAGAGAGAGAGAGAGAACAGAACAATAGTATGTGTTAATCAACAGAAAGCAAAGGAGGTATTGGCCACCAAGATGAATTCTAATTACAAGAAAAACTAACGTGGAGCCCACTTCCTCACTCTGGTTGACAGTTACAAATGGTATTCTCTAATGTGAGCGAGAGTCCCTTCACTCACACCAGAAACAAATTACAAGACTATTAACTGATTACCGATGAAATGCCGAATGTGTAGTTGTATGTGGTACACAGAATTAAATTAATGTACTTAGTGCACGCTTCCTCTCTCTCTCTCTCTCTCTCTCTCTCTCTCTCTCTCTCTCTCTCTCTCTATTTATATATATATATATATATATATATATATATATATATATATATATATATAGATATATATATATATATATAATGTATGTGTGTGTGAATGTGAAGTATTGTGGATAATTCAGCTGAAGGAGTGGTGAATGCTTGATCCTCCCTCCGAAAATCGCCCTGTCACTGACCACTCAGACTGTTGGTGATGACAGTTTACATGGCTAGAGGCCACTGTAACTGTGAAGATAGCGAGACACAGTAGGCCAAGGTGACACAGTAAGGTGACACAGGTGAGAGTAGGTTGTGTTGTTCATTAGGTAACTGCTCAGCTGACCCGTGAAGGATGGCAGGTCACTATGTACTAACACAATGGGTCACACAACACCTAGGATTTAGATGCCATCAGGTGTGATCCCGGGAACGGAGCTTCAAACTTTTCTGTTTCCTGGATCAAGAGCCTTTCGTCAACACCAGTGTCAACGACGAGAAAGTGAGACGACTGAATAAGGACGACCTCGTCTACACGACATTCAAGGTCCTTCTGCCTCAAAACATTCTCAGTTGAGTGCCACACCCTTCTCGTTGCTGCCGCTGCTGCCGCTGCTGCCGCTGCTGCCGCTGCTGCCGCTGCTGCCGCTGCTGCCGCTGCTGTCGCTGCTGCCGCTGTTGCCGCCGCCGCTGCCGTCGCCTACGCTTCCTCTGCTGCTGCTACTTGCTGCTCTGAGTGTAAAACAGCAGGGTGGAGCACGCTCACATAAGTCACAGCTCCTGCTTGCTACTAGAGGAATGTAGGACTTGGGGAGACATTACCGCGACATATAAGATACCCTGAGGCACACACAGGGTGGTCAAGAAGAGTGTATCTCGTCGAGGTGCAGCAGGCGTAAACACTCGTGGAATATCACCAAAACTATCCATAGACACCAATAATAATAACAATATATTAATAAATATATAGAGGAAGGTTACACCTCTCAGTGTACCTACACACAGAGTTTAATTTCTGTTTTAAATATTAAAGTATTCTTAAGTTGTGGTGTAGAGGTGACAGGCAGCCTTAATGGCGCCCGTGTAGTCATCCCACTGTAATAACAATTAAAAGACTAATAAATATAATAGTGAGAATATTATAGTTAATATATTGTGGTATTATTTAGCGAGGAGCTGCTGGTCCCAGGTCACAGGATCAGGCAACAACAATGTCGACAAACAATGGAACAAAACTGAAGTTAATAAATAATAGCTATATAGTTGACACTCGTAATAGATAAATTATAACAAAATAAAAAAAAACAAGTACAACAGATATACAGTTATCCGATGGTAACAAGACTTTCACGATGAAACCAAATTGTGAGTTTATAAGAGAGTTTAACGATAATTTCTGGTCAATTTATGAGAGAATTGTGAAAACAGTTTCCGCTGTGTAAAAGAGTCAACTTGAATAACCTGTAAGAACAAACATTTCAACATATAGCTGGGATGGTCTCCAAAACGATGTAGTTATGTTACATACAGCTGGGATGATCTCGAGAACGAGGTAGTTATGTTACATATAGCTGGGATGGTCTTCAGAACGATGTAGTTATGTTACATATAGCTGGGACGGTCTCCAGAACGATGTAGTTATGTTACATATAGCTGGGATGGTCTCCAGAATGATGTAGTTATGTTACATATAGCTGGGATGGTCTCCAGAATGATGTAGTTATGTTACATATAGCTGCGATGGTCTCCAGAACGATGTAGTTATGTTACATTTAGCTGGGATGGTCTCCAGAACGATGTAGTTATGTTACATATAGCTAGGACGATCTCCAGAACGATGTAGTTATGGTACATATAGCTGGGATGGTCTCCAGAACGATGTAGTTATGTTATATATAGCTGGGATAGTCTCCAGAACGATGTAGTTATGTTACATTTAGCTGGGATGGTCTCCAGAACGATGTAGTTATGTTATATATAGCTGGGATGGTCTCCAGAAAGATGCAGTTATGTTACATATAGATGGGATGGCCTCCAGAACGATGTAGCTATGTTACACATAGCTGGGATGGTCTCCAGAACGAGGTAGTTATGTTACATATAGCTGGGATGGTCTCCAGAACGATGTAGTTATGTTACATATAGCTGGGATGGTCTCCAGAACGATGTAATGCTACATATAGCTGGGATGGTCTCCAGAACGATGTAGTTATGTTACATATAGCTGGGATGGTCTCCAGAACGATGCTGTTATGTTACATTTAGCTGGGATGGTCTCCAGAAAGACGTAGTTATGCTACATATAGCTGGGATGGCCTCCAGAACGAGGTAGTTATGTTACATATAACTGGGATGGTCTCGAGAACGAGATAGTTATGTTACATATAGCTGGGATGGTCTCCAGAACGATGTAGTTATGTTACATATAGTTGGGAAGGTCTCCAGAACGATGTAGTTATGTTACATATAGCTGGGATGGTCTCGAGAAGGAGGTAGTTATGTTACATATAGCTGGGATGGTCTCCAGAACGAGGTAGTTATGTTACATATAGCTGTGATGGTCTCCAGAACGAGGTAGTTATGTTACATATAGCTGGGATGGTCTCCAGAACGAGTTAGTTATGTTACATATAGCTGGGATGGTCTCCAGAACGATGTAGTTATGTTACATATAGCTGGGATGGTCTCCAGAACGATGTAGTTATGTTACATATAGCTGAGATGGTCTCCAGAACGAGGTAGTTATGTTACATATAGCTGGGATGGTCTCCAGAACGAGGTAGTTATGTTACATATAGCTGGGATGGTCTCCAGAACGAGGCAGTAAATTATGTATAGTTGGGATGGTCTCCAGAACGCTGTAGTTATGTTACATATAGCTGGGATGGCCTCCAGAACGAGGTAGTTATGTTACATATAGCTGAGATGGTCTATAGAACGAGGCAGTTATGTTACATATAGCTGGGATGGTCTCGAGAACGAGGTAGTTATGTTACATATAGCTGGGATGGTCTCGAGAACGAGGTAGTTATGTTACATATAGCTGGGATGGTTTCGAGAACGAGGTAATGTTACATATAGTGGGATGGCCTCCAGAACGAGGTAGCTATGTTACATATAACTGGGATGGTCTCGAGAACGAGGTAGTTATGTTACATATAGCTGGGATGGTCTCAAGAACGAGGTAGTTATGTTATATATAACTGGGATGGTCTCGAGAACGAGGTAGTTATGTTACATATAGCTGGGATGGTCTCCAGAACGATGTAGTTATGTTACATATAGCTGGGATGGTCTCCAAAACGATGTAGTTATGTTACATATAGCTGGGATGGTCTCGAGAGCGAGGTAGTTATGTTACATATAGCTGGGATGGTCTCCAGAACGATGTAGTTATGTTACATATAGCTGGGATGGTCTCCAGAACAATGTAGTTGTGTTACATATAGCTGGGATGGTCTCCAGAACAATGTTATGTTACATATAGCTGGGATGGTCTCCAGAACGATGTAGTTATGTTACATATAGCTGGGATGGTCTCCAGAACGATGTAGTTATGTTACATTTAGCTGGGATGGTCTCCAGAAAGATGTGGTTATGTTACATATAGCTGGGATGGCCTCCAGAACGAGGTAGTTATGTTACATATAACTGGGATGGTCTCGAGAACGAGATAGTTATGTTACATATAGCCGGCATGGTCTCCAGAACGATGTAGTTATGTTACATATAGCTGGGATGGTCTCCAGAACGATGTAGTTATGTTACATATAGCTGGGATGGTCTCGAGAAGGAAGTAGTTATGTTACATATAACTGGGATGGTCTCCAGAACGAGGTAGTTATGTTACATATAGCTGGGATGGTCTCCAGAACGAGGTAGTTATGTTATATATAGCTGGGATGGTCTCCAGAACGAGTTAGTTATGTTACATATAGCTGGGATGGTCTCCAGAACGATGTAGTTATGTTACATATAGCTGGGATGGTCTCCAGAACGATGTAGTTATGTTACATATAGCTGAGATGGTCTCCAGAACGAGGTAGTTATGTTGCATATAGCTGGCATGGTCTCCAGAACGAGGTAGTTATGTTACATATAGCTGGGATGGTCTCCAGAACGAGGCAGTAAGTTACGTATAGTTGGGATGGTCTCCAGAACGATGTAGTTATGTTACATATAGCTGGGATGGCCTCCAGAACGAGGTAGTTATGTTACATATAGCTGAGATGGTCTCCAGAACGAGGCAGTTATGTTACATATAGCTGGGATGGTCTCGAGAACGAGGTAGTTATGTTACATATAGCTGGGATGTTCTCGAGAAGGAGGTAGTTATGTTACATATAGCTGGGATGGTTTCGAGAACGAGGTAGTTATGTTACATATAGCTGGGATGGCCTCCAGAACGAGGTAGTTATGTTACATATAACTGGGATGGTCTCGAGAAGGAGGTAGTTATGTTACGTATAGCTGGGATGGTCTCGAGAACGAGGTAGTTATGTTACATATAACTGGGATGGTCTCGAGAACGAGGTAGTTATGTTACATATAGCTGGGATGGTCTCCAGAACGAGGTAGTTATGTTACATATAGCTGGGATGGTTTCGAGAACGAGGTAGTTATGTTACATATAGCTGGGATGGTCTCGAGAACGAGGTAGTTATGTTACATATAGCTGGGATGGTTTCGAGAACGAGGTAGTTATGTTACATATAGCTGGGATGGTCTCCAGAACGAGGTAGTTATGTTACATATAGTTGGGATGGTCTCGAGAACGAGGTAGTTATGTTACATATAGCTGGGATGGTCTCCAGAACGAGGTAGTTATGTTACATATAACTGGATGGTCTCGAGAACGAGGTAGTTATGTTACATATAGCTGGGATGGTCTCCAGAACGAGGTAGTTATGTTACATATAGCTGGGATGGTTTCGAGAACGAGGTAGTTATGTTACATATAGCTGGGATGGTCTCGAGAACGAGGTAGTTATGTTACATATAGCTGGGATGGTTTCGAGAACGAGGTAGTTATGTTACATATAGCTGGGATGGTCTCCAGAACGAGGTAGTTATGTTACATATAGTTGGGATGGTCTCGAGAACGAGGTAGTTATGTTACATATAGCTGGGATGGTCTCCAGAACGATGTAGTTATGTTACATATAGTTGGATGGTCTCGAGAACGAGGTAGTTATGTTACATATAGCTGGGATGGTCTCCAAGATTAGGCAGTGTGTTTGATATATGCTTAACTACAAATATTTATGAAGAATTGTATGAACCCAGGAATGTAACTACGCTCAGGTTATAATACTATAAGTAGTATCAGTCCTCGAGTAACCACCACCAGAGTGTAGCTACACCTACCCAAGCAGCTAGCAACAAAAGAGAATGGTTGGATATTATACACTCACATACACATGATACACAGAGATTTCAGGAAAAAATCTTCATCACAAAAGTGGTAAAGAAGAAGAATGAAGTGAACAATTACACAGTGAAAGTGGACGCTACATTACACATTGAAAGTGGATGCTATATTGCACAAAGTGGACGCTACATTACAGTGAAAGTGGACGCTACATTACACAGTAAAAGTGGACGCTACATTACACAGTAAAAGTGGACGCTACATTACACAGTGAAAGTGGATGCTATATTACACAAAGTGGACGCTACATTACAGTGAAAGTGGATGCTATATTTCACAAAGTGGACGCTACATTACAGTGAAAGTGGACGCTACATTACAGTGAAAGTGGACGCTACATTACACAGTGAAAGTGGATGCTATATTACACAAAGTGGACGCTACATTACAGTGAAAGTGGATGTTTCATTACACAGTGGAAGTGGACGCTACATTACACAAAGTAGACGCTACATTACATAGTGAAAGTGGACGCTACATTGCACAGTGAAAGTGGGCGATACATAAGTGAACCATAACAGATGGGACGGTTGGGAATTTAAGAGACGGGACCAGGAACTAGACCTCGCTCCTCTAAGCTCTAGATTTGCACTGAAGTAATGAAGCGAGAACAAACTTGACCAACTTGAGAATACAATCCGAGGAACCAGGAACTACAACACAGACACACACACACACACACACACACACACACACACACACACACACACACACACATGGAGAGAGGATCTAGTAGCGACCATTGAAGAGGCGGAGCCAGGAGCTGAGTCTCGACCCCTGCAATCACAATTAGATGAGTACACACACATACATACATCAGGTGCATGAATGATACGATGATCCAGGACCAGACTAAACTAGAGGAAGCTGAGTAACCAGACACATCAATACCCACACTCACACACACAAAGTATGCGGATACAAAGGTGAAAAGATGGGTCCGTAGCCATGGTACACAGGAAGAATGGTGGACACACACACACACACACACACACACACACACACACACACACACACACACACACACACACACACACACACCAAGGATAACCACATCATGTACAACTCTCATATTTCCGCCTCACCAACTCAACCCACCACTTAACCCCGCCCACCTCACTCACATAGTCCCCACGCCCCGCCCCGCCCGTACCCACCTTAACCCCACTGCCCCACGCTTGTCTCATCAACCCCACCTTCCATCCTCCATCAACCCATCTTCCACCTCCTCTACTCATAATAATAATCAATCACTTGTCTATCCATCCATTAGGTAATCTAATACCCATCCACCCACACTATTGAAGTGCTTGCCCTTCTGCCTACCTGCCCACTACCCACCCACCTGCCCACTCACCCACCTTCTTGAACATACCCAGGTTGGTATCCTCATCTAAGGAACTTTCACGTCACCTTGACCACACACACCTCGGGCTCCTCATACACAAGTCTTGAAGTCACGACAGCAAAACACTCACTTTACCCTTACGTATGTATGCGTATGTATGCGTGCGCATATTGATGAACATATTTATGCACCGTAGGTATGTATACGTACGAGTATATATGCATATGCAGTATATACTCAAGGTATGCATACGTGCGTACGTATGTTTATGCACATGTATGCCTATGTGTATGTATGTGTGGGTGATTATTTGCATGTGTATGTAGACTGTGTTTGTGTATAGGTATATATATATATATATATATATATATATATATATATATATATATATATTTTTATTATTATTATTATTATTATTATCACACTGGCCGATTCCCACCAAGGCAGGGTGGCCCGAAAAAGAAAAACTTTCACCATCATTCACTCCATCACTGTCTTGCCAGAAGGGTGCTTTACACTACAGTTTTTAAACTGCAACATTAACACCCCTCCTTCAGAGTACAGGCACTGTACTTCCCATCTCCAGGACTCAAGTCCGGCCTGCCGGTTTCCCTGAACCCCTTCATAAATGTTACTTTGCTCACACTCCAACAGCACGTCAAGTATTAAAAACCATTTGTCTCCATTCACTCCTATCAAACACGCTCACGCATGCCTGCTGGAAGTCCAAGCCCCTCGCACACAAAACCTCCTTTACCCCCTCTCTCCAACCTTTCCTAGGCCGACCCCTACCCCGCCTTCCTTCCACTACAGACTGATACACTCTTGAAGTCATTCTGTTTCGCTCCATTCTCTCTACATGTCCGAACCACCTCAACAACCCTTCCTCAGCCCTCTGGACAACAGTTTTGGTAATCCCGCACCTCCTCCTAACTTCCAAACTACGAATTCTCTGCATTATATTCACACCACACATTGCCCTCAGACATGACATCTCCACTGCCTCCAGCCTTCTCCTCGCTGCAACATTCATCACCCATGCTTCACACCCATATAAGAGCGTTGGTAAAACCATACTCTCATACATTCCCCTCTTTGCCTCCAAGGACAAAGTTCTTTGTCTCCACAGACTCCTAAGTGCACCACTCACTCTTTTTCCCTCATCAATTCTATGATTCACCTCATCTTTCATAGACCCATCCGCTGACACGTCCACTCCCAAATATCTGAATACATTCACCTCCTCCATACTCTCTCCCTCCAATCTGATATTCAATCTTTCATCACCTAATCTTTTTGTTATCCTCATAACCTTACTCTTTCCTGTATTCACCTTTAATTTTCTTCTTTTGCACACCCTACCAAATTCATCCACCAATCTCTGCAACTTCTCTTCAGAATCTCCCAAGAGCACAGTGTCATCAGCAAAGAGCAGCTGTGACAACTCCCACTTTGTGTGTGATTCTTTATCTTTTAACTCCACGCCTCTTGTCAAGATCCTCGCATTTACTTCTCTTACAACCCCATCTATAAATATATTAAACAACCACGGTGACATCACACATCCTTGTCTAAGGCCTACTTTTACTGGGAAATAATTTCCCTCTTTCCTACATACTCTAACTTGAGCCTCACTATCCTCGTAAAAACTCTTCACTGCTTTCAGTAACCTACCTCCTACACCATACACTTGCAACATCTGCCACATTGCCCCCCTATCCACCCTGTCATACGCCTTTTCCAAATCCATAAATGCCACAAAGACCTCTTTAGCCTTATCTAAATACTGTTCACTTATATGTTTCACTGTAAACACCTGGTCCACACACCCCCTACCTTTCCTAAAGCCTCCTTGTTCATCTGCTATCCTATTCTCCGTCTTACTCTTAATTCTTTCAATAATAACTCTACCATACACTTTACCAGGTATACTCAGCAGACTTATCCCCCTATAATTTTTGCACTCTCTTTTATCCCCTTTGCCTTTATACAAAGGAACTATGCATGCTCTCTGCCAATCCCTAGGTACCTTACCCTCTTCCATACATTTATTAAATAAATGCACCAACAACTCCATATATATATATATATATATATATATATATACATATATATATATATATATATATATATATATATATATATATATATATATATATATATATATATATATATATATATATATATATATATATATATATATATATATATATATATATATATATATATATGTCGTGCCGAATAGGTAAAACTCTTGTTTTTAGCTTAAATAGCAACGCTCTTCTTGCTGTATAAGACAAGTGAAAATTTGTGTATGCAATAATTTCGCAAAAATGATTCTGAGCCTTAAGAAAAAATATATTACATTGTGTTTGTTTATTATTAAATTATTGTAAACCTACCGAAAATATATTTAGTTGGGTTAGGCTAAATTAAATTGCACTTGTTATAATAAGGTTAGGTAAGTTTTCTAAGATTATTTTAGTACAAAATTATTAATTTTTACATTAACATAAATAAAAAGTATATATCTCTCAACGCATAAAAACGTACAAAACGTTCTAAAATTTTGCCTTATACGTTTAAAGACATATTTTGGCAGCAGCAGCGGCAGTAGCAGTGGCAGCAGCAGCGGCAGTAGCAGTGGCAGCAGCAGTAGCAGTGGCAGCAGCAGCGGCAGTAGCAGCAGCAGCGGCAGTAGCAGTGGCAGCAGCAGCGGCAGTAGCAGTGGCAGCAGCAGTAGCAGTGGCAGCAGCAGCGGCAGTAGCAGTGGCAGCGGCAGTAGCAGTGGCAGCAGCAGCGGCAGTAGCAGCAGCAGCGGCAGTAGCAGTGGCAGCAGCAGCGGCAGTAGCAGCAGCAGCGGCAGTAGCAGTGGCAGCAGCAGAAGCAGCGGCAGCAGCAGAAGCAGCGGCAGCAGCAGCAGCAGCTGCGGCAGTAGCAACGGCGGCAGCAGCAGTAGCAGTGGCAGCAGCAGCGGCAGTAGCAGTGGCAGCAGCAGCGGCAGTAGCAGCAGCAGCGGCAGTAGCAGTGGCAGCAGCAGAAGCAGCGGCAGCAGCAGAAGCAGCGGCAGCAGCGGCTGCGGCAGTAGCAACGGCGGCAGCAGCAGTAGCAGTGGCAGCACCAGCAGCAGCAGCGGCTGCGGCAGTAGCAACGGCGGCAGCAGCAGTAGCAGTGGCAGCAGCAGTGGCTGCGGCAGCAGCAGTAGCAACGGCGGCAGCAGCAGGTCACCACCACCATCACCGCCACTACCGCTGCCGCCACCATCACCACCACCATCACCGCCACTACCGCTGCCGCCACCATCACCACCACCATCACCGCCACTACCGCTGCCGCCACCATCACCACCACCATCACCGCCACTACCGCTGCCGCCACCATCACCGCCACTACCGCTGCCGCCACCATCACCACCACCATCACCGCCACTACCGCTGCCGCCACCATCACCACCACCATCACCGCCACTACCGCTGCCGCCACCATCACTTCCACCATCACCGCCACTACCGCTGCCGCCACTATCACCAGCACCACTACCATCACCGGCACTACCGCTGCCGCCACCATCACCACCACCACCACCACCTCCACTACCGCTGCCGCCACCATCACCACCACCATCACCGCCACTACCGCTGCCGCCACCATCACCATCACCGCCACTACCGCTGCCGCCACCATCACCACCACCATCACCGCCACTACCGCTGCCGCCACCATCACCACCACCATCACCGCCACTACCGCTGCCGCCACCATCACCGCCACTACCGCTGCCGCCACCATCACCACCATCACCGCCACTACCGCTGCCGCCACCATCACCACCACCATCACCGCCACTACCGCTGCCACCACCATCACCGCCACTACCGCTGCCGCCACCATCACCACCACCATCACCGCCACTACCGCTGCCGCCACCATCACCACCACCATCACCGCCACTACCGCTGCCGCCACCATCACCACCACCATCACCACCACCATCACCGCCACTACCGCTGCCACCATCACCACCACCATCACCGCCACTACCGCTGCCGCCACCATCACCACCACCATCACCACCACCATCACCACCATCACCGCCACTACCGCTGCCACCACCATCACCACCACCATCACCGCCACTACCGCTGCCGCCACCATCACCACCACCATCACCGCCACTACCGCTGCCGCTACCATCACCACCACCATCACCACCACCATCACCGCCACTACCGCTGCCGCCACCATCACCACCACCATCACCGCCACTACCGCTGCCGCCACCATCACCACCACCATCACCACCACCATCACCGCCACTACCGCTGCCACCACCATCACCACCACCATCACCGCCACTACCGCTGCCGCCACCATCACCACCACCATCACCACCACCATCACCACCATCACCGCCACTACCGCTGCCACCACCATCACCACCACCATCACCGCCACTACCGCTGCCGCCACCATCACCACCACCATCACCACCACCATCACCGCCACTACCGCTGCCGCCACCATCACCACCACCATCACCGCCACTACCACTGCCGCCACCATCACCACCACCATCACCGCCACTACCGCTGCCGCCACCATCACCACCACCATCACCGCCACTACCGCTGCCGCCACCATCACCACCACCATCACCGCCACTACCGCTGCCGCCACTATCACCAGCACCACTACCATCACCGGCACTACCGCTGCCGCCACCATTACCACCACCACCACCACCTCCACTACCGCTGCCGCCACCATCACCACCACCATCACCGCCACTTCCGCTGCCGCCACCATCACCATCACCGCCACTACCGCTGCCGCCACCATCACCACCACCATCACCGCCACTACCGCTGCCGCCACCATCACCACCACCATCACCGCCACTACCGCTGCCGCCACCATCACCACCACCATCACCGCCACTACCGCTGCCGCCACCATCACCACCACCATCACCGCCACTACCGCTGCCGCCACCATCACCACCACCATCACCACCACCATCACCACCACCATCACCGCCACTACCGCTGCCACCACCATCACCACCACCATCACCGCCACTACCGCTGCCGCCACCATCACCGCCACTACCGCTGCCGCCACCATCACCGCCACTACCGCTGCCGCCACCATCACCGCCACTACCGCTGCCCCCACCATCACCGCCACTACCGCTGCCGCCACCATCACCGCCACTACCGCTGCCGCCACCATCACCGCCACTACCGCTGCCGCCACCATCACCGCCACTACCGCTGCCGCCACCATCACCGCCACTACCGCTGCCGCCACCATCACCGCCACTACCGCTGCCGCCACCATCACCGCCACTACCGCTGCCGCCACCATCACCGCCACTACCGCTGCCGCCACCATCACCGCCACTACCGCTGCCGCCACCATCACCGCCACTACCGCTGCCACCACCATCACCACCACCATCACCGCTACTACCGCTGCCGCCACCATCACCGCCACTACCGCTGCCGCCACCATCACCGCCACTACCGCTGCCGCCACCATCACCGCCACTACCGCTGCCGCCACCATCACCGCCACTACCGCTGCCGCCACCATCACCGCCACTACCGCTGCCGCCACCATCACCGCCACTACCGCTGCCACCACCATCACCACCACCATCACCGCCACTACCGCTGCCGCCACCATCACCGCCACTACCGCTGCCGCCACCATCACCGCCACTACCGCTGCCGCCACCATCACCGCCACTACCGCTGCCGCCACCATCACCGCCACTACCGCTGCCGCCACCATCACCGCCACTACCGCTGCCACCACCATCACCACCACCATCACCGCCACTACCGCTGCCGCCACCATCACCGCCATTACCGCTGCCGCCACCATCACCGCCACTACCGCTGCCGCCACCATCACCGCCACTACCGCTGCCGCCACCATCACCGCCACTACCGCTGCCGCCACCATCACCGCCACTACCGCTGCCGCCACCATCACCGCCACTACCGCTGCCGCCACCATCACCGCCACTACCGCTGCCACCACCATCACCACCACCATCACCGCCACTACCGCTGCCGCCACCATCACCGCCACTACCGCTGCCGCCACCACCGTCAAGGAAGTTTGAAGCAGAGCAGCAGAGTTATTCAACAGTAACTGTTCAATTCAACTATCCCAAGTTGTTAACTACGTTAGTAACTCATCAAGTGTATATCTACATAGAATAAACTTACTGAACACTATCCTATACTTAGGTGCATCACCACTTAAAGTTTGAAGGGGATCAGTAGAGGCATTCTTTAGCTACTGCACGGAGTCCTCTCCAAGATGTTTAATTAATGATAAATGTATTAGTAAATTTGCACTGCTTCAAAGTGAACTTGAAAATTAAGACCCAAGTGCAACAGTTGGGTGTCTTTATTGATGGAACGTTCCGTCTACACTGTACACTTCTTCACTCAACCCTTCAGGGGAGGTTCCTTGATGCTGGTGAGGGGCTCTTGTTCTGGGGAATTGGATCTGTGCTCCTGTTCCCTGAACTGAACCTGAATATCTTCCATCCCTCCACCTGAGCATTCACTTTCTACACATCTTCGAATGAGGACACCATGACCTGCACAGAACTGTACAGATGGTTATGTGCTGGGTCTGTTAAATTCTCTTGTGAAACTCCACACCATTTCACTCTTACCCAAATTCTGGAGTTCATAAAACCATCCCGTTTTAATTTTGGTAATAAAGCAAAACTGTACCACCTCTCCAGAACCAATTTAAAGAAATTTGTACCTGGCTCTTCCTCAAATGCTCCACGCTAAATAACACCTACAACTGAGCTGCCTCTGTTGTTCCCACCTGCCTCCCCTCCTGCGACCAAGCCTGCTGCAAGCTACCCATGAATCAAGACTTTCACCAACTAAGAACGATGCAGTCTTGTCCTCAGACTACTCCTGCTTCTCCAGTCCGCCCCATGAGCGCCTAGCCTCTGGGTTAAGCCCTGGTACTATCTCTTCTACTCATAACCTTCCTCTCACCAATCTACTCTTCCAATATCCTCACTTCCCCGCTCACCCCACAAGGGTTTTACCTAAACTTTCTTGTCTTGTCCGCCCTCCCCACAGGAGCTCTATAATCCTTACGTGTTTAGCTCTTTCCATAATGATGATAATAATAATAATCGACATGGACTAATCCACATTTAGAAAGAGTACTGGGAAGCACTGTTTTATTAATAGAGTTATAAATGAGTGGGACAGAGTCCCAGGTATCGTCAATGAGAAGGGAGAACTTCAGGTAACTTAGAATACAGGGTGGACGGGTACACGAGTGGGTGTGGGTGGGTGAGTTTGACCCGCCTATCATGGGCCAGGTGGTCTCTCGAAGCGTTCTTACAAGACACATCAACCGTTAACGATTTAACTCCTTCGAAGGAGACATAATCAAAATATATCACGCGAAAAGAAGGTCATCTTTTATATTAACAATTTAGTAAGAATATACGTAGACACTGCCTTTAAAAACTGTCTTGAGCACAATACACTAACTACAATGTATTAACCTTATGCTTTAAATTACTATTACTATTGGTGTTATTATTATTATTATTATTATTATTATTATTATTATATTCGTGGGAAAGCTATGTTAAGCTCTGACTATAAATTCTAATATATATTTAGTTGATTTATAAAGTATGAGAGAATATAGTGAAGATGGTTATCACTGTGGTGACTGTGTGGAAACCGTCTCGGGAGTGTATTGTTGTATTGTATTGCTGTATTATGTGGGAGAATATGTGTATAATGATACATCGTAGTGTATAAAACAGCCATGCATTAAAGAAGATAACCTCGAAGACTGGCTGATAAATGTCTGACGCAACACACTTCAAGCCTAGTGGGCAGGATGTACACCGTGATGTATGTTTCTCAGCGATGTGTATGTCTCTCAGTGATGTCTCGCAATGGTGTGTATGACTCTGTGTGCAGGTGTGTTTTACGTAGTATAGTTGTGTGCAGGTGTGTAGGTGTGTGTTACATCCGTCCTGGAAATGTTGGGAAAGGCCGGCGTGAGTCTCCCCTTTCACCAAGCCTGGCCTGCCTGCCTGCCTGCCTGCCTGACCTGCCTGCCTGCCTGCCTGCTTGCCTGGCCTGCCTGCCTGCCTGCCTGCCTGCCTGTCTGTCTGTCTGTCTGTCTGTCTGCCTGTCTGGCCGGCTTGCTGCCATGCCTGCCTACATTCCAGCCTGCCTGCGTTCCTGCTTGCTTGCCTAGCCTGCCTACCTACCTTCCAGCCTACATGCAAGGTCACTGTTTCTCAACAGTAGCACCACAAATACCATGGACCGAATTGTAGGAGCCACCAGTCCCACGTCATTAACATATATTAACTCATATATTATCCAGCATATTAACATATATTACCCAGTACATTAACACATACAATACCCACACATTAACACACATTATCCAGTACATACTAGCCAGTATACTCAGGTTAACATAACCAGTGTCAGAAGACATACACTGTTTCCTGAGGAAGTAACTACCATCATGGGGAAGTAACTGAGGAAGTAACTACCATCATGGGGAAGTAACTGAGGAAGTAACTACCATCATGGGGAAGTAACTGAGGAAGTAACTACCATCATGGGGAAGTAACTGAGGAAGTAACTACCATCATGGGGGAAGTAACTGAGGAAGTAACTACCATCATGGGGAAGTAACTGAGGAAGTAACTACCATCATGGGGAAGTAACTGAGGAAGTAACTACCATCATGGGGAAGTAACTGAGGAAGTAACTACCATCATGGGGAAGTAACTGAGGAAGTAACTACCATCATGGGGAAGTAACTGAGGAAGTAACTACCATCATGGGGGAAGTAACTGAGGAAGTAACTACCATCATGGGGAAGTAACTGAGGAAGTAACTACCATCATGGGGAAGTAACTGAGGAACTACCATCATGGGGAAGTAACTGAGGAAGTAACTACCATCATGGGGGAAGTAACTGAGGAAGTAACTACCATCATGGGGGAAGTAACTGAGGAAGTAACTACCATCATGGGGAAGTAACTGAGGAAGTAACTAGCATCATGGGGAAGTAACTGAGGAAGTAACTACCATCATGGGGAAGTAACTGAGGAAGTAACTACCATCATGGGGAAGTAACTGAGGAAGTAACTACCATCATGGGGAAGTAACTGAGGAAGTAACTAAGATCATGGGGGAAGTAACTGAGGAAGTAACTACCATCATGGGGAAGTAACTGAGGAAGTAACTACCATCATGGGGAAGTAACTGAGGAAGTAACTACCATCATGGGGAAGTAACTGAGGAAGTAACTACCATCATGGGGAAGTAACTGAGGAAGTAACTACCATCATGGGGAAGTAACTGAGGAAGTAACTACCATCATGGGGGAAGTAACTGAGGAAGTAACTACCATCATGGGGGAAGTAACTGAGGAAGTAACTACCATCATGGGGGAAGTAACTGAGGAAGTAACTACCATCATGGGGAAGTAACTGAGGAAGTAACTACCATCATGGGGGAAGTAACTGAGGAAGTAACTACCATCATGGGGAAGTAACTGAGGAAGTAACTACCATCATGGGGAAGTAACTGAGGAAGTAACTACCATCATGGGGAAGTAATTGAGGAAGTAACTACCATCATGGGGGAAGTAACTGAGGAAGTAACTACCATCATGGGGAAGTAACCGAGGAAGTAACTACCATCATGGGGAAGTAACTGAGGAAGTAACTACCATCATGGGGGAAGTAACTGAGGAAGTAACTACCATCATGGGGAAGTAACTGAGGAAGTAACTACCATCATGGGGAAGTAACTGAGGAAGTAACTACCATCATGGGGGAAGTAACTGAGGAAGTAACTACCATCATGGGGGAAGTAACTGAGGAAGTAACTACCATCATGGGGAAGTAACTGAGGAAGTAACTACCATCATGGGGAAGTAACTGAGGAAGTAACTACCATCATGGGGGAAGTAACTGAGGAAGTAACTACCATCATGGGGAAGTAACTGAGGAAGTAACTACCATCATGGGGAAGTAACTGAGGAAGTAACTACCATCATGGGGAAGTAACTGAGGAAGTAACTACCATCATGGGGAAGTAACTGAGGAAGTAACTACCATCATGGGGAAGTAACTGAGGAAGTAACTACCATCATGGGGAAGTAACTGAGGAAGTAACTACCATCATGGGGGAAGTAATTGAGGAAGTAACTACCATCATGGGGGAAGTAACTGAGGAAGTAACTACCATCATGGGGAAGTAACTGAGGAAGTAACTACCATCATGGGGAAGTAACTGAGGAAGTAACTACCATCATGGGGGAAGTAACTGAGGAAGTAACTACCATCATGGGGAAGTAACTGAGGAAGTAACTACCATCATGGGGAAGTAACTGAGGAAGTAACTACCATCATGGGGGAAGTAACTGAGGAAGTAACTACCATCATGGGGAAGTAACTGAGGAAGTAACTACCATCATGGGGAAGTAACTGAGGAAGTAACTACCATCATGGGGAAGTAACTGAGGAAGGGGGAAGTAACTGAGGAAGTAACTACCATCATGGGGAAGTAACTGAGGAAGTAACTACCATCATGGGGGAAGTAACTGAGGAAGTAACTACCATCATGGGGGAAGTAACTGAGGAAGTAACTACCATCATGGGGAAGTAACTGAGGAAGTAACTACCATCATGGGGGAAGTAACTGAGGAAGTAACTACCATCATGGGGAAGTAACTGAGGAAGTAACTACCATCATGGGGGAAGTAACTGAGGAAGTAACTACCATCATGGGGGGAGTAACAGTTACTGATGGTGCTGGAAGTTCCTCTTATGTGCAAGAATGTGTAATATCACTCTCATGCTGAGTCAGCAGTACTGCATTTAGAGGATTATTGTCGACAATAGTCAAGAAAAAGTGCTAATGACAAAAGAAGCTTTTGCTTTGGCAACATATCCCTGAGTAGTTTGATCAAGTCATGGCTTAATAAAGCTCTACTCAGAGCGAAACGCTTTCCCAGTGAATGCTCGTTGTGTAACGTTCGTTCGAAAGATATTTAGTGACGCCTCTTAAGTATCGTAATCAACACAACGCTGAGTTATTATCGCCGTTACAAGATCTGTCAGAGTGAAAGTGGACAAAGGACACACATGAGTGTCGTGTAAATAAAAACAAACAAAAATAGAGAGCGAGTATTGTTTTGTCCAATTTTCCGTAGGTCTGAACAATTCTGCCCAGGTAACTTACCAGTTTCTAAGAAGTGAACAGTTTGGTTCACAGTCTCGACCTTTGCGGCTGTGGCCACAGACAATACCACGGTGACACTGGTACTTACTACCGCGAAGAAAGTTAGCAAACAATGTTTAATGATACTGGCACTGTTGAGGAGGTTGAGAAGAGGTGATTACTCTTGCGTTAGTGTATACAGACACATGTAAATATGGGAGTTGTTGGTCTAGCAGTTGGTCAAAGTGTAGAGACCACTGACTCGGTCCCTCGATCATACTGATGTGAGTCAGCAAGACAAGCGGGAGGCTCTATGAGCAAGAGAACAGCAGTGCAGTCTGGTAGACTGTAAGAAACAAGAGAGCAGCAGTACAGTCTGGTAGACTGTAAGAAACAAGAGAGCAGCAGTACAGTCTGGTAGACTAAAAGAAACAAGAGAGCAGCAGTACAGTCTGGTAGACTGTAAGAAACAAGAGAGCAGCAGTACAGTCTGGTAGACTGTAAGAAACAAGAGAGCAGCAGTACAGTCTGGTAGACTGTAAGAAACAAGAGTACAACAGTACAGTCTGGTAGACTGTAAGAAACAAGAGAACAACAGTACAGTCTGGTAGACTGTAAGAAACAAGAGAACAACAGTACAGTCTGGTAGACTGTAAGAAACAAGAGTACAACAGTACAGTCTGGTAGACTGTAAGAAACAAGAGTACAACAGTACAGTCTGGTAGACTGTAAGAAACAAGAGTACAACAGTACAGTCTGGTAGACTGTAAGAAACAAGAGTACAACAGTACAGTCTGGTAGACTGTAAGAAACAAGAGTACAACAGTACAGTCTGGTAGACTGTAAGAAACAAGAGAACAACAGTACAGTCTGGTAGACTGTAAGAAACAAGAGAACAACAGTACAGTCTGGTAGACTGTAAGAAACAAGAGAGCAGCAGTACAGTCTGGTAGACTGTAAGAAACAAGAGAACAACAGTACAGTCTGGTAGACTGTAAGAAACAAGAGAGCAGCAGTACAGTCTGGTAGACTGTAAGAAACAAGAGAACAACAGTACAGTCTGGTAGACTGTAAGAAACAAGAGAACAACAGTACAGTCTGGTAGACTGTAAGAAACAAGAGAACAACAGTACAGTCTGGTAGACTGTAAGAAACAAGAGAGCAGCAGTACAGTCTGGTAGACTGTAAGAAACAAGAGAACAACAGTACAGTCTGGTAGACTGTAAGAAACAAGAGAGCAGCAGTACAGTCTGGTAGACTGTAAGAAACAAGAGAACAACAGTACAGTCTGGTAGACTGTAAGAAACAAGAGAGCAGCAGTACAGTCTGGTAGACTGTAAGAAACAAGAGAACAACAGTACAGTCTGGTAGACTGTAAGAAACAAGAGAGCAGCAGTACAGTCTGGTAGACTGTAAGAAACAAGAGAACAACAGTACAGTCTGGTAGACTGTAAGAAACAAGAGAACAACAGTACAGTCTGGTAGACTGTAAGAAACAAGAGAACAACAGTACAGTCTGGTAGACTGTAAGAAACAAGAGAGCAGCAGTACAGTCTGGTAGACTGTAAGAAACAAGAGAACAACAGTACAGTCTGGTCATGTCAACACTCACCGCCTGGACAGTGATAGAGGTGATCATCCGCCTGTAAGATGAAACAAAAGAGAAGAGTTATTATCATGGTAACACTAGTTACTAATTAACAACTTCACTCAAACTAAAGTAATGAATATTAAAGATAAAATAAAAATCCTCATATAAAGATAAGTAGAAACAAAAAAATCACTACTAAAACAAGAGATGAGTCATGAAATATCCCTGAACATAAAACGTCTGACAAACTCCTGTAAAACCCACGAACTGGTTATTGAAAAAACTAGACAAGTTAACCTGATGAGATAGTTCGTAACCAAGACCAGATCTATATCTGATTTACCTGGTTTAAAGCCTATGTTGACAGTGGTTTAAAATACCGACAACCTGATGATCAAGACACATGTGCAACACTTAGGTGTCTTTATTGTTGATATGTATAAGTAGATCTAACTGTTGTATATATATGTATAAGTAGATCTAACTGTTGTATATATATCTTAATCATCAAAGTATATCTGCTACACGTGGGTCATTAAGGGTGAATTTCACCTCACAGTCAACAGTCAACGATACTTTAATACTTAAAATATTGATTAATGTATATAAGAGAGATTAAATTAAATTATCAATGTATATACACAGATATATGCACCTCTCCGTGTATATACACACAGATATATACACCTCTCCGTGTATATACACACAGATATATACACCTCTCCGTGTATATACACTTTATGGTGTACAATAAGATCACAGGAAACAGGTTACATATAAACATGCATTATAAGCATGATGTATATACACAGAGAGAAATACCTCATATTGTATATACACCGAGAGACAGACTTGATAGTGTACATTACCTTGTTTAGTACTCATAAATGTAATCTAAATAATACTTGGCTGCCAAACTTATATCCCCCCAGCATCACGGTGTATCCCCCAGCATCACGGTGTATCCCCCAGCATCACGGTGTATCCCCCCAGCATCACGGTGTATCCACCCAGCATCACGGTGTATCCCCCAGCATCACGGTGTATCCCCCCAGCATCACGGTGTATCCCCCCAGGATCACGGTGTATCCCCCAGCATCACGGTGTATCCCCCAGCATCACAGTGTATCCCCCAGCATCACGGTGTATCCCCCCAGCATCACGGTGTATCCCCCAGCATCACGGGGTATCCCCCAGCATCACGGTGTATCCCCCCAGCATCACGGTATATCCCCCCAGCATCACGGTGTATCCCCCAGCATCACGGTGTATCCCCCCAGCATCACGGTGTATCCCCCCAGCATCACGGTGTATCCCACAGCATCACGGTGTATCCCCCAGCATCACGGTGTATCCCCCAGCATCACGGTGTATCCCCCCAGCATCACGGTGTATCCCCCAGCATCACGGTGTATCCACCCAGCATCACGGTGTATCCACCCAGCATCACGGTGTATCCCCCAGCATCACGGTGTATCCCCCCAGCATCACGGTGTATCCACCCAGCATCACGGTGTATTCCCCAGCATCACGGTGTATCCCCCCAGCATCACGGTGTATCCCCCCAGCATCACGGTGTATCCCCCAGCATCACGGTGTATCCCCCAGCATCACGGTGTATCCCCCAGCATCACGGTGTATCCACCCAGCATCACGGTGTATCCCCCCAGCATCACGGTGTATCCACCCAGCATCACGGTGTATCCACCCAGCATCACGGTGTATCCCCCAGCATCACGGTGTATCCACCCAGCATCACGGTGTATCCCCCCAGCATCACGGTGTATCCCCCCAGCATCACGGTGTATCCCCCAGCATCACGGTGTATCCCCCCAGCATCACGGTGTATCCACCCAGCATCACGGTGTATCCCCCAGCATCACGGTGTATCCCCCCGCATCACGGTGTATCCCCCCAGCATCACGGTGTATCCACCCAGCATCACGGTGTATCCCCCAGCATCATGGTGTATCCCCCAGCATCACGGTGTATCCCCCCAGCATCACGGTGTATCCCCCAGCATCACGGTGTATCCCCCCAGCATCACGGTGTATCCCCCCAGCATCACGGTGTATCCACCCAGCATCACGGTGTATCCCCCAGCATCACGGTGTATCCCCCCAGCATCACGGTGTATCCCCCAGCATCACGGTGTATCCCCCCAGCATCACGGTGTATCCCCCCAGCATCACGGTGTATCCCCCCAGCATCACGGTGTATCCCCCAGCATCACGGTGTATCCCCCAGCATCACGGTGTATCCCCCCAGCATCACGGTGTATCCCCCAGCATCACGGTGTATCCCCCAGCAGCACGTTGTTTCCCCCAGCATCACGGTGTATCCCCCAGCATCACGGTGTATCCCCCAGCATCACGGTGTATCCCCCAGCATCACGGTGTATCCCCCAGCATCACGGTGTATCCCCCAGCATCACGGTGTATCCCCCAGCATCACGGTGTATCCCCCCAGCATCACGGTGTATCCCCCCAGCATCACGGTGTATCCCCCAGCATCACGGTGTATCCCCCAGCATCACCCCCCAGCATCACGGTGTATCCCCAAGCATCACGGTTTATCCCCCAGCATCACGGTGTATCCCCCAGCATCACGGTGTATCCCCCAGCATCACGGTGTATCCACCCAGCATCACGGTGTATCCCCCAGCATCACGGTGTATCCCCCCAGCATCACGGTGTATCCCCCCAGCATCACGGTGTATCCCCCAGCATCACGGTGTATCCCCCAGCATCACGGTGTATCCCCCCAGCATCACGGTGTATCCCCCAGCATCACGGTGTATCCCCCAGCATCACGGTGTATCCACCCAGCATCACGGTGTATCCCCCCAACATCACGGTGTATCCCCCCAGCATCACGGTGTATCCCCCAGCATCACGGTGTATCCCCCAGCATCACGGTGTATCCCCCAGCATCACGGTGTATCCCCCAGCATCACGGTGTATCCCCCAGCATCACGGTGTATCCCCCAGCATCACGGTGTATCCCCCAGCATCACGGTGTATCCCCCAGCATCACGGTGTATCCCCCCAGCATCACGGTGTATCCCCCAGCATCACGGTGTATCCCCCAGCATCACGGTGTATCCCCCCAGCATCACGGTGTATCCCCCAGCATCACGGTGTATCCCCCCAGCATCACGGTGTATCCCCCAGCATCACGGTGTATCCCCCAGCATCACGGTGTATCCCCCAGCATCACGGTGTATCCCCCAGCATCACGGTGTATCCCCCAGCATCACGGTGTATCCCCCAGCATCACTGTGTATCCCCCAGCATCACGGTGTATCCCCCAGCATCACGGTGTATCCCCCAGCATCACGGTGTATCCCCCAGCATCACGGTGTATCACCCAGCATCACGGTGTATCCCCCAGCATCACGGTGTATCCCCCAGCATCACGGTGTATCCCCCAGCATCACGGTGTATCCCCCAGCATCACGGTGTATCCCCCAGCATCACGGTGTATCCCCCAGCATCACGATGTATCCCCCAGCATCACGGTGTATCACCCCCCAGCATCACGGTGTATCCCCCCAGCATCACGGTGTATCCCCCAGCATCACGGTGTATCCCCCAGCATCACGGTGTATCCCCCCCCCAGCATCACGGTGTATCCCCCAGCATCACGGTGTATCCCCCCAGCATCACGGTGTATCCCCCAGCATCACGGTGTATCCCCCAGCATCACGGTGTATCCCCCAGCATCACCGTGTATCCCCCCCCCAGCATCACGGTGTATCCCCCAGCATCACGGTGTATCCCCCAGCATCACGGTGTATCCCCCAGCATCACAGTGTATCCCCCAGCACCACGGTGTATCCCCCAGCATCACGGTGTATCCCCCAGCATCACGGTGTATCCCCCCAGCATCACGGTGTATCCCCCAGCATCACGGTGTATCCCCCCAGCATCACGGTTTTTCCCCCCAGCATCACGGTGTATCCCCCAGCATCACGGTGTATCCCCCAGCATCACGGTGTATCCCCCAGCATCACGGTGTATCCCCCAGCATCACGGTGTATCCCCCAGCATCACGGTGTATCCATCAGCATCACGGTGTATCCCCCAGCATCACGGTGTATCCCCCCGCATCACGGTGTATCCCCCAGCATCACGGTGTATCCCCGAGCATCACGGTGTATCCCCCAGCATCACGGTGTATCCCCCAGCATCACGGTGTATCCCCCAGCATCACGGTGTATCCCCCAGCATCACGGTGTATCCCCCCAGCATCACGGTGTATCCCCCAGCATCACGGTGTATCCCCCAGCATCACGGTGTATCCCCCAGCATCACGGTGTATCCCCCAGCATCACGGTGTATCCATCAGCATCACGGTGTATCCCCCAGCATCACGGTGTATCCCCCAGCATCACGGTGTATCCCCCAGCATCACGGTGTCTCCCCCAGCATCACGGTGTATCCCCCAGCATCACGGTGTATCCCCCAGCATCACGGTGTACGGTGTATCCCCCAGCATCACGGTGTATCCCCCAGCATCACGGTGTATCCCCCAGCATCACGGTGTATCCCCCAGCATCACGGTGTATCCCCCAGCATCACGGTGTATCCCCCAGCATCACGGTGTATCCCCCAGCATCACGGTGTATCCCCCAGCATCACGGTGTATCCCCCAGCATCACGGTGTATCCCCCAGCATCACGGTGTATCCCCCAGCATCACGGTGTATCCCCCAGCATCACGGTGTATCCCCCATCATCACGGTGTATCCCCCAGAATCACGGTGTATCCCCCAGCATCACGGTGTATCCCCCAGCATCACGGTGTATCCCCCAGCATCACGGTGTATCCCCCAGCATCACGGTGTATCCCCCAGCATCACGGTGTATCCCCCCAGCATCACGGTGTATCCCCCAGCATCACGGTGTATCCCCCAGCATCACGGTGTATCCCCCAGCATCACGGTGTATCACCCCCAGCATCACGGTGTATCCCCCAACCTCACGGTGTATCCCCCAGCATCACGGTGTATCCCCCAGCATCACGGTGTATCCCCCCAGCATCACGGTGTATCCCCCAGCATCACGGTGTATCCCCCAGCATCACGGTGTATCCCCCAGCATCACGGTGTATCCCCCCAGCATCACGGTGTATCCCCCAGCATCACGGTGTATCCCCCCAGCATCACGGTGTATCCCCCAGCATCACGGTGTATCCCCCAGCATCACGGTGTATCCCCCAGCATCACGGTGTATCCCCCAGCATCACGGTGTATCCCCCAGCATCACGGTGTATCCCCCAGCATCACGGTGTATCCCCCCAGCATCACGGTGTATCCCCCAGCATCACGGTGTATCCCCCAGCATCACGGTGTATCCCCCCAGCATCACGGTGTATCCCCCAGCATCACGGTGTATCCCCCCAGCATCACCCCCCAGCATCACGGTGTATCCCCGAGCATCACGGTGTATCCCCCAGCATCACGGTGTATCCCCCAGCATCACGGTGTATCCCCCCAGCATCACCCCCAGCATCACGGTGTATCCCCCAGCATCACGGTGTATCCCCCCAGCATCACGGTGTATCCCCCAGCATCACGGTGTATCCCCCAGCATCACGGTGTATCCCCCAGCATCACGGTGTATCCCCCCAGCATCACGGTGTATCCCCCAGCATCACGGTGTATCCCCCAGCATCACGGTGTATCCCCCCAGCATCACGGTGTATCCCCCAGCATCACGGTGTATCCCCCAGCATCACGGTGTATCCCCCAGCATCACGGTGTATCCCCCCAGCATCACGGTGTATCCCCCAGCATCACCCCCCAGCATCACGGTGTATCACGGTGTATCCCCCAGCATCACGGTGTATCCCCCAGCATCACGGTGTATCCCCCCAGCATCACGGTGATACCCCCAGCATCACGGTGTATCCCCCAGCATCACGGTGTATCCCCCAGCATCACGGTGTATCCCCCAGCATCACGGTGTATCCCCAGCATCACGGTGTATCCCCCAGCATCAAGTTGTATCCCCCCAGCATCACGGTGTATCCCCCAGCATCACGGTGTATCCCCCAGCATCACGGTGTATCCCCCAGCATCACGGTGTATCCCCCAGCATCACGGTGTATCCCCCAGCATCACGGTGTATCCCCCAGCATCACGGTGTATCCCCCAGCATCACGGTGTATCCCCCAGCATCACGGTGTATCCCCCAGCATCACGGTGTATCCCCCAGCATCACGGTGTATCCCCCAGCATCACGGTGTATCCCCCAGCATCACGGTGTATCCCCCAGCATCACGGTGTATCCCCCAGCATCACGGTGTATCACCCCCAGCATCACGGTGTATCCCCCAGCATCACGGTGTATCCCCCAGCATCACGGTGTATCCCCCAGCATCACGGTGTATCCCCCAGCATCACGGTGTATCCCCCAGCATCACGGTGCATCCCCCAGCATCACGGTGTATCCCCCCAGCATCACGGTGTATCCCCCCGCAAGCATCACGGTGTATCCCCCAGCATCACGGTGTATCCCCCAGCATAACGGTGTATCCCCCAGCATCACGGTGTATCCCCCAGCATCACGGTGTATCCCCCCAGCATCACGGTGTATCCCCCAGCATCACGGTGTATCCCCCCAGCATCACGGTGTATCCCCCCAGCATCACGGTGTATCCCCCAGCATCACGGTGTATCCCCCCAGCATCACGGTGTATCCACCCAGCATCACGGTGTATCCCCCAGCATCACGGTGTATCCCCCCAGCATCACGGTGTATCCCCCCAGCATCACGGTGTATCCCCCCAGCATCACGGTGTATCCCCCAGCATCACGGTGTATCCCCCAGCATCACGGTGTATCCCCCCAGCATCACGGTGTATCCCCCCAGCATCACTGTGTATCCCCCCAGCATCACGGTGTATCCCCCCAGCATCACGGTGTATCCCCCCAGCATCACGGTGTATCCCCCCAGCATCACGGTGTATCCCCCCAGCATCACGGTATATCCCCCCAGCATCACGGTGTATCCACCCAGCATCACGGTGTATCCCCCCAGCATTACGGTGTATCCCCCCAGCATCACGGTGTATCCCCCCAGCATCAAGGTGTATCCACCCAGCATAACGGTTTATCCCCCCAGCATCACGGTGTATCCACCCAGCATCACGGTGTATCCCCCCAGCATTACGGTGTATCCCCCCAGCATCACGGTGTATCCCTCCAGCATCAAGGTGTATCAACCCAGCATCACGGTATATCCCCCCAGCATCACGGTGTATCCACCCAGCATCACGGAATATCCCCCAGAATCACGGTATATCCCCCCAGCATCACGGTCTATCCCCCCAGCATCACGGAGTATCCCCCCAGCATCACGGAATATCCCCCCAGCATCACGGAATATCCACCCAGCATCACGGTGCATCCACCCAACATCACGGTATATCCCCCCAACATCACGGTATATCCCCCCAGCATCACGGAATATCCCCCCAGCATCACGGAATATCCCCCTAGCATCACGGTGCATCCACCCAACATCACGGTATATCCCCCCAGCATCACGGTATATCCCCCCAGCATCACGGTATATCCCCCAGAATCACGGAATATCCACCCATCACGGTATATCCCCAGCATCACGGTATATCCACCCAGAATCACGGTATATCCCCCCAGCATCACGGTGTATCCACCCAGCATCACGGAATATCCACCCAGCATCACGGAATATCCACCCAGCATCACGGAATATCCACCCAGCATCACGGTGTATCCACCCAACATCACGGTATATCCCGCAGCATCACGGTATATCCCCCCAGCATCACGGTATATCCCCTCGTAATCACGGAATATCCACCCAACATCACGGTATATCCCCCAGCATCACGGTATATCCACCCAGCATCACGGTGTATCCACCCAGCATCACGGAATATCCACCCAGCATCACGGAATATCCCCCCAGCATCACGGTGCATCCACCCAACATCACGGAATATCCCCACAGCATCACGGTGTATCCACCCAGCATCACGGAATATCCCCCCAGCATGACGGTGTATCCACCCAGCATCACGGAATATCCCCCCAGCATCACGGTGTATCCACCCAGCATCACGGTAAATCCATCCAGCATCGCGGAATATCCCCCCAGCATCACGGAATATCCCCCCAGCATCACGATGTATCCACCCAGCATCACGGTATATCCCCCCAGCATCACGGTGTATCCACCCAACATCACGGTATATCCCCCCAGCATCACGGAATATCCCACCAGCATCACGGTGTATCCACCCAGCATCACGGAATATCCCCCCAGCATCACGGACTATCCCCCCAGCATCACGGTGTATCCACCCAACATCACGGTATATCCCCCCAGCATCACGGTGTATCCCCCAGCATCACGGTGTATCCCCCCAGCATCACGGTGTATCCCAGAGCATCACGGTGTATCCACCCAGCATCACGGTGTATCCCCCAGCATCACGGTGTATCCCCCAGCATCACGGTGTATCCACCCAGCATCACGGTGTATCCCCCCAGCATCACGGTGTATCCCCCAGCATCACGGTGTATCCCCCAGCATCACGGTGTATCCCCCAGCATCACGGTGTATCCCCCAGCATCACGGTGTATCCCCCAGCATCACGGTGTATCCCCCAGCATCACGGTGTATCCCCGCAGCATCACGGTGTATCCCCCAAGCATCACGGTGTATCCCCCAGCATCACGGTGTATCCCCCAGCATCACGGTGTATCCCCGAGCATCACGGTGTATCCCCCAGCATCACGGTGTATCCCCCCAGCATCACGGTGTATCCCCCAGCATCACGGTGTATCCCCCAGCATCACGGTGTATCCCCCCAGCATCACGGTGTATCCCCCCAGCATCACGGTGTATCCCCCCGCATCACGGTGTATCCCCCCAGCATCACGGTGTATCCACCCAGCATCACGGTGTATCCCCCAGCATCACGGTGTATCCCCCCAGCATCACGGTGTATCCCCCCAGCATCACGGTGTATCCCCCCAGCATCACGGTGTATCCCCCAGCATCACGGTGTATCCCCCAGCATCACGGTGTATCCCCCCAGCATCACGGTGTATCCCCCCAGCATCACGGTGTATCCCCCCAGCATCACGGTGTATCCCCCCAGCATCACGGTGTATCCCCCCAGCATCACGGTGTATCCCCCCAGCATCACGGTTTATCCCCCCAGCATCACGGTGTATCCACCCAGCATCACGGTGTATCCCCCCAGCATTACGGTGTATCCCCCCAGCATCACGGTGTATCCCCCCAGCATCAAGGTGTATCCACCCAGCATCACGGTATATCCCCCCAGCATCACGGTGTATCCACCCAGCATCACGGTGTATCCCCCCAGCATCACGGTGTATCCCCCCAGCATCACGGTGTATCCCCCCAGCATCAAGGTGTATCCACCCAGCATCACGGTATATCCCCCCAGCATCACGGTGTATCCACCCAGCATCACGGAATATCCCCCAGAATCACGGTATATCCCCCCAACATCACGGTATATCCCCCCAGCATCACGGAATATCCCCCCAGCATCACGGAATATCCCCCCAGCATCACGGAATATCCACCCAGCATCACGGTGAATCCACCCAACATCACGGTATATCCCCCCAACATCACGGTATATCCCCCCAGCATCACGGAATATCCCCCCAGCATCACGGAATATCCCCCTAGCATCACGGTGCATCCACCCAACATCACGGTATATCCCCCCAGCATCACGGTATATCCCCCCAGCATCACGGTATATCCCCCAGAATCACGGAATATCCACCCATCACGGTATATCCCCAGCATCACGGTATATCCACCCAGAATCACGGTATATCCCCCCAGCATCACGGTGTATCCACCCAGCATCACGGAATATCCACCCAGCATCACGGAATATCCACCCAGCATCACGGAATATCCACCCAGCATCACGGTGTATCCACCCAACATCACGGTATATCCCGCAGCATCACGGTATATCCCCCCAGCATCACGGTATATCCCCTCGTAATCACGGAATATCCACCCAACATCACGGTATATCCCCCAGCATCACGGTATATCCACCCAGAATCACGGTATATCCACCCAGCATCACGGTGTATCCACCCAGCATCACGGAATATCCACCCAGCATCACGGAATATCCCCCCAGCATCACGGTGCATCCACCCAACATCACGGAATATCCCCCCAGCATCACGGTGTATCCACCCAGCATCACGGAATATCCCCCCAGCATGACGGTGTATCCACCCAGCATCACGGAATATCCCCCCAGCATCACGGTGTATCCACCCAGCATCACGGTCTATCCACCCAGCATCGCGGAATATCCCCCCAGCATCACGGAATATCCCCCCAGCATCACGATGTATCCACCCAGCATCACGGTATATCCCCCCAGCATCACCGTGTATCCACCCAACATCACGGTATATCCCCCCAGCATCACGGAATATCCCCCCAGCATCACGGTGTATCCACCCAGCATCACGGAATATCCCCCCAGCATCACTGAATATCCCCCCAGCATCACGGTGTATCCACCCAACATCACGGTATATCCCCCCAGCATCACGGTGTATCCACCCAGCATCACGGAATATCCCCCCAGCATCACGGTATATCCCCCCAGCATCACGGTGTATCCACCCAGCATCACGGAATATCCCCCCAGCATCACGGAATATCCACCCAGAATTACGGTATATCCACCCACCAGCACATTGTAACTACACAAGCACAGTGTAGCCACACCAGCAACCACACACCTAGGTGTGTGGTTGCTGGAGTCATGGTGAAGCCGACATCTAGGTGTCTTTTTCCTTGATTCACTGTGAAGATAATACCTAGGTGTGCCTTGTTGCCGGAGTTATGGTGAAGTTAACACCTAAGTGTGTCTGGTTGTTGGAGTCATGGTGAAGTTAACACCTGGGTGTGCCTGGTTGCTGGAGTTATGGTGAAGTTAACACCTAGGTGTGTCTGGTTGCTGGAGTCATGGTGAAGTTAACAACTAGGTGTGCCTGGTTGCTGGAGTTATGGTGAAGTTAACACCTAGGTGTGCCTGGTTGCTGCAGCACAGTGAAGCTACACCAGCACAGTGTAACCAAATCAGCACAGTGTAGCTACGCCAGCACAGTGTAACCACATCAGCACAGTGTAGCTACACCAGCACAGTGTAACCACATCAGCACAGTGTAGTTACACCAGCACAGTGTAACTACACCAGCACAGTGTAGCTACACCAGCACAGTGTAGGTACACCAGCAAAGTGTAGCTACACAAGCACTGTACCTACACCAGCACAGTGTAACTACACCACAGAGTAGCTACACCAGAACAGTGAAGCTACACCAGCACAGTGTAGGTGCACCAGCACAGTGTAGCTACATAAGCACTGTAGCTACATCAGCACAGTGTACCTACACCAGCACAGTGTAACTACACCAGCACAGTGTAGCTACACCAGCACAGTTTAACTACACCACAGTGTATCTACACCAGAACAGTGTGGCTAAGCCATGACAATGTAGCTACACCTGCGCAGTGTAGCTACACCAGCACAGCGTAGCTACACCAGCACAGTGTAGCTACACCAGCACAGTGTAGCTACACCAGCACAGTGTAGCTACAGCAGCAGTGTAGCTACAGCAGCACAGTGTAGCTACACCAGCACAGTGTAGCTACACCAGCACATTGTAGCTACACCAGCACAGTGTAGCTACACCAGCACAGTGTAGCTACAGCAGCACAGTGTAGCTACACCAGCACAGTGTAGCTACAGCAGCACAGTGTAGCTACAGCAGCAGTGTAGCTACAGCAGCACAGTGTAGCTACACCAGCACAGTGTAGCTACACCAGCACATTGTAGCTACACCAGCACAGTGTAGCTACACCAGCACAGTGTAGCTACACCAACACAGTGTAACTACACCAACACAGTGTAGCTACACCAGCACAGTGTAGCTACACCAGCACAGTGTAGCTACACCAGCACAGTGTAACTACACCAACACAGTGTAGCTACACCAACACAGTGTAACTACACCAACACAGTGTAGCTATACCAGCACATTGTAGCTACAGCAGCAATGTAGCTACAGCAGCACAGTGTAGCTACACCAGCACAGTGTAGCTACACCAGCACATTGTAGCTACACCAGCACAGTGTAGCTACACCAGCACAGTGTAGCTACACCAGCACAGTGTAGCTACAGCAGCACAGTGTAGCTACAGCAGCACAGTGTAGCTACAGCAGCAGTGTAGCTACAGCAGCACAGTGTAGCTACACCAGCACAGTGTAGCTACACCAGCACATTGTAGCTACACCAGCACAGTGTAGCTACACCAGCACAGTGTAGCTACACCAACACAGTGTAACTACACCAACACAGTGTAGCTACACCAGCACAGTGTAGCTACACCAGCACAGTGTAGCTACACCAGCACAGTGTAGCTACACCAGCACAGTGTAACTACACCAACACAGTGTAGCTACACCAACACAGTGTAACTACACCAACACAGTGTAGCTACACCAGCACATTGTAGCTACAGCAGCAATGTAGCTACAGCAGCACAGTGTAGCTACACCAGCACAGTGTAGCTACACCAGCACATTGTAGCTACACCAGCACAGTGTAGCTACACCAGCACAGTGTAGCTACACCAGCACAGTGTAGCTACAGCAGCACAGTGTAGCTACAGCAGCACAGTGTAGCTACAGCAGCAGTGTAGCTACAGCAGCACAGTGTAGCTACACCAGCACAGTGTAGCTACACCAGCACATTGTAGCTACACCAGCACAGTGTAGCTACACCAGCACAGTGTAGCTACACCAACACAGTGTAACTACACCAACACAGTGTAGCTACACCAGCACAGTGTAGCTACACCAGCACAGTGTAGCTACACCAGCACAGTGTAGCTACACCAGCACAGTGTAACTACACCAACACAGTGTAGCTACACCAACACAGTGTAACTACACCAACACAGTGTAGCTACACCAGCACATTGTAGCTACACCAACACAGTGTAGCTACACCAGCACAGTGTAGCTACACCAGCACAGTGTAGCTACACCAACACAGTGTAACTACACCAACACAGTGTAGCTACACCAGCACAGTGTAGCTACACCAGCACAGTGTAGCTACACCAGCACAGTGTAGCTACACCAGCACAGTGTAGCTACACCAGCACAGTGTAACTACACCAACACAGTGTAGCTACACTAGCACATTGTAGCTACACCAGCACAGTGTAGCTACACCAGCACAGTGTAGCTACACCAGCACATTGTAGCTACACCAGCACAGTGTAGCTACACCAGCACATTGTAGCTACACCAGCACAGTGTAACTACACCAGCACAGTGTAGCTACACCAGCACAGTGTAACTACACCAGCACAGTGTAGCTACACTAGCACATTGTAGCTACACCAGCACAGTGTAACTACACCAGCACAGTGTAACTACACCAGCACAGTGTAGCTACACCAGCACAGTGTAGCTACACCAGCACAGTGTAACTACACCAGCACAGTGTAGCTACACCAGCACATTGTAGCTACACCAGCACAGTGTAACTACACCAGCAGTGTAGCTACACCAGCACATTGTAGCTACACCAGCACAGTGTAACTATACCAGCACAGTGTAGCTACACCAGCACAGTGTAGCTACACCAGCACAGTGTAACTACACCAGCAGTGTAGCTACACCAGCACAGTGTAGCTACACCAGCACAGTGTAGCTACACCAGCAGTGTAGCTACACCAGCACAGTGTAGCTACACCAGCACAGTGTAGCTACACCAGCACAGTGTAGCTACACCAGCAGTGTAGCTACAACAGCACAGTGTAGCTACACCAGCACAGTGTAGCTACACCAGCACAGTGTAGCTACACCAGCACAGTGTAGCTACACCAGCACATTGTAGCTACACCAGCACATTGTAGCTACACCAGCACAATGTAACTACACCAGCACAGTGTAGCTACACCAGCACAGTGTAGCTACACCAGCACAGTGTAGCTACACCAGCACATTGTAGCTACACCAGCACAGTGTAGCTACACCAGCACAGTGTAGCTACACCAACACAGTGTAGCTACACCAGCACAGTGTAGCTACACCAGCACAGTGTAGCTACACCAGCACAGTGTAGCTACACCAGCACAGTGTAGCTACACCAGCACAGTGTAGCTACACCAGCACAGTGTAACTACACCAGCACAGTGTAGCTACACCAGCACAGTGTAACTACACTAGCACAGTGTAGCTACACCAGCACAGTGTAGCTACAACAGCACAGTGTAGCTACACCAGCACAGTGTAACTACACCAGCTCAGTGCAGCTACACCTGCGCAGTGTAGCTACACCAGCACAGTGTAGCTACACTAGCACAGTGCAGCTACACCAGCACAGTGTAGCGACACCAGCACAGTGTAACTACACCAGCACAGTGTAACTACACAAGCACAGTGTAGCTACACCAGCACAGTGTAACTACACCAGCACAGTGTAGCTACACCAGCACAGTGTAACTACACCAGCACAGTGTAACTACACCAGCACAGTGTATCTACACCAGCACAGTGTAGCTACACCAGCACAGTGTAGCTACACCAGCACAGTGTAGCTACATCAGCACAGTGTAGCTACACCAGCACAGTGTAGCTACACCAGCACAGTGTATCTACACCAGCAGTGTAGCTACACCAGCACAGTGTAGCTACACCAGAACAGTGTAGCTACACCAGCAGTGTAGCTACACCAGCACAGTGTAGCTACACCAGCAGTGTAGCTACACCAGCACAGTGTAGCTACACCAGCACAGTGTAGCTACACCAGCACAGTGTAACTACACCAGCACAGTGCAGCTACACCAGCACAGTGTATCTACACCAGCACAGTGTAGCTACATCAGCACAGTGTATCTACACCAGCACAGTGTAGCTACACCAGCACAGTGTAGCTACATCAGCACAGTGTAGCTACACCAGCACAGTGTATCTACACCAGCACAGTGTAGGTACATCAGCACAGTGTAGCTACACCAGCACAGTGTAGCTACACCAGCACAGTGTAGCTACACCAGCACAGTGTAGCTACACCAGCACAGTGTAACTACACCAGCACAGTGTAGCTACACCAACACAGTGTAGCTACACCAGCACAGTGTAACTACACCAGCAGTCTAGCTACACCAGCACAGTGTAGCTACATCAGCACAGTGTAACTATACCAGCACAGTGTAACTACACCAGCACAGTGTAGCTACACCAGCACAGTGTAACTACACCAGCACAGTGCAGTTACACCAGCACAGTGTATCTACACCAGCACAGTGTAGCTACACCAGCACAGTGTAACTACACCAGCACAGTGTAACTACACCAGCACAGTGTAACTAAACCTGCACAGTGTAGCTACACCAGCACAGTGTATCTTCACCAGCACAGTGTAGCTACACCAGCAAGTGTAGCTACACCAACACAGTGTAGCTACACCAGCACAGTGTAGCTACACCAGCACATTGTAGCTACACCAGCACAGTGTAGCTACACCAGCACAGTGTAGCTACACCAACACATTGTAGCTACACCAGCGCAGTGTAGCTACACCAGCACAGTGTAGCTACACCAACACAGTGTAGCTACACCAGCACAGTGTAGCTACACCAACACAGTGTAGCTACACCAGCACAGAGTAGCTACACCAACACAGTGTAGCTACACCAGCACAGTGTAGCTACACCAACACAGTGTAGCTACACCAGCACAGTGTAGCTACACCAGCACAGTGTAGCTACACCAACACAGTGTTGCTACACCAGCACAGTGTAGCTACACCAACACAGTGTAGCTACACCAGCACAGTGTAGCTACACCAGCACAGTGTAGCTACACCAACACAGTGTAGCTACAGCAGCACAGTGTAGCACAGGTCTACCAAGTCTCGATGTGTGATTCCACGTGATTCCTAGGTGCGTCTGTCTGCTTGATTCATGGTGAAGTTAACACCTAGGTGTGTCTGTTGGAGCCATGGTGAAGTTAACACCTAGGTGTGCCTGGTTGATGGAGTCATGGTGAAGTTAACATTTAGGTGTGCCTGGTTGCTGGAGTCATAGTGAAGTTAACACCTAGGTGTGCCTGGTTGCTGGAGTCACGGTGAAGTTAACACCTAGGTGTGTCTGGTTGCTGGAGTCATGGTGAAGTTAACACATAGGTGTGCCTGATTGCTGGAGCCATGGTGAAGCTAGCACCTAGGTGTGCCTGGTTGCTGGAGTCATGGTGAAGTTAACACCTAAATGTGCCTGGTTGCTGGAGTCATTGTGAAGTTAACACCTAGGTGTGCCTGGTTGCTGGAGTCATGGTGAAGTTAACACCTATGTGTGCCTGGTTGCTGGAATCATGGTGAAGTTAACTCCTAGGTGTGCCTGGTTGCTGGAGTCATGGTGAAGTTAACACCTAGGTGTGCCTGGTTGCTGGAGTCATGGTGAAGTTAACACCTATGTGTGCCTGGTTGCTGGAGTCATAGTGAAGTTAACTCCTAGGTGTGCCTGGTTGCTGGAGTCATGGTGAAGTTAACACCTAGGTGTGCCTGGTTGCTGGAGTCATGGTAAAGTTAACACCTAGGTGTGCCTGGTTGCTGGAGTCATGGTGTCTCCTCTTCAGTCACCTGGCTCCGTTATGTTGACGACATTCTGATGATAACTCGCAGACGCTCCCAAGTTCCTGCTCTCCATCACAAGCTCAACCAGCTCCAACACTCACTTCAGTTAACACTAGAAGAGCCGACGAGACTCTACCTTTCCTTGATGTACTTCTCTGCAGTACTGATCACAAGCTTCCTTTCAAAGTCTACCAAAAACCCGCCAACTAACACCAGTTTGCCCAAGTCTACTCTCACCACCACACAAAAGTGATCAACTAACACCAGTTTCTTCAGTTTCACCAGGGAAGACACTCAGAGACACAAGACTCATCACCAGGGAAGACACTCAGAGACACAAGACTCATCACCAGGGAAGACACTCAGAGACACAAGACTCATCACCAGGGAAGACACTCAGGGACACAAGACTCATCACCAGGGAAGACACTCAGAAACACAAGACTCATCACCAGGGAAGACACTCAGAGACACAAGAGTCATCACCAGGGAAGACACTCAGAGACACAAGAGTCATCACCAGGGAAGACACTCAAAGACACAAGACTCATCACCAGGGAAGACACTCAGAGACACAAGAGTCATCACCAGGGAAGACACTCAGGGACACAAGACTCATCACCAGGGAAGACACTCAGAGACACAAGACTCATCACCAGGGAAGACACTCAGAGACACAAGAGTCATCACCAGGGAAGACACTCAGAGACACAAGAGTCATCACCAGGGAAGACACTCAGAGACACAAGACTCATCACCAGGGAAGACACTCAGAGACACAAGACTCATCACCAGGGAAGACACTCAGGGACACAAGACTCATCACCAGGGAAGACACTCAGAGACACAAGACTCATCACCAGGGAAGACACTCAGAGACACAAGAGTCATCACCAGGGAAGACACTCAGAGACACAAGAGTCATCACCAGGGAAGACACTCAGAGACACAAGACTCATCACCAGGGAAGACACTCAGAGACACAAGAGTCATCACCAGGGAAGACACTCAGGGACACAAGAGTCATCACCAGGGAAGACACTCAGAGACACAAGACTCATCACCAGGGAAGACACTCAGAAACACAAGACTCATCACCAGGGAAGACACTCAGAGACACAAGACTCATCACCAGGGAAGACACTCAGAGACACAAGACTCATCACCAGGGAAGACACTCAGAGACACAAGAGTCATCACCAGGGAAGACACTCAGAGACACAAGAGTCATCACCAGGGAAGACACTCAGAGACACAAGAGTCATCACCAGGGAAGACACTCAGAGACACAAGACTCATCACCAGGGAAGACACTCAGAGACACAAGAGTCATCACCAGGGAAGACACTCAGGGACACAAGAGTCATCACCAGGGAAGACACTCAGAGACACAAGACTCATCACCAGGGAAGACACTCAGAAACACAAGACTCATCACCAGGGAAGACACTCAGAGACACAAGACTCATCACCAGGGAAGACACTCAGAGACACAAGCCTCATCACCAGGGAAGACACTCAGAGACACAAGAGTCATCACCAGGGAAGACACTCAGAGACACAAGCCTCATCACCAGGGAAGACACTCAGAAACACAAGACTCATCACCAGGGAAGACACTCAGGGACACAAGAGTCATCACCAGGGAAGACACTCAGAGACACAAGACTCATCACCAGGGAAGACACTCAGAAACACAAGACTCATCACCAGGGAAGACACTCAGAGACACAAGACTCATCACCAGGGAAGACACTCAGAGACACAAGCCTCATCACCAGGGAAGACACTCAGAGACACAAGCCTCATCACCAGGGAAGACACTCAGAGACACAAGCCTCATCACCAGGGAAGACACTCAGAGACACAAGCCTCATCACCAGGGAAGACACTCAGGGACACAAGCCTCATCACCAGGGAAGACACTCAGAGACACAAGCCTCATCACCAGGGAAGACACTCAGAGACACAAGCCTCATCACCAGGGAAGACACTCAGAGACACAAGCCTCATCACCAGGGAAGACACTCAGAGACACAAGCCTCATCACCAGGGAAGACACTCAGAGACACAAGCCTCATCACCAGGGAAGACACTCAGAAACACAAGACTCATCACCAGGGAAGACACTCTGAGACACAAGCCTCATCACCAGGGAAGACACTCAGAGACACAAGCCTCATCACCAGGGAAGACACTCAGAGACACAAGCCTCATCACCAGGGAAGACACTCAGAGACACAAGACTCATCACCAGGGAAGACACTCAGAAACACAAGACTCATCACCAGGGAAGACACTCAGGGACACAAGAGTCATCACCAGGGAAGACACTCAGAGACACAAGAGTCATCACCAGGGAAGACACTCAGGGACACAAGACTCATCACCAGGGAAGACACTCAGAGACACAAGAGTCATCACCAGGGAAGACACTCAGGGACACAAGACTCATCACCAGGGAAGACACTCAGAGACACAAGACTCATCACCAGGGAAGACACTCAGAGACACAAGAGTCATCACCAGGGAAGACACTCAGAGACACAAGACTCCTCACCAGGGAAGACACTCAGAGACACAAGACTCATCACCAGGTAAGACACTCAGAAACACAAGACTCATCACCAGGGAAGACACTCAGAGACACAAGACTCATCACCAGGGAAGACACTCAGAGACACAAGACTCATCACCAGGGAAGACACTCAGGGACACAAGACTCATCACCAGGGAAGACACTCAGAGACACAAGACTCATCACCAGGGAAGACACTCAGAGACACAAGACTCATCACCAGGGAAGACACTCAGAGACACAAGACTCATCACCATGGAAGACACTCAGAAACACAAGACTCATCACCAGGTAAGACACTCAGAAACACAAGAGTCATCACCAGGGAAGACACTCAGAAACACAAGACTCATCACCAGGGAAGACACTCAGAGACACAAGACTCATCACCATGGAAGACACTCAGAAACACAAGAGTCATCACCAGGGAAGACACTCAGGGACACAAGACTCATCACCAGGTAAGACACTCAGAAACACAAGAGTCATCACCAGGGAAGACACTCAGAGACACAAGACTCATCACCAGGGAAGACACTCAGAGACACAAGACTCATCACCAGGGAAGACACTCAGAGACACAAGACTCATCACCAGGGAAGACACAGTGACGCAAGGTCTTGGAATCATCATTCATCATTATATCTAACAATTTCAACCAGAACAATGGCTTGTACAACACAGCTGAAAGTCTTGGGGAACACCTCTACGTCGTTATCTTACATATTAGCAACAGACTTACTGGCCCATGCTGGGTAGGTCTTTCTCAAATCCAACCTTTTCTAGGTAGTCACTTTCAACATTCCTCACCTGACCCTTCAAGTCACTCTGCTCCCTATATACACTCACGCACTCTCAGCTCCCTATATACACTCACGCACTCTCAGCTCCCTATATACACTCACGCACTCTCAGCTCCCTATATACACTCACGCACTCTCAGCTCCCTATATACACTCACGCACTCTCAGCTCCCTATATACACTCACGCACTCTCAGCTCCCTATATACACTCATGCACTCTCAGCCCCCTATATACACTCACGCACTCTCTGCTCCCTATATACACTCACGCACTCTCACCTCCCTATATACACTCACGCACTCTTAGCTCCCTATATACACCCACGCACTCTCAGCTCCCTATATACACTCACGCACTCTCTGCTCCCTATATACACTCACGCACTCTCTGCTCCCTATATACACTCACGCACTCTCAGCTCCCTATATACACTCACGCACTCTCAGCTCCCTGTATACACTCACGCACTCTCAGCTCCCTATATACAATCACGCACTCTCAGCTCCCTATATACACTCACGCACTCTTAGCTCCCTATATACACTCACGCACTCTCAGCTCCCTATATACACTCACGCACTCTCAGCTCCCTATATACACTCACGCACTCTCAGCTCCCTATATACACTCACGCACTCTCTGCTCCCTATATACACTCACGCACTCTCAGCTCCCTATATACACTCACGCACTCTCAGCTCCCTATATACACTCACGCACTCTCTTCTCCCTATATATACTCACGCACTCTCAGCTCCCTATATACACTCACGCACTCTCTTCTCCCTATATACACTCACGCACTCTCAGCTCCCTATATACACTCACGCACTCTCAGCTCCCTATATACACTCACGCACTCTCAGCTCCCTATATACACTCACGCACTCTCTGCTCCCTATATACACTCACGCACTCTCAGCTCCCTATAAACACTCACGCACTCTCTGCTCCCTATATACACTCACGCACTCTCAGCTCCCTATATACACTCACGCACTCTCTGCTCCCTATATACACTCACGCACTCTCTGCTCATTATATACACTCACGCACTCTCAGCTCCCTATATACACTCACGCACTCTCAGCTCCCTATATACACTCACGCACTCTCTGCTCCCTATATACACTCACGCACTCTCAGCTCCCTATATACACTCACGCACTCTCAGCTCCCTATATACACTCACGCACTCTCTGCTCCCTATATACTCACGCACTCTCAGCTCCCTATATACACTCACGCACTCTTAGCTCCCTATATACACTCACGCACTCTCAGCTCCCTATATACACTCACGCACTCTCAGCTCCCTATATACACTCACGCACTCTCAGTTCCCTATATACACTCACGCACTCTCTGCTCCCTATATACACTCACGCACTCTCAGCTCCCTATATACACTCACGCACTCTCAGCTCCCTATATACACTCACGCACTCTCTGCTCCCTATATACACTCACGCACTCTCAGCTCCCTATATACACTCACGCACTCTCAGCTCCCTGTATACACTCACGCACTCTCTGCTCCCTATATACACTCACGCACTCTCAGCTCCCTATATACACTCACGCACTCTCAGCTCCCTATATACACTCACGCACTCTCAGCTCCATATATACACTCACGCACTCTCTGCTCCCTATATACACTCACGCACTCTCAGCTCCCTATACACACTCACGCACTCTCAGCTCCCTATATACACTCACGCACTCTCTGCTCCCTATATACACTCACGCACTCTCAGCTCCCTATATACACTCACGCACTCTCACCTCCCTATATACACTCACGCACTCTCAGCTCCCTATATACACTCACGCACTCTCAGCTCCCTATATACACTCACGCACTCTCAGCTCCCTATATACACTCACGCACTCTCAGCTCCCTATATACACTCATGCACTCTCAGCCCCCTATATACACTCACGCACTCTCTGCTCCCTATATACACTCACGCACTCTCACCTCCCTATATACACTCACGCACTCTTAGCTCCCTATATACACTCACGCACTCTCAGCTCCCTATATACACTCACGCACTCTCTGCTCCCTATATACACTCACGCACGCTCTGCTCCCTATATACACTCATGCACTCTCTGCTCCCTATATACACTCACGCACTCTCAGCTCCCTATATACACTCACGCACTCTCAGCTCCCTATATACACTCACGCACTCTCTGCTCCTTATATACACTCACGCACTCTCAGCTCCCTATATACACTCACGCACTCTTAGCTCCCTATATACACTCACGCACTCTCAGCTCCCTATATACACTCACGCACTCTCAGCTCCCTATATACACTCACGCACTCTCAGCTCCCTATATACACTCACGCACTCTCTGCTCCCTATATACACTCACGCACTCTCAGCTCCCTATATACAATCACGCACTCTCAGCTCCCTATATACACTCACGCACTCTCTTCTCCCTATATACACTCACGCACTCTCAGCTCCCTATATACACTCACGCACTCTCTTCTCCCTATATACACTCACGCACTCTCAGCTCCCTATATACACTCACGCACTCTCAGCTCCCTATATACACTCACGCACTCTCAGCTCCCTATATACACTCACGCACTCTCTGCTCCCTATATACACTCACGCACTCTCAGCTCCCTATAAACACTCACGCACTCTCTGCTCCCTATATACACTCACGCACTCTCAGCTCCCTATATACACTCACGCACTCTCTGCTCCCTATATACACTCACGCACTCTCAGCTCCCTATATACACTCACGCACTCTCTGCTCCCTATATACACTCACGCACTCTCTGCTCCCTATATACACTCACGCACTCTCAGCTCCCTATATACACTCACGCACTCTCAGCTCCCTATATACACTCACGCACTCTCTGCTCCCTATATACACTCACGCACTCTCAGCTCCCTATATACACTCACGCACTCTCAGCTCCCTATATACACTCACGCACTCTCTGCTCCCTATATACACTCACGCACTCTCAGCTCCCTATATACACTCTCTTAGCTCCCTATATACACTCACGCACTCTCAGCTCCCTATATACACTCACGCACTCTCAGCTCCCTATATACACTCACGCACTCTCAGCTCCCTATATACACTCACGCACTCTCTGCTCCCTATATACACTCACGCACTCTCAGCTCCCTATATACACTCACGCACTCTCTGCTCCCTATATACACTCACGCACTCTCTGCTCCCTATATACACTCACGCACTCTCAGCTCCCTATATACACTCACGCACTCTCAGCTCCCTATATACACTCACGCACTCTCAGCTCCCTATATACACTCACGCACTCTCAGCTCCCTATATACACTCACGCACTCTCAGCTCCCTATATACACTCACGCACTCTCTGCTCCCTATATACACTCACGCACTCTCAGCTCCCTATATACACTCACGCACTCTCTGCTCCCTATATACACTCACGCACTCTCAGCTCCCTATATACACTCACGCACTCTCAGCTCCCTATATACACTCACGCACTCTCAGCTCCCTATATACACTCACGCACTCTCAGCTCCCTATATACACTCACGCACTCTCTGCTCCCTATATACACTCACGCACTCTCAGCTCCCTATATACACTCACGCACTCTCTGCTCCCTATATACACTCACGCACTCTCTGCTCCCTATATACACTCACGCACTCTCAGCTCCCTATATACACTCACGCACTCTCAGCTCCCTATATACACTCACGCACTCTCTGCTCCCTATATACACTCACGCACTCTCTGCTCCCTATATACACTCACGCACTCTCAGCTCCCTATATACACTTACGCACTCTCAGCTCCCTATATACACTCACGCACTCTCAGCTCCCTATATACACTCACGCACTCTCTCCTCCCTATATACACTCACACACTCTCAGCTCCCTATATACACTCACGCACTCTCAGCTCCCTATATACACTCTCAGCTCCCTATATACACTCACGCACTCTCTCCTCCCTATATACACTCACACACTCTCAGCTCCCTATATACACTCACGCACTCTCAGCTCCCTATATACACTCACGCACTCTCTGCTCCCTATATACACTCACGGACTCTCAGCTCCCTATATACACTCACGCACTCTTAGCTCCCTATATACACTCACGCACTCTCAGCTCCCTATATACACTCACGCACTCTCAGCTCCCTATATACACTCACGCACTCTCAGCTCCCTATATACACTCACGCACTCTGCTCCCTATATACACTCACGCACTCTCAGCTCCCTATAAACACTCACGCACTCTCTGCTCCCTATATACACTCACGCACTCTCAGCTCCCTATATACCCTCACGCACTCTCTGCTCCCTATATACACTCACGCACTCTCAGCTCCCTATATACACTCACGCACTCTCTGCTCCCTATATACACTCACGCACTCTCTGTTCCCTATAAACACTCACGCACTCTCTGCTCCCTATATACACTCACGCACTCTCAGCTCCCTATATACACTCACGCACTCTCTGCTCCCTATATACACTCACGCACTCTCTGCTCCCTATATACACTCACGCACTCTCTGCTCCCTATATACACTTACGCACTCTCAGCTCCCTATATACACTCACGCACTCTCTGCTCCCTATATACACTCACGCACTCTCTGCTCCCTATATACACTCACGCACTCTCTGCTCCCTATATACACTCACGCACTCTCAGCTCCCTATATATACTCACGCACTCTCTGCTCCCTATATACACTCACGCACTCTCAGCTCCCTATATACACTCACGCACTCTCAGCTCCCTATATACACTCACGCACTCTCAGCTCCCTATATACACTCATGCACTCTCAGCTTCCTATATACACTCACGCACTCTCAGCTCCCTATATACACTCACGCACTCTCTGCTCCCTATATACACTCACGCACTCTCTGCTCCCTATATACACTCACGCACTCTCAGCTCCGTATATACACTCACGCAGTCTCTGCTCTCTATATACACTCACGCACTCTCAGCTCCCTATATACACTCACGCACTCTCAGCTCCCTATATACACTCACGCACTCTCAGCTCCCTATATACACTCACGCACTCTCTGCTCCCTATATACACTCACGCACTCTCTGCTCCCTATATACACTCACGCACTCTCAGCTCCCTATATACACTCACGCACTCTCAGCTCCCTATATACACTCACGCACTCTCAGCTCCCTATATACACTCACGCACTCTCAGCTCCCTATATACACTCACGCACTCTCAGCTCCCTATATACACTCACGCACTCTCTGCTCCCTATATACACTCACGCACTCTCTGCTCCCTATATACACTCACGCACTCTCTGCTCCCTATATACACTCACGCACTCTCAGCTCCCTATATACACTCACGCACTCTCTGCTCCCTATATACACTCACGCACTCTCTTCTCCTTATATACACTCACGCACTCTCTGCTCCCTATATACACTCACGCACTCTCAGCTCCCTATATACACTCACGCACTCTCTGCTCCCTATATACACTCACGCACTCTCTTCTCCCTATATACACTCACGCACTCTCAGCTCCCTATATACACTCACGCACTCTCAGCTCCCTATATACACTCACGCACTCTCAGCTCCCTATATACACTCACGCACTCTCTGCTCCCTATATACACTCACGCACTCTCAGCTCCCTATATACACTCACGCACTCTCTTCTCCCTATATACACTCACGCACTCTCAGCTCCCTATATACATTCACGCACTCTCAGCTCCCTATATACATTCACGCACTCTCAGCTCCCTATATACACTCACGCACTCTCTGCTCCCTATATACACTCACGCACTCTCTGCTCCCTATATACACTCACGCACTCTCTGCTCCCTATATACACTCACGCACTCTCAGCTCCCTATATACACTCACGCACTCTCTGCTCCCTATATACACTCACGCACTCTCTTCTCCTTATATACACTCACGCACTCTCTGCTCCCTATATACACTCACGCACTCTCAGCTCCCTATATACACTCACGCACTCTCTGCTCCCTATATACACTCACGCACTCTCTGCTCCCTATATACACTCACGCACTCTCAGCTCCCTATATACACTCACGCACTCTCTGCTCCCTATATACACTCACGCACTCTCTGCTCCCTATATACACTCACGCACTCTCTGCTCCCTATATACACTCACGCACTCTCAGCTCCCTATATACACTCACGCACTCTCTGCTCCCTATATACACTCACGCACTCTCTTCTCCTTATATACACTCACGCACTCTCTGCTCCCTATATACACTCACGCACTCTCAGCTCCCTATATACACTCACGCACTCTCTGGTCCCTATATACACTCACGCACTCTCTGCTCCCTATATACACTCACGCACTCTCAGCTCCCTATATACACTCACGCACTCTCTGCTCCCTATATACACTCACGCACTCTCAGCTCCCTATATACACTCACGCACTCTCTGCTCCCTATATACACTCACGCACTCTCTGCTCCCTATATACACTCACGCACTCTCTGCTCCCTATATACACTCACGCACTCTCAGCTCCCTATATACACTCACGCACTCTCTGCTCCCTATATACACTCACGCACTCTCTTCTCCTTATATACACTCACGCACTCTCTGCTCTTTATATACACTCACGCACTCTCAGCTCCCTATATACACTCACGCACTCTCTGCTCCCTATATACACTCACGCACTCTCTGCTCCCTATATACACTCACGCACTCTCAGCTCCCTATATACACTCACGCACTCTCTGCTCCCTATATACACTCACGCACTCTCTTCTCCCTATGTACACTCATGCACTCAGCTCCCTATATACACTCACGCACTCTCTGCTCCCTATATACACTCACGCACTCTCAGCTCCCTATATACACTCACGCACTCTCTTCTCCCTATATACACTCACGCACTCTCAGCTCCCTATATACACTCACGCACTCTCAGCTCCCTATATACACTCACGCACTCTCAGCTCCCTATATACACTCACGCACTCTCTGCTCCCTATATACACTCACGCACTCTCAGCTCCCTATATACACTCACGCACTCTCAGCTCCCTATATACACTCACGCACTCTCAGCTCCCTATATACACTCACGCACTCTCTTCTCCCTATATACACTCACGCACTCTCTGCTCCCTATATACACTCACGCACTCTCTGCTCCCTATATACACTCACGCACTCTCAGCTCCCTATATACACTCACGCACTCTCAGCTCCCTATATACACTCACGCACTCTCTGCTCCCTATATACACTCACGCACTCTCAGCTCCCTATATACACTCACGCACTCTCAGCTCCCTATATACACTCACGCACTCTCAGCTCCCTATATACACTCACGCACTCTCTGCTCCCTATATACACTCACGCACTCTCAGCTCCCTATATACACTCACGCACTCTCTGCTCCCTATATACACTCACGCACTCTCAGCTCCCTATATACACTCACGCACTCTCAGCTCCCTATATACACTCACGCACTCTCAGCTCCCTATATACACTCACGCACTCTCAGCTCCCTATATACACTCACGCACTCTCAGCTTCCTATATACACTCACGCACTCTCTTCTCCCTATATACACTCACGCACTCTCTGCTCCCTATATACACTCACGCACTCTCTGCTCCCTATATACACTCACGCACTCTCAGCTCCCTATATACACTCACGCACTCTCTGCTCCCTATATACACTCACGCACTCTCTTCTCCCTATGTACACTCACGCACTCAGCTCCCTATATACACTCACGCACTCTCTGCTCCCTATATACACTCACGCACTCTCAGCTCCCTATATACACTCACGCACTCTCTTCTCCCTATATACACTCACGCACTCTCAGCTCCCTATATACACTCACGCACTCTCAGCTCCCTATATACACTCACGCACTCTCAGCTCCCTATATACACTCACGCATTCTCTGCTCCCTATATACACTCACGCACTCTCAGCTCCCTATATACACTCACGCACTCTCAGCTCCCTATATACACTCACGCACTCTCAGCTCCCTATATACACTCACGCAGTCTCTGCTCCCTATATACACTCACGCACTCTCAGCTCCCTATATACACTCACGCACTCTCTGCTCCCTATATACACTCACGCACTCTCAGCTCCCTATATACACTCACGCACTCTCAGCTCCCTATATACACTCACGCACTCTCAGCTCCCTATATACACTCACGCACTCTCAGCTCCCTATATACACTCACGCACTCTCTGCTCCCTATATACACTCACGCACTCTCTGCTCCCTATATACACTCACGCACTCTCTGCTCCCTATATACACTCACGCACTCTCTGCTCCCTATATACACTCACGCACTCTCTGCTCCCTATATACACTCACGCACTCTCTGCTCCCTATATACACCCACTGTCTGCTCAGGTACATGTGTCAGTGACTTGATAAAGACCACTCACTGTGTGGGCGAAACGTTGTCGATAAAGGACAACATTATACTGCATTTGTGTCTACTTTTCCATCGTGTCGGTATTTCATAATATTTATCTCCGTCGTGATGTTGACACCTAGGTGTGTGTGTTTCACAGAGTCATATTAAAGTTGACACCTAGGTGTCTCTGGCTGCTAGTCATGAAAAAGTTGCCACCTAATTATGTGTGGTTGCTAGTCATCTAGTAGCTCTGGTGTTTGGTGTCTGGCTGGTCAACTAGGCTGTGGCTGCTGGTGGCCCGCTGGCCCACATATCCATTACAGCATGGTTGATCTGGCACCTGGGGAAGGTACTTGACCAGTTTCCTCTGGAAGACTTCTACACTTGTCCAGCAGTATTTCTGTCATTTTCTGGTAAGATGTCGTATGTTTTTTCACTGGGTTTATTTTGTCCTTCCTCCCATCTCTCTCACTCCACTATATTGTTATGACATTGTATGGATTTGGGACAAGACCTTCAAATACTTTCCAGATATTTATTATCATGTATAGCTCTCTCTCTTTAGCTCTAAAGAGTATAAATTTATGACTTTAAAGGCGTCCTCAGTAATTTAAATGCTTCAATGGCTCAATAAGGGCCGAAAACAATCTCTGTTTGTTCCAGCTATGATATTTCTCCTGCCCTGAACGGGACCGTCAGCACCGAGCAATATTCCAAATGAATGAGGTCAAGTGATTTGAAAAGAGTCACCATCGGCATTATTTCCTTTGTTTGGAAAGTTGTCATTATCCACTCCGTCATCTTCCTGGCTGTCGTGACCTTGGTCTTATTGTATTCTTCAAAAGAAAGGTCTTTCACGTGTTCCTTTCGTTCTATCTGACGATCCTCTTGAGTTTTGTATATATTGTCGCTGTTGAGTTCTCCATTCTTTCCATACCTAAGCAGCTGGAACTTATCACCATTAAACATCATGATGTTCTCCACTGTCCACTGGAAAACCCTGCTTATATCTTCCTGTATTTTTCCAGTGTCTTCTACCGAGATGACGCTTATTTTAGTGTCATCTTTGAATGATACAAAAAACTGTGACGGGTGTTTTTATCTATATCTGCTGTAAGGATTAGAAACAGCAGAGGTGCTAGAACAGTGCCTTGCGGAACTGAGCTTTTTACCTCGCAGGTACTGGATTTTGCTCTGTTTACTGCAATTCTTTGCGTTCTGTGTTAGAAAGCTGAAAATCCATCTACTTACTCTCCCACTTATGCATGTGGCCCTCATTTTGAGTGTAATCACCCCATGATCTCAATGGTCCAAGATCTTTGCAAAATCCCAGTATATCACATCAGCATTTTGGTTTTCTTTCAACACTTCCCTAATTGTGTCACAGAGGTTCAGCAGCTGTGAAAGACATGATCTTCCAGTTCTAAAACTGTGTTAGTTTAGGTTATGAGGATTGTGCTTTCCATGAAGTTTGTAATTTGACATCTCATCACTCTTTCGAATATTTTTATTATGTGGGATGTTAGGACTACTGGTCTGAAATTTTTGGTTAGTTCCTTACTACCTCCCTGATGCAAAAGATGTATGTCTGCACTTGTTAAGGTCCCTCGTATTTCACCTAGATTTAGGCTCTTTCTCCAAAGAATACCTCGGCTCCTGCTAGTGTTAGTTTGCACTTACTGTTATAAATAAGGAATTCTATGAGTCTGGTCCAGGTGCGGAATGAGTGGGCATGTTCTATATTTCTTTTTCGAATTCTTAGGGATTAGTACTAATGTCAGTGTTAAGAGGGAGTCTTATGGCACTGTCCAGGTCACACTCCAACAATCTGATGCTAGGAGGGAGTCTTATGGCACTGACCAGGTCACACTCCAACAATCTGATGCTAGGAGGGAGTCTTATGGCACTGTCCAGGTCACACTCCAACAATCTGATGCTAAGAGGGACTCATGTAGCACTGTCCAGGTCACACTCCAACAATCTGATGCTACATAGCGCACACAGGTGTGGCTACATAGCGCGCACACACAGGTGTGGCTACATAGCGCACACACAGGTGTGGCTACATAGCGCGCGCACACAGGTGTGGCTACATAGCGCACACACAGGTGTGGCTACATAGCGCGCACACACAGGTGTGGCTACATAGCGCACACACAGGTGTGGCTACATAGCGCGCGCACACAGGTGTGGCTACATAGCGCACACACAGGTGTGGCTACATAGCGCACACACAGGTGTGGCTACATAGCGCACACACAGGTGTGGCTACATAGCGCACACACAGGTGTGGCTACATAGCGCACACACAGGTGTGGCTACATAGCGCACACACAGGTGTGGCTACATAGCGCACACAGGTGTGGCTACATAGCGCGCACACACAGGTGTGGCTACATAGCGCACACACAGGTGTGGCTACATAGCGCGCGCACACAGGTGTGGCTACATAGCGCGCACACACAGGTGTGGCTACATAGCGCACACACAGGTGTGGCTACATAGCGCGCGCACACAGGTGTGGCTACATAGCGCACACACAGGTGTGGCTACATAGCGCACACACAGGTGTGGCTACATAGCGCACACACAGGTGTGGCTACATAGCGCACACACAGGTGTGGCTACATAGCGCACACACAGGTGTGGCTACATAGCGCACACACAGGTGTGGCTACATAGCGCACACAGGTGTGGCTACATAGCGCGCACACACAGGTGTGGCTACATAGCGCACACACAGGTGTGGCTACATAGCGCGCGCACACAGGTGTGGCTACATAGCGCACACACAGGTGTGGCTACATAGCGCGCACACACAGGTGTGGCTACATAGCGCACACACAGGTGTGGCTACATAGCGCGCGCACACAGGTGTGGCTACATAGCGCACACACAGGTGTGGCTACATAGCGCACACACAGGTGTGGCTACATAGCGCACACACAGGTGTGGCTACATAGCGCACACACAGGTGTGGCTACATAGCGCACACACAGGTGTGGCTACATAGCGCACACACAGGTGTGGCTACATAGCGCACACACAGGTGTGGCTACATAGCGCACACACAGGTGTGGCTACATAGCACACACACAGGTGTGGCTACATAGCGCACACACAGGTGTGGCTACATAGCGCACACACAGGTGTGGCTACATAGCGCACACACAGGTGTGGCTACATAGCGCACACACAGGTGTGGCTACATAGCGCACACACAGGTGTGGCTACATAGCGCACACACAGGTGTGGCTACATAGCGCACACACAGGTGTGGCTACATAGCGCACACACAGGTGTGGCTACATAGCGCACACACACACAGGTGTGGCTACATAGTGCACACACAGGTGTGGCTACATAGCGCACACACAGGTGTGGCTATATAGCGCACACACAGGTGTGGCTACATAGCGCACACACAGGTGTGGCTACATAGCGCACACACAGGTGTGGCTACATAGCGCACACACAGGTGTGGCTACATAGCGCACACACAGGTGTGGCTACATAGCGCACACACAGGTGTGGCTACATAGCGTGCACACAGGTGTGGCTACATAGCGCACACACAGGTGTGGCTACATAGCGCACACACAGGTGTGGCTACATAGCGCACACACAGGTGTGGCTACATAGCGCACACACAGGTGTGGCTACATAGCGCACACACAGGTGTGGCTACATAGCGCACACACAGGTGTGGCTACATAGCGTGCACACAGGTGTGGCTACATAGCGCGCACACACAGGTGTGGCTACATAGCGCGCACACAGGTGTGGCTACATAGCGCGCACACAGGTGTGGCTACATAGCGCACACAGGTGTGGCTACATAGCGCGCACACAGGTGTGGCTACATAGCACACACACAGGTGTGGCTACATAGCGCACACAGGTGTGGCTACATAGCGCACACACAGGTGTGGCTATATAGCGCACACACAGGTGTGGCTATATAGCGCACACAGGTGTGGCTACATAGCGCGCACACAGGTGTGGCTACATAGCGCACACACAGGTGTGGCTACATAGCGCACACAGGTGTGGCTATATAGCGTACACACAGGTGAGGCTACATAGCGCGCACACAGGTGTGGCTACATAGCGCACACACACAGGTGTGGCTACATAGCGCACACAGGTGTGGCTACATAGCGCACACACAGGTGTGGCTACATAGCGCACACACAGGTGTGGCTACATAGCGCGCACACAGGTGTGGCTACATAGCGCGCACACAGGTGTGGCTACATAGCGCGCACACAGGTGTGGCTACATAGCGCACACACAGGTGTGGCTACATAGCGCGCACACAGGTGTGGCTACATAGCGCGCACACTGGTGTGGCTACATAGCGCACACACAGGTGTGGCTACATAGCGCGCACACACAGGTGTGGCTACATAGCGCGCACACACAGGTGTGGCTACATAGCGCGCACACACAGGTGTGGCTACATAGCGCGCACACAGGTGTGGCTACATAGCGCACACACAGGTGTGGCTACATAGCACACACACAGGTGTGGCTACATAGCACACACACACAGGTGTGGCTACATAGCACACACACACAGGTGTGGCTACATAGCGCGCACACACTCAGCTGTGGCTACATAGCGCACACACACAGGTGTGGCTACATAGCACACACACACACAGGTGTGGCTACATAGCGCACACACACAGGTGTGGCTACATAGCACACACACACAGGTGTGGCTACATAGCGCGCACACACAGGTGTGGCTACATAGCGCGCACACACAGGTGTGGCTACATAGCGCGCACACACAGGTGTGGCTACATAGCGCGCACACAGGTGTGGCTACATACACATACACACACACACACACACAGGTGTGGCTACATACACATACACACACACACACACACACAGGTGTGGCTACATAACACAGACACAGGTGTGGCTACATAACACACACACACACACAGGTGTGGCTACATAACACACACACACACACAGGTGTGGCTACATAACACACACACACACACACAGGTGTGGCTACATAACACACACCGTCATACTGGAGGCAGCATCCACACACCAAGGTTGAGTCTGGCAGGTAACAATAGGAGTAACTTTCGCTCTCAGTAGAGTGACGCTAACATCATTACACACTCACCTCCTCACCTCAAGTTGTAGGGTTGAAATCGAGTAGCCACTTACCTTGAGCTTCTCTTGAAGCAGACATAAACAACGAACATAAACAACAATAACAAACAAAAAACAACCGAAAAGAAACTAACAAAAAAGAAAGTGATAAAAAGGCAATAAAACAGCAGGAAAAAACTGAAACATTCATAGGTTTGTTGTCAACCCACATTGATGGTTTTTGTAAAACACAACAGCTGATCAAGGAGAGGTAATTAAGTTTGATCCGAGGAGTGGGAAGGTAGACATCCTTGATGGCATCAAGAACCTCACACCAGTAACACCAAGAACCATACACCAGTAACATTAAGAACCATCCACCAGTAACATTAAGAACCATACACCAGTAACATCAAGAACCATCCACCAGTAACATTAAGAACCATGCACCAGTAACATCAAGAACCATGCACCAGTAACATTAAGAACCATGCACCAGTAACATCAAGAACCATGCACCAGTAACATCAAGAACCATCCACCAGTAACATCAAGAACCATGCACCAGTAACATCAAGAACCATGCACCAGTAACATTAAGAACCATGCACCAGTAACATCAAGAACCATGCACCAGTAACATCAAGAACCATCCACCAGTAACATCAAGAACCATCCACCAGTAACATCAAGAACCATCCACCAGTAACATCAAGAACCGTCCACCAGTAACATCAAGAACCATCCACCAGTAACATCAAGAACCATGCACCAGTAACATTAAGAACCATGTACCAGTAACATCAAGATCCATGCACCAGTAACACCAAGAACCATCCACCAGTAACATCAAGAACCATCCACCAGTAACATCAAGAACCATGCACCAGTAACATCAAGAATCATGCACCAGTAACATCAAGAACCATGCACCAGTAACATCAAGAACCATGCACCAGTAACACCAAGAACCATCCACCAGTAACATCAAGAGCCATCCACCAGTAACATCAAGAACCATCCACCAGTAACATCAAGAACCATGCACCAGTAACATTAAGAACCATGCACCAGTAACATCAAGAACCATGCACCAGTAACATCAAGAACCATGCACCAGTAACATCAAGAACCATCCACCAGTAACATCAAGAACCATCCACCAGTAACATCAAGAACCATGCACCAGTAACATTAAGAACCATGCACCAGTAACACTAATAACCATGCACCAGTAACATTAAGAACCATGCACCAGTAACACCAATAACCATGCACCAGTAACATTAAGAACCATGCACCAGTAACATTAAGAACCATGCACCAGTAACATTAAGAACCATGCACCAGTAACACCAAGAACCATCCACCAGTAACACCAAGAACAATGCACCAGTAACATCAAGAACCATGCACCAGTAACATCAAGAACCATGCACCAGTAACATCAAGAACCATGCACCAGTAACATCAAGAACCATGCACCAGTAACATCAAGAACCATGCACCAGTAACATCAAGAACCATGCACCAGTAACATCAAGAACCATGCACCAGTAACATCAAGGGACCATGCACCAGTACCATCAAGAACCATACACCAGTAACATCAAGAATCATGCACCAGCAACATCAAGAACCATACACCAGTAACATCAAGGACCATACACCAGTAACATCAAGAACCATACACCAGTAACATCAAGAACCATGTACCAGTAACATCAAGGCCCATGCACCAGCAACATCAAGGGATCATACACCAGTAACATCAAGAACCATACACCAGTAACATCAAGAATCATGCACCAGCAACATCAAGAACCATACACCAGTAACATCAAGAACCATACACCGGTAACATCAAGAATCATGCACCAGCAACATCAAGAACCATACACCAGTAACATCAAGGACCATACACCAATAACATCAAGAATGATGCACCAGTAATATCAAGAACAGTACACTAATAACATCAAGGACCATACACCAGTAACATCAAGAATCATGCACCAGCAACATCAAGAACCATACACCAGTAACATCAAGGAACATACACCAGTAACATCAAGAACCATGCACCAGTAACATCAAGAATCATGCACCAGCAACATCAAGAACCATACACCAGTAACATCAAGGACCATACACCAATAACATCAAGAATGATGCACCAGTAACATCAAGAATCATGCACCAGTAATATCAAGAACCATACACCAGTAACATCAAGGACCATACACCAGTAACATCAAGAATCATGCACCAGCAACATAAAGAACCATACACCAGTAACATCAAGGAACATACACCAGTAACATCAAGAACCATGCACCAGTAACATCAAGAATCATGCACCAGCAACATCAAGAACCATACACCAGTAACATCAAGGACCATACACCAGGAACATCAAGAATCATGCACCAGCAACGTACGAACCACAGACCAGCTGGTATCTGTCCAGTTCCCTCTTGAAGACAGCCAGGGGTCTATTGGTAATCCCCCTTATGTATGCTGGGAGGCTGTTGAACAACCTTGGGCCCCTGACGCGTATTATGTTTTCTGTCAGTGTACTCACGGCACATTTGCTTTTCGTTGGGGGGGGGGATGTACCGTCTGCCGAATTTTTGGTTTTCATAGGGAATGCTTTCTGTTAAGAAACTTGGGATCAGTCCCTCTAGAATTTTCCTGTTTCGCCTACGCTCCAATTAGTACAGGTCAAGGGACTTCAAACGTTCCCAGCAACTGAGGTGTTATACTGAACATTAACATGTATGTGTAGTGAAGGTTCTCTGTACATTCTCCAGATGTACAATTTCACCTGCTTTTTCAGGGGCTGTTAGTGTACAGGAGCCTTCCAGCCTAGAGATCATCATTGGCTTGGCATCCTTTGTTTTGAAGGTTCTCATTATCCATCCTATCATTTTCCTCGCAGTTGTGATAATGACACTGTTGTGGTCCTTGAAGGCGAGGTCCTCTGACATTATCTTTCCCAAGTGCTTTTACACCGTTCTAGCTTGTAATTCCTCAAGTTTTCCATAACGGAGTACCTAGAATTTGTTGTTACTGAACATCAGACTGTTTTCTGCGGACCAGCGGAAGACTTGGATTATATCCGCGGATGACTCTCTCATGCATATTCTAGTATCAATAATCATGCACCAGCAACATCAAGGACTACACAGTACCAACATCAAGAATCATGTACCAGCAACATCAAGGACCCTGCATCACCAGCATCGAGGGCCATGCACCAACATCAAGAATCATGCACTACGTCAATAACCGCTCACCAGCATCATGGATAATTCCCCAGTATCAAGGGACCCGTGTATATGGTCTTCATTAGTTTATCATCAAACATCATGTTAACTAAGACCCTCCAGGGAGCTGCGTCATGCTGGACACCAGAGTCTGGATGGCAGAGCTGCGTCATGCTGGGCACCAGAGTCTGGATGGCAGAGCTGCGTCATGCTGGGCACCAGAGTCTGGATGGCAGAGCTGCGTCATGCTGGACACCAGACTGTATGGCAGAGCTGCGTCATGCTGGACACCAGACTGTATGGCAGAGCTGCGTCATGCTGGACACCAGACTCTGTATGGCAGAGCTGCGTCATGCTGGACACCAGACTCTGTATGGCAGAGCTGCGTCATGCTGGACACCAGACTCTGTATGGCAGAGCTGCGTCATGCTGGACACCAGACTCTGTATGGCAGAGCTGCGTCATGCTGGACACCAGACTCTGTATGGCAGAGCTGCGTCATGCTGGACACCAGACTGTATGGCAGAGCTGCGTCATGCTGGACACCAGACTCTGTATGGCAGAGCTGCGTCATGCTGGACACCAGACTCTGTATGGCAGAGCTGCGTCATGCTGGACACCAGACTGTATGGCAGAGCTGCGTCATGCTGGACACCAGACTCTGTATGGCAGAGCTGCGTCATGCTGGACACCAGACTCTGTATGGCAGAGCTGCGTCATGCTGGACACCAGACTGTATGGCAGAGCTGCGTCATGCTGGACACCAGACTCTGTATGGCAGAGCTGCGTCATGCTGGACACCAGACTCTGTATGGCAGAGCTGCGTCATGCTGGACACCAGACTGTATGGCAGAGCTGCGTCATGCTGGACACCAGACTCTGTATGGCAGAGCTGCGTCATGCTGGACACCAGACTCTGTATGGCAGAGCTGCGTCATGCTGGACACCAGACTCTGTATGGCAGAGCTGCGTCATGCTGGACACCAGACTGTATGGCAGAGCTGCGTCATGCTGGACACCAGACTCTGTATGGCAGAGCTGCGTCATGCTGGACACCAGACTCTGTATGGCAGAGCTGCGTCATGCTGGACACCAGACTGTATGGCAGAGCTGCGTCATGCTGGACACCAGACTCTGTATGGCAGAGCTGCGTCATGCTGGACACCAGACTCTGTATGGCAGAGCTGCGTCATGCTGGACACCAGACTGTATGGCAGAGCTGCGTCATGCTGGACACCAGACTCTGTATGGCAGAGCTGCGTCATGCTGGACACCAGACTCTGTATGG
>NC_091293.1:61362468-61544968 GCF_038502225.1 Cherax quadricarinatus | reverse complement strand
TATACAGTAGCAGTGTATGTACATACTGTGTTATCATGTTGATGTACAGTATCACATGGTAGTACTTGGTGTACATAGCTTGTACCGTGAGTCTTGCTTCTTAGTGTATCAAGAATTAGTGTCTGTGAAATTACGGTACCTCGGCTGATACATGTAATGTTTAACCATATATATTCATATATAGTAATATATATTCATAAATGTCAATAACACATTCATAAATAGTCATGTATGGTCACATTTATGATTATTTCATATAACGGTGCTGAGGCGGAGTTCTCACAACTGCTAGCTGTTAGCTGAGAGAAGATCAGTAAGCGAGTGTTCAATGTAAACTGTACTTTCAATATGGGCTTAAGCAGGACAACTGCTCTCAGTGATGCTGTGGATGATGTTCACATCTTCCAGTCTGTCTGGTAAAGCACTGTTATAGCTGGCCAATAACTGAATGGGCAAACTGACAACCTAGCCCTTGACTAGAGCCTTGACAGTCTACATCTTATCTACCTCATAAAGTCAACAGGAAAGATGGCGGAATTGCTATGTATGTTAAGAAAAATTTAAATAATTGCGTCAAAAATTATATTACAATGGAATGAATAGACACGGAACCTTTTTGGCTGCTGTATCTCAAAGGATATGAAAAGCTAATTTTAGATGTGACGTTCACCCCCCCCCCCCACACAATTCTAGAGAGTGATCTGGATGTGGTGTGCGCCGAGTAGATCACAATTTATTCGACGTTCATCACACACCCATTGGTATGCCCTCTCGACCAGCCAACTAGCGATTCTGCTCTATTAATTGTCCAGTTCAATTAATAGAGCTGGCCCCACCAGCCAACCAGCCGAGGTGATGTTGTGCTTGACCACCTGGCTGTGTCACTCATGGTGGTCATGTACACTCACACTCTCTGCTCTAGTTTCAGGTATAAACCTATGAGTGTCACTTTGCTCCGTGGCTTATTATTGATATACTACTAATTTAACTCTGTAAATACTGTACATATCTTGAAGGAATACACAGGTAAGGAAAAAAACTAAGCGTCTGCCTCTGTCTCGTTGTTCTTTGATTATTGACTTTAGTTACTGCCAGTTACAACCAGCCTTGAATCTGCTAACCGCGCTCATAATACTGAGTGAACTACATACGACGAAACTGCTAAGTCATCTGAAAATGAAAATGTAGTTAAAAGGAAAGATTTAAACTTTAGCTAAATTGACTAGAGCGTTTGACGAAAGATCTCGTACATATCGAATTTCCAGAAATAGTCCAGGAATGCTTTATATATCAGTTTGTGCCAGAACCACTACTAGGAAATAACCTGATTGACTTGGCTGTGGCAAACAAGGAATCTGATAAGTGATCTTTAAGTTAAGGAAGAGTTTTGAGATATTTATGATGATAAAGTGAAGTTCGCCAATTCTCGTGCTGCAGATCCAATGATTCTAAGGGACCGACTAGGCGGTGCTAACGGCTGTCCAGAAGACTTTCCAAATCATTGTTCAATCTGTATATACTCCTATTAGAAAATTAGACCAAATATAAATGACTAAATAGACAAACAAATCAATATTTGTGATGCAGTTCGAAGCCACCTTGAGAGATATAATTTGATCAATGAATTTCAGCACATTTTTATTAAAAGGTATTCTTGCCTCATGAATTTACTTCCGTTTACCACTATGGTATTTAAGGTGACAGACCATGATAAGGAATATGACATGATGTATATGGACCTCAATAAGGCCTCTGATATGAGTTCCAGACAGGAGGCTAATAAAGTAGCGGCACGTGGAACATCAGAAAATGTATCCTGGGTCGAGACATGGGTGACTTAGGCAACAGAGAGACGCATAATGGGGAGGAATCAGAACGGGGACGTGTTAGAAGTGGTATGCCACAGGGACCAGTGTTGGCACCCTTGTTCATAATTTACACGACATACATGAGAGAATAAAGACGTAAGTTGTTATTGATACTAAAATAAGCCTTCAAATAATTTCTGAGGCACTAGAAAACTAAAGATCTTAGTCAAAGTGAATGACAAAAAATTGAGTCTTATCAGAAATTTAAAGCCAAGAAAACAGTGCGTAAGTGTTCCCGATAAAGCTAATAGGATTCTTGGCTTCATATCAAGAAGCATAAATACCATATTTTTTGGCTTATTAAACACATTTTTTTCCATAAAATGTCTCCAAAAACCACCTCGCGTCCTATAAACTGAAGGTCAGTGACGGGAGCTATAAGCTTGCGATGTAGGGTGACCTGTAGCTCTCCCAATTATGTCCGATACCGAGCCACTGAAACTAAAACAAGCAGCGAAATACGGTAATAAAAGTACTAAAGTCATACCTCAATCTTATATATCTTTGATACGACCTTATTTAGATCACGCTTCTCGGCTCTTCTCTCATATTACAGAATGAACAAGTGCTGGAAAATACAGAGAAGGACGAAGTTGTTCCCATGTGTCAGAAATCTTTCCTAAGAGGATCGGCTAAAAGCAATGAACATGTATTCTCTGGAAAGACGCAGAATTGGGAGGGATATGATTAAGGTGAACAAATGGAAAACAGGAATATATATAAAGGGGATATAAATAACGTACTGAAAGTCACTCCAAATACAGCAGGGTTGATGCGTCCTCATCAACGCTTCATAACACTTGCACGTCAAACACAGCAGTGATGCTGCGCCCAGATCAACGTCTCGGAAAAATGTCAGGTAAGGACTACTGTGTGCAAGTCACCTGAGAGTTACAGAGCGAAAAGTGTTGTCACGGAGTTCTGGTAACGAAGAGAAAGAGCCTCTGATTGTTTAGCGTTTTACTGGCCATTGTGAGTGTTAGGTATCATAACATAATCTACTGAGTGACAATGGTGGAGTAGCAGCTGATATTGTGACAGTGTCCAGCAGCAGCGGCAGTGACCAGTGGATTTACCCATGTTGCACTTTCTCCACTCAGTGACCAAGGTTCTCAGTAGAAATTGGCCGAGTAGGACAGGTGAGACAGTGGTGACGACAGGTGAGGCAGTGGTGATGACAGGTGAGGCAGTAGTGATGACAGGTGAGGCAGTGGTGATGACAGGTGAGACAGTGGTGATGACAGGTGAGCCAGTGGTGATGACAGGTGAGGCAGTGGTGATGACAGGTAAGGCAGTGGTGATGACAGGTGAGGCAGTGGTGATGACAGGTGAGGCAGTGGTGATGACAGGTGAGACAGTGGTGATGACAGATGAGGCAGTAGTGATGACAGGTGAGGCAGTGGTGATGACAGGTGAGACAGTGGTGATGACAGGTGAGCCAGTGGTGATGACAGGTGAGGCAGTGGTGATGACAGGTAAGGCAGTGGTGATGACAGGTAAGGCAGTGGTGATGACAGGTGAGGCAGTGGTGATGACAGGTGAGGCAGTGGTGATGACAGGTGAGACAGTGGTGATGACAGATGAGGCACACCAGGAGGTCAGTACCTGGTATAATGTACACAGTACACCAGGAGGTCAGTACCTGGTATCATGTACACAGTACACCAGGAGGTCAGTACCTGGTATCATGTACACAGTACAACAGGAGGTCAGTACCTGGTATCATGTACACAGTACACCAGGTCAGTACCTGGCATCATGTACACAGTACACCAGGGGGGTCAACACACTGTAAGCAACTTTCACTTGCGCCAGGTGTTTGCATTACCTTAATTACACCTGTGTTCAAAAAATATTTAATAGTTTTATCTTAGGCTTGTCGTATATCCTTGTTTCTCAAATTAGATTATACCGCCGAAGCGGCTAGTTTATTGTGACCCCATATACAAGACCACATACATCCTGTGGAAGGTAGCGCAACAGCATATGGGTACATAAAAGGCCTAGGAACTAGGCCCCCAAAAGGGTTAACTTGAGTACATCTGGATTTACATCTACAGCTGACTCGTCTGTTGCAAGAAAATTTCGGAAATTTGCTTAATAAGTCTGTTATCTAATCTTCATTAATAAGATATCTTGACATGTCACACAGGTTATTATACTACCTCTATATTCATCAATAATTAGACAATTAAGCACATAGTGTTCAAGATAGTGACCACAGGACTGGCCACATACATTGTATTTGGTTTGATCATCATCAGTGTGTCTGCCAGACTGCCACAAGCACTTGTAACCAAGCCTAAGACTGGTTATTATAACATTCTCTATTATTTCTCTTAGAATTTCCGCTGGGGAAATTCTTTACCAGTTTCCTGCTTTATACTGAAAAAAATGAAAGAAAGGAATTTTAAAATTTATTTATGAATGTGAGATTTAGATGTCGAAAATATCTGTAAATGTTAGGAAAGCCAGAAAGCTGCAAGTGTTAGCCCTGAGCGAAACAGCAATGAATGTAGGAGAGTAGAGAGGATATAAATTAATCAGGTGATGTGTATCTGAGAGAATGACAGCTGAAGGAAGGTCAGTAATGTTGAAGAAACAACAGAGATCAACAAACAGGACTACATTACTTGATTACAGAGTTTTATAATATAGCATAAGAGAGAGATGTGAGAGGTGGGTGATACTAAGTGTTAATGGAACTGGAGAAGAGTGAAGCGTAGAAGACACCATGAAAGATGTCCAACAAATGTTTAGAGAATTATTAATCAAGTGAAGAATGTTTTGAGAAGAGATAATGCAAAAGCTTTGGTACTGTTAAGGAAGGTGTAACACTGTTATAGAAGGTGTAGCACTGTTATAGAAAGTGTAGCACTGTTATAGAAGGTGCAGCACTGTTATGGAATGTGTAGCACTGTTAAGGAAGGTGTAGCACTGTTATAGAAGGTGTAGCACTGTTATGGAATGTGTAGCACTGTTAAGGAAGGTGTAGCACTGTTATAGAAGGTGTAGCACTGTTATGGAAGGTGTAGCACTGTTATGGAAGGTGTAGCACTGTTAAGGAAGGTGTAGCACTGTTATAGAAGGTGTAGCACTGTTATAGAAGGTGTAGCACTGTTATAGAAGGTGTAGCACTGTTATGGAAGGTGTAGCACTGTTATAGAAGGTGTAGCACTGTTATGGAATGTGTAGCACTGTTAAGGAAGGTGTAGCACTGTTATAGAAGGTGTAGCACTGTTATGGAATGTGTAGCACTGTTAAGGAAGGTGTAGCACTGTTATAGAAGGTGTAGCACTGTTATGGAAGGTGTAGCACTGTTATGGAAGGTGTAGCACTGTTAAGGAAGGTGTAGCACTGTTATAGAAGGTGTAGCACTGTTATAGAAGGTGTAGCACTGTTATAGAAGGTGCAGCACTGTTATGGAAGGTGTAGCTCTGTTAAGGAAGTGTAGCACTGTTATAGAAGGTGTAGCACTGTTAAGGAAGGTGTAGCACTGTTATAGAAGGTGTAGCACTGTTATAGAAGGTGTAGCACTGTTATAGAAGGTGTAGCACTGTTATAGAAGGTGCAGCACTGTTATAGAAGGTGTAGCACTGTTAAGGAAGGTGTAGCACTGTTATAGAAGGTATAGCACTGTTATAGAAGGTATAGCACTGTTAAGGAAGGTGTAGCACTGTTATAGAAGGTGTAGCACTGTTGCGGAAGGTGTAGCACTGTTACGGAAGGTGTAGCACTGTTACGGAAGGTGTAGCACTGTTATAGAAGGTGTAGCACTGTTACGGAAGGTGTAGCACTGTTACGGAAGGTGTAGCACTGTTACGGAAGGTGTAGCACTGTTAAGGAAGGTGTAGCACTGTTATAGAAGGTGTAGCACTGTTACGGAAGGTGTAGCGCTGTTACGGAAGGTGTAGCACTGTTAAGGAAGGTGTAGCACTGTTACGGAAGCAGTAGCACTGTTACGGAAGATGTAGCACTGTTATGGAAGGTGTAGCACTGTTATCGAAGGTGTAGCACTGTTATAGAAGGTGTAGCACTGTTACGGAAGATGTAGCACTGTTACGGAAGGTGTAGCACTGTTATAGAAGGTGTAGCACTGTTATAAAAGGTGTAGCACTGTTACGGAAGGTGTAGCACTGTTAAGGAAGGTGTAGCACTGTTATAGAAGGTGTAGCACTGTTACGGAAGGTGTAGCACTGTTACGGAAGGTGTAGCACTGTTACGGAAGGTGTAGCACTGTTAAGGAAGGTGTAGCACTTTTACGGAAGGAGTAGCACTGTTACGGAAGATGTAGCTCTGTTATGGAAGGTGTAGCAGCGTAACCGAAGGTGTAGCACTGTTGCCGAAGGTGTAGAACTGTTATCGAAGGTGTAGCACTGTTATCGAAGGTGTAGCACTGTTATCGAAGGTGTAGCACTGTTATCGAAGGTGTAGCACTGTTACCGAAGGTGTAGCCCTGTTATCGAAGGTGTAGCACTGTTATCGAAGGTGTAGCTCTGTTATGGAAGGTGTAGCACTGTTATGGAAGGTGTAGCACTGTTATCGAAGATGTAGCACTGTTGTGGAAGGTGTAGCACTGTTACCGAAGGTGTAGCACTGTTATCGAAGGTGTAGCACTGTTACCGAAGGTGTAGCACTGTTATGGAAGGTGTAGCACTGTTATCGAAGGTGTAGCACTGTTACCAAAGGTGTAGCACTGTTACCGAAGGTGTAGCACTGTTATCGAAGGTGTAGCACTGTTACCGAAGGTGTAGCACTGTTATGGAAGCTGTAGCACTGTTATCGAAGGTGTAGCACTGTTACCAAAGGTGTAGCACTGTTATCGAAGGTGCAGCACTGTTATCGAAGGTGTAGCACTGTTATCGAAGGTGTAGCACTGTTACCGAAGGTGTAGCACTGTTATCGAAGGTGTAGCACTGTTATCGAATGTGTAGCACTGTTATCGAAGGTATAGCACTGTTATGGAAGGTGTAGCAATGTTGTGGAAGGTGTAGCAATGTTGTGGAAGGTGTAGCAATGTTGTGGAAGGTGTAGCAATGTTGTGGAAGGTGTAGCACTGTTATAGAAGGTGTAGCACTGTTAAGGAAGGTGTAGCACTGTTATAGAAGGTGTAGCACTGTTGCGGAAGGTGTAGCACTGTTAAGGAAGGTGTAGCACTGTTATAGAAGGTGTAGCACTGTTATAGAAGGTGTAGCACTGTTATAGAAGGTGTAGCACTGTTACGGAAGGTGTAGCACTGTTATGGAAGGTGTAGCACTGTTAAGGAAGGTGTAGCACTGTTATAGAAGGTGCAGCACTGTTATGGAAGGTGTAGCACTGTTACGGAAGGTGTAGCGCTGTTACGGAAGGTGTAGCACTGTTAAGGAAGGTGTAGCACTGTTACGGAAGGAGTAGCACTGTTACGGAAGATGTAGCACTGTTATGGAAGGTGTAGCAGCGTAACCGAAGGTGTAGCACTGTTGCCGAAGGTGTAGAACTGTTATCGAAGGTGTAGCACTCTCATCGAAGGTGTAGCACTGTTATCGAAGGTGTAGCACTGTTATAGAAGGTGTAGCAAATTTGTGGAAGGTGTAGCAATGTTGTGGAAAGTGTAGCACTGTTATAGAAGGTGAAGCACTGTTACGGAAGATGTAGCACTGTTACGGAAGGTGTAGCACTGTTATAGAAGGTGTAGCACTGTTACGGAAGGTGTAGCACTGTTATGGAAGGTGTAGCACTGTTATAGAAGGTGTAGCACTGTTACGGAATGTGTAGCACTGTTAAGGAAGGTGTAGCAATGTTGTGGAAGGTGTAGCAATGTTGAGGAAGGTGTAGCACTGTTATAGAAGGTGTAGCACTGTTACGGAAGGTGTAGCACTGTTATGGAAGGTGTAGCACTGTTACGGAAGGTGTAGCACTGTTACGGAAGGTGTAGCACTGTTATAGAAGGTGTAGCACTGTTACGGAAGGTGTAGCACTGTTATGGAAGGTGTAGCACTGTTATAGAAGGTGTAGCACTGTTACGGAATGTGTAGCACTGTTATGGAAGGTATAGCACTGTTATGGAAGGTGTAGCAATGCTGTGGAAGGTGTAGCACTGTTATAGAAGGTGTAGCACTGTTATAGAAGGTGTAGCACTGTTACGGAAGGTGTAGCACTGTTATGGAAGGTGTAGCACTGTTAAGGAAGGTGTATCACTGTTATAGAAGGTGTAGCACTGTTACGGAAGGTGTAGCGCTGTTACGGAAGGTGTAGCACTGTTAAGGAAGGTGTAGCACTGTTACGGAAGGAGTAGCACTGTTACGGAAGATGTAGCACTGTTTTGGAAGGTGTAGCAGCGTAACCGAAGGTGTAGCACTGTTGCCGAAGGTGTAGAACTGTTATCGAAGGTGTAGCACTGTTACCGAAGGTGTAGCACTGTTATCGAAGGTGTAGCACTGTTATGGAAGGTGTAGCACTGTTATGAAAGGTGTAGCACTGTTACCGAAGGTGTAGCACTGTTATGGAAGGTGTAGCACTGTTATCGAAGGTGTAGCACTGTTATCGAAGGTGTAGCACTGTTACCGAAGGTGTAGCACTGTTACCGAAGGTGTAGCACTGTTATCGAAGGTGTAGCACTGTTACCGAAGGTGTAGCATTGTTATGGAAGGTGTAGCACTGTTATCGAAGGTGTAGCACTGTTATGGAAGGTGTAGCACTGTTATGGAAGGTGTAGCACTGTTATCGAAGGTGTAGCACTGTTATCGAAGGTGTAGCACTGTTACCAAAGGTGTAGCACTGTTATCGAAGGTGTAGCACTGTTACCAAAGGTGTAGCACTGTTATCGAAGGTGTAGCACTGTTATCGAAAGTGTAGCACTGTTATCGAAGGTGTAGCACTGTTACCGAAGGTGTAGCACTGTTACCGAAGGTGTAGCACTGTTATCGAAGGAGTAGCACTGTTATCGAAGGTGTAGCACTGTTACCGAAGGTGTAGCACTGTTATCGAAGGTGTAACACTGTTACCGAATGTATAGCACTGTTATGGAAGGTGTAGCACTGTTCCCGAAGGTGTAGCACTGTTATCGAAGGTATAGCACTGTTATGGAAGGTGTAGCAAAGTTGTGGAAGGTGTAGCAATGTTGTGGAAGGTGTAGCAATGTTGTGGAAGGTGTAGCAATGTTATGGAAGGTGTAGCAATGTTGTGGAAGGTGTAGCAATGTTGTGGAAGGTGTAGCAATGTTGTGGAAGGTGTAGCAATGTTATCGAAGGTGTAGCAATGTTGTGGAAGGTGTAGCAATGTTGTGGAAGGTATAGCACTGTTACCAAAGGTGTGGCACTGTTACCGAAGGTATAGCACTGTTATGGAAGGTGTAGCATTGCTATGGAAGGTGTAACACTGTTATGGAAGGTGTAGCACTGTTATGGAAGGTGTAGTACTGTTATGGAAGGTGTAGTACTGTTATGGAAGGTGTAGCAATGTTGTGGAAGGTGTAGCAATGTTGTGGAAGGTGTAGCAATGTTGTGGAAGGTGTAGCAATGTTGTGGAAGGTGTAGCAATGTTGTGGAAGGTGTAGCATTGCTATGGAAGGTGTAGTACTGTTATGGAAGGTGTAGTACTGTTATGGAAGGTGTAGCACTGTTATGGAAGGTGTAGCAATGTTGTGGAAGGTGTAGCAATGTTGTGGAAGGTGTAGCAATGTTGTGGAAGGTGTAGCAATGTTGTGGAAGGTGTAGCACTGTTATGGAAGGTGTAGCACTGTTATGGAAGGTGTAGTACTGTTATGGAAGGTGTAGCACTGTTATGGAAGGTGTAGTACTGTTATGGAAGGTGTAGCACTGTTATGGAAGGTGTAGTACTGTTATGGAAGGTGTAGCAATGTTATGGAAGGTGTAGCAATGTTGTGGAAGGTGTAGCAATGTTGTGGAAGGTGTAGCAATGTTGTGGAAGGTGTAGCAATGCTATGGAAGGTGTAGCACTGTTATGGAAGGTGTAGCACTGTTATGGAAGGTGTAGCACTGTTATGGAAGGTGTAGCACTGTTATGGAAGGTGTAGTACTGTTATGGAAGGTGTAGCAATGTTGAGGAAGGTGTAGCACTGTTATGGAAGGTGTAGCACTGTTATGGAAGGTGTACCACTGTTATGGAAGGTGTAGCACTGTTATGGAAGGTGTAGCACTGTTATGGAAGGTGTAGTACTGTTATGGAAGGTTTAGCACTGTTATGGAAGGTGTAGCGATGTTATGGAAGGTGTAGCACTGTTATGGAAGGTGTAGCAATATTGTGGAAGGTATAGCACTGTTACCGAAGGAGTAGCACTGTTATCGAAGGTGTAGCACTGTTACCGAAGGTGTAGCACTGTTATCGAAGGTGTAACACTGTTACCGAATGTATAGCACTGTTATGGAAGGTGTAGCACTGTTCCCGAAGGTGTAGCACTGTTATCGAAGGTATAGCACTGTTATGGAAGGTGTAGCAAAGTTGTGGAAGGTGTAGCAATGTTGTGGAAGGTATAGCACTGTTACCAAAGGTGTGGCACTGTTACCGAAGGTATAGCACTGTTATGGAAGATGTAGCAGTGTTACCGAAGGTATAGCACTGTTATGGAAGGTGTAGCAATGTTGTGGAAGGTGTAGCAATGTTGTGGAAGGTGTAGTACTGTTATGGAAGGTGTAGTACTGTTATGGAAGGTGTAGCACTGTTGTGGAAGGTGTAGTACTGTTATGGAAGGTGTAGTACTGTTATGGAAGGTGTAGCAATGTTGTGGAAGGTGTAGCAATGTTGTGGAAGGTGTAACACTGTTATGGAAGGTGTAGCACTGTTATGGAAGGTGTAGTACTGTTATGGAAGGTGTAGTACTGTTATGGAAGGTGTAGCAATGTTGTGGAAGGTGTAGCATTGCTATGGAAGGTGTAGCACTGTTATGGAAGGTGTAGCACTGTTATGGAAGGTGTAGTACTGTTATGGAAGGTGTAGCAATGTTGTGGAAGGTGTAGCAATGTTGAGGAAGGTGTAGCACTGTTATGGAAGGTATAGCACTGTTATGGAAGGTGTAGCATTGCTATGGAAGGTGTAACACTGTTATGGAAGGTGTAGCACTGTTATGGAAGGTGTAGCAATGTTGTGGAAGGTGTAGCAATGTTGTGGAAGGTGTAGCATTGCTATGGAAGGTGTAACACTGTTATGGAAGGTGTAGCACTGTTATGGAAGGTGTAGCAATGTTGTGGAAGGTGTAGCAATGTTGTGGAAGGTGTAGCAATGTTGTGGAAGGTGTAGCATTGCTATGGAAGGTGTAGCACTGTTATGGAAGGTGTAGCACTGTTATGGAAGGTGTAGTACTGTTATGGAAGGTGTAGCACTGTTATGGAAGGTGTAGCACTGTTATGGAAGGTGTAGTACTGTTATGGAAGGTGTAGCAATGTTGTGGAAGGTGTAGCATTGCTATGGAAGGTGTAGCACTGTTATGGAAGGTGTAGCACTGTTATGGAAGGTGTAGTACTGTTATGGAAGGTGTAGCACTGTTATGGAAGGTGTAGCACTGTTATGGAAGGTGTAGTACTGTTATGGAAGGTGTAGCAATGTTGTGGAAGGTGTAGCACTGTTATGGAAGGTGTAGCAATGTTGTGGAAGGTGTAGCAATGTTGAGGAAGGTGTAGCACTGTTATGGAAGGTATAGCACTGTTATGGAAGGTGTAGCAATGTTGTGGAAGGTGTAGCACTGTTATGGAAGGTGTAACACTGTTATGGAAGGTGTAGCGCTGTTATGGAAGGTGTAGCACTGTTATGGAAGGTGTACCACTGTTATGGAAGGTGTAGCACTGTTATGGAAGGTGTAGCACTGTTATGGAAGGTGTAGCAATGTTGTGGAAGGTGTAGCAATGTTGAGGAAGGTGTAGCACTGTTATGGAAGGTGTAGTACTATTATGGAAGGTGTAGTACTATTATGGAAGGTGTAGTAATGTTGTGGAAGGTGTAGCAATGCTATGGAAGGTGTAGCACTGTTATGGAAGGTGTAGCACTGTTATGGAAGGTGTAGTACTGTTATGGAAGGTGTAGTACTATTATGGAAGGTGTAGTAATGTTGTGGAAGGTGTAGTACTGTTATGGAAGGTGTAGTACTGTTATGGAAGGTGTAGTACTATTATGGAAGGTGTAGTACTGTTATGGAAGGTGTAGTACTATTATGGAAGGTGTAGTACTGTTATGGAAGGTGTAGCACTGTTATGGAAGGTGTAGTACTATTATGGAAGGTGTAGTACTGTTATGGAAGGTGTAGCACTGTTATGGAAGGTGTAGTACTATTATGGAAGGTGTAGTACTGTTATGGAAGGTGTAGTACTGTTATGGAAGGTGTAGTACTGTTATGGAAGGTGTAGTACTATTATGGAAGGTGTAGTAATGTTGTGGAAGGTGTAGCACTGTTATGGAAGGTGTAGTACTATTATGGAAGGTGTAGTAATGTTGTGGAAGGTGTAGCAATGCTATGGAAGGTGTAGCACTGTTATGGAAGGTGTAGCACTGTTATGGAAGGTGTAGTACTGTTATGGAAGGTGTAGCACTGTTATGGAAGATGTAGCACTGTTATGGAAGGTGTAGTACTGTTATGGAAGATGTAGCACTGTTATGGAAGGTGTAGCACTGTTATGGAAGGTGTAGCACTGTTATGGAAGATGTAGCACTGTTATGGAAGGTGTAGCACTGTTATGGAAGGTGTAGTACTGTTATGGAAGGTGTAGCACTGTTATGGAAGATGTAGCACTGTTGTGGAAGGTGTAGCAATGTTATGGAAGGTGTAGCACTGTTATGGAAGGTGTAGCACTGTTATGGAAGATGTAGCACTGTTGTGGAAGGTGTAGCAATGTTGTGGAAGGTGTAGCAATGTTGTGGAAGGTGTAGCAATGTTGTGGAAGGTGTAGCAATGTTGTGGAAGGTGTAGCACTGTTGTGGAAGGTGTAGCTATGTTGTGGAAGGTGTAGCAATGTTGTGGAAGGTGTAGCACTGTTGTGGAAGGTGTAGCACTGTTGTGGAAGGTGTAGCAATGTTGTGGAAGGTGTAGCACTGTAATGGATGGTGTAAATCAGTGTGGAAGTGCATGTGTAGTGTCGAAGTTCACAAGGTAATCCCATGTAGACATTTTGTCATCGGATCTGCATAGATGGAGCGGCTCCCATATTGGTGGGTACCCAGGTGTAGCAATCTTCTGTTGTTGATATTCACCTCTCCAGTGATGCCTGTGATCTCTCCCTCAGATTATAGTCAAACGAAACTATCTGAAGTAATCTGTCGGTCTAATGGTGCTGGTACACCTGTGGTCAACACTGGTGCTGGTATACCTGTGGTCAACACTGGTGCTGGTATACCTGTGGTCAACACTGGTGCTGGTATACCTGTGGTCAACACTGGTGCTGATACACCTGTGGTCAAAACTGGTGCTGATACACCTGTGGTCAAAACTGGTGCTGATACACCTGTGGTCAAAACTGGTGCTGATACACCTGTGGTCAACACTGGTGCTGATACACCTGTGGTCAACACTGGTGCTGATACACCTGTGGTCAACACTGGTGCTGATACACCTGTGGTCAAAACTGGTGCTGATACACCTGTGGTCAAAACTGGTGCTGATACACCTGTGGTCAACACTGGTGCTGGTATACCTGTGGTCAACACTGGTGCTGGTATACCTGTGGTCAAAACTGGTGCTGATACACCTGTGGTCAACACTGGTGCTGATACACCTGTGGTCAACACTGGTGCTGATACACCTGTGGTCAACACTGGTGCTGGTACACCTGTGGTCAACACTGGTGCTGATACACCTGTGGTCAACACTGGTGCTGATACACCTGTGGTCAACACTGGTGCTGATACACCTGTGGTCAACACTGGTGCTGATACACCTGTGGTCAACACTGGTGCTGATACACCTGTGGTCAAAACTGGTGCTGGTACACCTGTGGTCAAAACTGGTGCTGATACACCTGTGGTCAACACTGGTGCTGATACACCTGTGGTCAAAACTGGTGCTGATACACCTGTGGTCAAAACTGGTGCTGATACACCTGTGGTCAACACTGGTGCTGGTACACCTGTGGTCAACACTGGTGCTGATACACCTGTGGTCAACACTGGTGCTGATACACCTGTGGTCAACACTGGTGCTGATACACCTGTGGTCAACACTGGTGCTGATACACCTGTGGTCAACACTGGTGCTGGTACACCTGTGGTCAACACTGGTGCTGATACACCTGTGGTCAACACTGGTGCTGATACACCTGTGGTCAACACTGGTGCTGATACACCTGTGGTCAACACTGGTGCTGATACACCTGTGGTCAACACTGGTGCTGATACACCTGTGGTCAACACTGGTGCTGATACACCTGTGGTCAACACTGGTGCTGGTACACCTGTGGTCAACACTGGTGCTGATATACCTGTGGTCAACACTGGTGCTGGTATACCTGTGGTCAACACTGGTGCTGATATACCTGTGGTCAACACTGGTGCTGGTATACCTGTGGTCAACACTGGTGCTGATACACCTGTGGTCAACACTGGTGCTGATACACCTGTGGTCAACACTGGTGCTGGAATACCTGTGGTCAACACTGGTGCTGATACACATGTGGTCAACACTGGTGCTGATACACATGTGGTCAACACTGGTGCTGATACACATGTGGTCAACAGGTTCAACACTGCAGAAATAATACAAATATTTTTGGACTAGTAGAGACCTGTCTCAGCTCTTGAGGCAGGTCTCAACTAGACCAAAAATACTATCATTATTTCTGCACTGCTGAATGTGGGTCACACACACACACACACACACACACACACACACACACACACACACACACAAAGACACGCATACAGACAGATTGCATAGATTGCATTTTCTTGGACTGTAAGAAGGCGTTTGACACAGTTCCTCACAAGAGATTAGTGCAAAAGCTGGAGGACCAGGCAGGTATAACAGGGAAGGCACTACAATGGATCAGGGAATACCTGTCAGGAAGACAACAGCGAGTCACGGTACGTGGCGAGGTGCCAGAGTGGGCGCCTGCAACGAGCGGGGTGCCACAGGGATCAGTCCTAGGACCGGTGCTGTTTCTGGTATTTGTGAACGACATGACGGAAGGAATAGACTCCGAAGTGTCCCTGTTTGCGGATGATGTGAAGGTGAGAAGAATTCAATCGGACGAGGACCAGGCAGAACTACAGGGAGATCTAGACAGGCTGCAGGCTGGTCCAGCAAATGGCTCCTGGAGTTCAACCCCACCAAGTGCAAAGTCATGAAGATTGGGGAAGGTCGAAGAGGACCACAGACGAAGTACAATCTAAGGGGCCAGAGCCTACAAACTTCACTCAAAGAAGAGGATCTTGGGGTGAGTATAACACTGGGCAAATCAACCGAATAACTGCTGCAGCATACGGGCGCCTGGCAAACCTAAGAACAGCATTCCGACATCTAAATAAGGAGTCATTCAGGACCCTGTACACTGTGTACGTTAAGCCCATACTGAAGTATGCAGCGCCAGTTTGGAACCCTCACCAAGCAAACTAGAGAAAGTGCAAAGGTTTACAACAAGACTTGTCCCAGAGCTAAGGGGTATGTCCTACTAGGAGAGGCTAAGGGAAATCGACCTGATGACACAGGAAGGCAGGAAAGATGGGGGGGGGATATGATAACAACATATAAAATACTGAGAGGAATCAACAAGATGGACAGAGACAGGATGTTCCTGAGAAGAGACACAGCAACAAGGGGTCACAGTTGGAAGTTTAAGACTCAGATGAATCACAGGGATGTTAGGAAGTATTTCTTCAGTCACAGAGTTGTCAGGAGTGACCCAGTAGCGACCAGTGAAGAGGCGGGGCCAGGAGCTATGAATCGACCCCTGCAACCACAACTAGGCGAGTACAAAATCCCATAGCGCCCTGCCAAGACCCCAACCCCCACAAATCCCTTAGAATACAGTACTGGAGAGGAAACTGAAGGTTTGGTACATCAGTGCTGATGGTATAATGAACAAATGGGAGGAGTGATATGAATGAATCACAGACGCATCCCCAGATATCATAGCCCTCACAGAAACCAAGATCTCAGGAATGATAACAAATCCCATCTTTTCAACTGGATATCAGATCCTGAGGAATGACAGAGGGAACAGAGGGGGTGGAGAAGTGGCACTGCTCATCAAAAACCAATGGGATTTTGAGGAGTTGGAGAGAGGGGACAGTGGAGAAACAAGGGACCGCATAATAGGAACACTTTCAACTGGAGGTCCCAAGGTGGTGATTGCAGTGATGTATAATGTACCACAAAACAGCAGGAGGCCAAGACAAAAATATGATGAGAGTAAAAGATCGATGGGTGACACTCTGGCTGAAAGGCTCATGTGAGCAGGGCAAAGCTGCTGGTCATGGGTGACTTCAATCACAAAGAAATCGACCGGGAAAACCTGGAGCAACATGGGAGCCCAGAAACATGGAGGGCTATGATGCTGGAGATGGTACTAGAAAACCTCAACCATCAACACGTTAAGGACACTACCATAGAGAGGAAGAGGATGAACCAGCAAGACTGGACGTAGTATTCACCTTGAGCAGTGCAGATATTGAGGACATCACATATGAAAAGCGAGTGATCACGTGGTTCTAAGCCTCGAATACATAGTAGAGTTACAATTGGAGACGGAGGCAGGAAGGGCAAGAAGAATGAAGCCAAACTATAAGAGTGGGGACTATACAGGCATGAGGAATTTCCTGTGCGAAGTCCAGTGCAACAGAGAACTGGCACGGAAAACGGTAAATGACAATGGAATATGTGACGACAATATGCAAGAAAGTGGAGGAAAGGTTTGTGCCCTAGGGCAACAGAAATAATGAGATGGCCAAGACGAACCCTTGGTTCACCCAAAGGTGTAGAGAGGCTAAAACCAAGTGCGCTAGAGAATGGAAGAAGTATAGAAGGCAAAGGACCCAGGAGGACAAGGAGAGTAATCGAAGAGCAAGAAATGAATATGTACAGGTAAGGAGAGAGGCCCAACGACAATATGAAAATGACATAAGAGAGAAAGCCAAATCTGTCCCAAAGCTATCTGTACAGTCACATTAGGAAGAAAACAACTGCCAAAGACAAGGTAATCAGGCTGAGGAAGGAAGGGGGGAAGTTTACAAGAAACGACCTTGAAGCATGTGAGGAGCTCAACATGAGATTCAAAGAAGTATTCGCAGTGGAGAAAGAAAGGACTCCAGAAAGACAGACAGGTGGGATACAACCAACAAGTGCTGGACACGATACATACAACCAAGGAGGTGGTTAAGAGGCTGCTAAGCGAACTAGATATCTCAAAAGCACTGGGGCTGGATAACAGCTCTCCATGGGTCCTGAGAGAGGGAGCAGAGGCACTCTGTGTACCACTAACAACAATCTTCAACACATCTATCGAAACAGGGCAACTACCCGTTGTATGGAAGACAGCAAATGTAGTCCATTTTTTTTAAAAAGGAGACAGACATGCAGCATTAAACTACAAACCAGTGTCACTGACATGTATGCAAAGTTATGGAGAAGATTATCAGAAGTGTGGTGGACCACTTAGAAAGGAATGAACCTATAAACGACAACCAGCACGGATTCAGAGACGGGAAATCCTGTGTCAAGAGCCTACTAGAGTTCTATGACAAGGAGACAGCAGTAAGACAAGAGAGAGAGAGAGGGGTGGGTAGATTGCATTTTCTTGGAGTGCAAGAAGGCTTTAGACACAGTTCCACACATTAGTGCAAAAGCTGGAGGACCAGGCTGGTATAACAGGGAAGGCACTGCAATGGATCAGAAAATAACTGACAGGAAGGCATCACCGACTCATGGTATATAATAAGGCGTCAGAGTGGGCACGTGTGACGAGCGGGGTTCCACAGGGGTTAGTCCTAGGACCAGTACTGTTTCTGATATATGTGAATGACACGACGGAAGGAATAGACTCAGAAGTGTCCCTGTTTTACAGACGATATGAAGTTAATGAGGAGAATTCAGTCAGAGGAGGACAAGGCAGGACTATAGAGGGATCTGGACAGGCTGCAGGCTTGGTCCAGCAATTGGCTCCCAGAGTTCAACCCCACCAAGTCATGAAGATCGGAGAACGGCAAAGAAGATAGCAGAGTACTGTCTAGGGGCCCAAAGAATACAGGTGGACGCTACAAGTGAGAGTACCAGGTAGCGTCCCTCAGTTTAGTGGACACTACAAGTGAGAGTACCAGGTAGCGTCCCTCGTAGTTTAGTAGACGCTACAAGTGAGAGTACCAGGTAGCGTCCCTCAGTGCAGTGAACGCTACAAGTGAGAGTACCAAGTAGCACCCCTCAGTGTAGTGGACACTACAAGTGAGAGTACCGGGTAGCGCTCCTCAGTGTAGTAGACGCTACAAGTGAGAGTACCAGGTAGCGTCCCTCAGTGTAGTGGACGCTACAAGTGAGAGTACAAGGTAGCGTCCCTCAGTGTAGTGGACGCTACAAGTGAGAGTACTAGATAGCATCCCTCAGTGTAGTGGACGCTACAAGTGAAAGTACCAGGCAGAGCCCCTCACAGTGTAGTGGACGCTACAAGTGAGACTACTAGATAGCATCTCTCAGTGTAGTGGACGCTACAAGTGAGTACCAGGTAGCATCCCTCAGTGCAACAGACGCTACAAGTGAGAGTACCAGGTAGAGTCCCTCACAGTGTAGTGGACGCTACAAGTGAGATTACTAGATAGCACCCCTCAGTGTAGTGGACACTACAAGTGAGAGTACCAGGTAGCGTCCCTCATAGTTTAGTGGACGCTACAAGTGAGAGTACCAGGTAGCGTCCCTCAGTGTAGTGGACGCTACAAGTGAGAGTACCAAGTAGCACCCCTCAGTGTAGTGGACACAAGTGAGAGTACCAGGTAGCGTCCCTCAGCGTAGTAGACGCTACAAGTGAGAGTACCAGGTAGCGTCCCTCAGTGTAGTGGACGCTACAAGTGAGAGTACCAGGTAGCGTCCCTCACAGTGTAGTGGACGCTACAAATGAGAGCACTAGGTAGCATCCCTCAGTGTAGTGGACGCTACAAGTGAGAGTACCAGGTAGGGTCCCTCACAGTGTAGTGGACGCTACAAGTGAGATTACTAGATAGCATCCCTCAGTGTAGTGGACGCTACAAGTGAGTACCAGGTAGCATCCCTCAGTGTAATGGACGCTACAAGTGAGAGTACCAGGTAGCGTCCCTCAGTGTAGTGGACGCTACAAGTGAGAGTACCAGGTAGTGTCCCTCAGTGTAGTGGACGCTACAAGTGAGAGTACCAGGTAGCATCCCTCAGTGTAATGGACGCTACAAGTGAGAGTACCAGGTAGCGTCCCTCAGTGTAGTGGACGCTACAAGTGAGAGTACCAGGTAGCGTCCCTCAGTGTAGTGGACGCTACAAGTGAGAGTACCAGATAGCGTCCCTCAGTGTAGTGGACGCTACAAGTGAGAGTACCAGATAGCGTCCCTCAGTGTAGTAGACGCTACAAGTGAGAGTACCAGGTAGCGTCCCTCAGTGTAGTGGACGCTACAAGTGAGAGTACCAGGTAGCGCCCCTCAGTGTAGTGGACGCTACAAGTGAGAGTACCAGGTAGCGTCCATCAGTGTAGTGGACGCTACAAGTGAGAGTACCAGGTAGCGTCCTTCAGTGTAGTAGACGCTACAAGTGAGAGTACCAGGTAGCGTCCCTCAGTGCAGTGGACGCTACAAGTGAGAGTACCAGGTAGCGTCCCTCAGTGTAGTGGACGCTACAAGTGAGAGTACCAGGTTGCGTCCCTCAGTGTAGTAGACGCTACAAGTGAGAGTACCAGGTAGCGTCCCTCAGTGTAGTGGACGCTACAAGTGAGAGTACCAGGTAGCGCCCCTCAGTGTAGTGGACGCTACAAGTGAGAGTACCAGGTAGCGTCCCTCAGTGTAGTGGACGCTACAAGTGAGAGTACCAGGTAGCGTCCCTCAGTGTAGTGGACGCTACAAGTGAGAGTACCAGGTAGCGTCCCTCTGTAGTGGACGCTACAAGTGAGAGTACCAGGTAGCGTCCCTCAGTGTAGTAGACGCTACAAGTGAGAGTATCAGGTAGCGTCCCTCAGTGTAGTGGACGCTACAAGTGAGAGTACCAGGTAGCGTCCCTCAGTGTAGTGGACGCTACAAATGAGAATACCAGGTAGCGTCCCTCAGTGTAGTGGACACTACAAGTGGGAGTACCAGGTAGCGTCCCTCAGAGAATAGATAGGACCCGTGATTGATAGAACAGCTTCCTCCTAGCTTCACATTCCTTCAGGACACTGTTACCTGACAGTTCTAACTTGCCTGCCCACCACCGCTACCACCACCACCACTACTACCACCACCACCACCACCACTACTGCCACCACCACCACTACCACCACTGTTACCACCACTACCACTACTGCCGCCACCACCACCACTACTGCCACTACCACCACCACTACTGCCACCACCACCACCACCACCACTATTGCCGCCACCACCACCACAACTACCACCACCACCACTACTACCACCACCACCACTACTACCACCACCACCACTACTGCCACCGCCACCACCACCACCACTTCTGCCGCAACCACCACTGCTACCACCACTACCACTACTGCCGCCACCACCACCACAACCACTACTACCACCACTACTGAAACCACTACCACCACCACCACCACTACTACTACTACTACCACCACTACTACCGTCACTTCCACCATCACTATCACCATCACTACCACCACCGATACCACCACCAGTACCACCATCACTACCACCACCACTACCACCACCATTACTGCCACTACTACCATCACTTCTGCCACCACTACTACCACCATCATTACCACCACCACTACCACTACTACCATCACTACCACCACCACTACTACCACCACTACTACCATCAATACTACCACCACTACCACCATCACTGCAACCACCACTACTACCATCACTACCACCACCACTACTACCAACACTAACTTCACCACTACCACCACTACTACTACCAAAACTACTACCAAAACTATTACCATCACTACCACCACTACCACCACCACTACTATCACTACCACCACCAGTACTACCACCACTACTACTATCACTATCACCACAACTACTACCATCACTACCACCACCGCTACTACCATCACTACCACCACCACTACTACCAAAACTACCACAACTACTACCATCACTACTACCACCACTACTACCATCACTACTACCACCACTTCTACCACTACTACTACCATCACTACTACCACAACTACTACCATCACTGCTACCACAAACTACTACCATCACTACCACCATCACTACTACCACCACTACTACCACAACTACTACCATCACTACCACCACTTCTACCACTACTACTACCATCACTGCTACCACAACCACTACCATCACTGCTACCACAACTACCATCACTACCACCACTACTACCACAACTACTACCATCACTACTACCACAACTACTACCACCACTACTACCATAACTACTACCATCACTACTACCACAACTACTACCACCACTACTACCACAACTACTACCATCACTACTACCAAAACTACAACCACCACTACTGCCATCACTACTACCACAACTACTACCATCACTACTACCACCACTACAACCACCACTACTACCATCACTACCACCACCACTACTACCATCACTACCACCACCACTACTACCATTATTACCACCACCACTGCTACCAAAACTACTACCAAAAAATACTACCACCACTACCACCACCACTACTATCACCACTACTACCACCACTACTACCATCACCACTACTGCCATCACCAGTACTACCATCACTACCACCACCACTACTACCAAAATTACTACCACAACTACCATCACTACTACCACCACTACTACCATCACTAATATCACAACTACTACCATCACTACTACCACCACAACTACTATCATTACTACCATAGCTACCATCATCACTACTACCACCACTACCACAACTACCATCACAACTACCACAACTATTACCACAACTACTATCATCACTACTACCACAACTACTATCATCGCTACTACCACCACTACCATCACTACTACCACAACTACTACCATCACTACTACCACAACTACTACCAACACTACTACCACAACTACTACCATCACTACTACCACAACTATCATCACTACCACCACCACTACTACCAAAACTACTACCATAACTACTACCACAATTGCTACCATCACTACTACCACCAATACTGCCACATCTACTGCCATCACTACTGCCACAACTATCATTACTACTGTCATCACTACTACCACCACTACTACCACAACTATTATCATCACTACTACCACAACTATAACAACTACTACCACAACTACTACCACAACTACTATCATCAATACCTATGTTTAAACTGGTTAGATGCAAATTTGAAAATTTAATGGAATTATTAAACTCGTAATAGTTCATTTGAGAACAATTACTGGAGAACGTTTTCTTTATCCTGACGCTGACAGCTGACACTGACAGCTGACAGCTGACGCTGACAGCTGACACTGACAGCTGACAGCTGACACTGACAGCTGACACCTTCAGTACTGATGAGCTTCCTGACAAAAAGAAAGCTTGGCTATCGCTGAGCTTTTTAACTTTTAAATTGCCAATTGTTTTTTTCTGTTATAACTCGGGAATGATTCTTCTGCTCGATTTCAAACGCTGGACAATCTTAAATATAAGTGTTTTTGTTTTAATTTTGAGTTTCCTAATGTACAAATTTGCCACTTTTATAAATACGTATGTCAAAGCAAATTTAAAAAAACCACTAAATCAAATATTTTTTCTTTGTATTATTGTTCAGAATTTTAAACTGAATAAAACTATAATAAAATAAAAATGAGAAATATTGAAAAGTCGCATTTTTTATTTACACGATTTTAGTAAAGCCTTAAATAGTGAGGAACTTGGTGAGAGAGCCGGCACAGCCAGCCACAGTCTGCTGGGACAAACATGTACATCAGTACAAACAGGAAGTCTGTCTCTGCTGATGCTCAAGTGTTGCCCTGGAGTCTGTCTCTGCTGATGCTCAAGTGTTGCCCCTGGAGACTGTCTCTACTGATGCTCAAGTGTTGCCCTGGAGACTGTCTCTACTGATGCTCAAGTGTTGCCCTGGAGACTGTCTCTGTTGATGCTCAAGTGTTGCCCTGGAGTCTGTCTCTGTTGATGCTCAAGTGTTGCCCCTGGAGACTGTCTCTACTGATGCTCAAGTGTTGCCCTGGAGACTGTCTCTACTGATGCTCAAGTGTTGCCCTGGAGACTGTCTCTACTGATGCTCAAGTGTTGCCCTGGAGACTGTCTCTACTGATGCTCAAGTGTTGCCCTGGAGACTGTCTCTACTGATGCTCAAGTGTTGCCCTGGAGACTGTCTCTGTTGATGCTCAAGTGTTGCCCTGGAGTCTGTCTCTGTTGATGCTCAAGTGTTGCCCCTGGAGACTGTCTCTACTGATGCTCAAGTGTTGCCCTGGAGACTGTCTCTACTGATGCTCAAGTGTTGCCCCTGGAGACTGTCTCTGCTGATGCTCAAGTGTTGCCCCTGGAGACTGTCTCTACTGATGCTCAAGTGTTGCCCTGGAGTCTGTCTCTGCTGATGCTCAAGTGTTGCCCCTGGAGACTGTCTCTACTGATGCTCAAGTGATGCCCTGGAGACTGTCTCTGCTGATGCTCAAGTGTTGCCCCTGGAGACTGTCTCTACTGATGCTCAAGTGTTGCCCTGGAGACTGTCTCTACTGATGCTCAAGTGTTGCCCTGGAGACTGTCTCTGCTGATGCTCAAGTGTTGCCCCTGGAGACTGTCTCTGTTGATGCTCAAGTGTTGCCCTGGAGTCTGTCTCTACTGATGCTCAAGTGTTACCCTGGAGACTGTCTCTGCTGATGCTCAAGTGTTGCCCTGGAGTCTGTCTCTACTGATGCTCAAGTGTTACCCCTGGAGACTGTCTCTACTGATGATCAAGTGTTGCCCTGGAGACTGTCTCTGCTGATGCTCAAGTGTTACCCCTGGAGACTGTCTCTACTGATGATCAAGTGTTGCCCTGGAGACTGTCTCTACTGATGCTCAAGTGTTGCCCCTGGAGATTGTCTCTACTGATGCTCAAGTGTTGCCCTGGAGACTGTCTCTGCTGATGCTCAAGTGTTGCCCTGGAGACTGTCTCTGCTGATGCTCAAGTGTTGCCCTGGAGACTGTCTCTGCTGATGCTCAAGTGTTGCCCTGGAGTCTGTCTCTACTGATGCTCAAGTGTTACCCTGGAGACTGTCTCTGCTGATGCTCAAGTGTTGCCCCTGGAGACTGTCTCTACTGATGCTCAAGTGTTGCCCCTGGAGACTGTCTCTACTGATGCTCAAGTGTTGCCCTGGAGACTGTCTCTACTGATGCTCAAGTGTTGCCCCTGGAGACTGTCTCTACTGATGCTCAAGTGTTGCCCCTGGAGACTGTCTCTACTGATGCTCAAGTGTTGCCCTGGAGACTGTCTCTGCTGATGCTCAAGTGTTGCCCTGGAGACTGTCTCTGCTGATGCTCAAGTGTTGCCCTGGAGACTGTCTCTGCTGATGCTCAAGTGTTGCCCTGGAGTTTGTCTCTACTGATGCTCAAGTGTTACCCTGGAGACTGTCTCTACTGATGCTCAAGTGTTGCCCCTGGAGACTGTCTCTACTGATGCTCAAGTGTTGCCCCTGGAGACTGTCTCTGCTGATGCTCAAGTGTTGCCCTGGAGACTGTCTCTGCTGATGCTCAAGTGTTACCCCTGGAGACTGTCTCTGCTGATGCTCAAGTGTTGCCCTGGAGACTGTCTCTACTGATGATCAAGTGTTGCCCCTGGAGACTGTCTCTGCTGATGCTCAAGTGTTGCCCCTGGAGACTGTCTCTACTGATGCTCAAGTGTTGCCCCTGGAGACTGTCTCTACTGATGCTCAAGTGTTGCCCCTGGAGACTGTCTCTGCTGATGATCAAGTGTTGCCCCTGGAGACTGTCTCTACTGATGCTCAAGTGTTGCCCCTGGAGACTGTCTCTGCTGATGCTCAAATGTTGCCCCTGGAGACTGCCTCTACTGATGATCAAGAGTTGCCCCAGGAGACTGTCTCTGCTGATGCTCAAGTGTTGCCCCTGGAGACTGTCTCTACTGATGATCAAGTGTTGCCCCTGGAGACTGTCTCTGCTGATGCTCAAGTGTTGCCCCTGGAGACTGTCTCTACTGATGCTCAAGTGTTGCCCCTGGAGACTATCTCTACTGATGCTCAAGTGTTGCCCTGGAGACTGTCTCTACTGATGCTCAAGTGTTGCCCTGGAGACTGTCTCTACTGATGCTCAAGTGTTACCCCTGGAGACTGTCTCTGCTGATGCTCAAGTGTTACCCCTGGAGACTGTCTCTACTGATGCTCAAGTGTTGCCCTGGAGACTGTCTCTACTGATGCTCAAGTGTTGCCCCTGGAGACTGTCTCTACTGATGCTCAAGTGTTGCCCCTGGAGACTGTCTCTACTGATGCTCAAGTGTTGCCCCTGGAGACTGTCTCTACTGATGCTCAAGTGTTACCCCTGGAGACTGTCTCTACTGATGCTCAAGTGTTGCCCCTGGAGACTGTCTCTACTGATGCTCAAGTGTTGCCCCTGGCGACTGTCTCTACTGATGCTCAAGTGTTGCCCCTGGAGACTGTCTCAACTGATGATCAAGTGTTGCCCCTGGAGACTGTCTCTACTGATGCTCAAGTGTTGCCCCTGGAGACTGTCTCTACTGATGCTCAAGTGTTGCCCCTGGAGACTGTCTCTGCTGATGCTCAAATGTTGCCCCTGGAGACTGTCTCTACTGATGCTCAAGTGTTGCCCCTGGAGACTGTCTCTGCTGATGCTCAAGTGTTACCCCTGGAGACTGTCTCTACTGATGCTCAAGTGTTGCCCCTGGAGACTGTCTCTGTTGATGCTCAAGTGTTACCCTGGAGACTGTCTCTACTGATGCTCAAGTGTTGCCCCTGGAGACTGTCTCTACTGATGCTCAAGTGTTGCCCCTGGAGACTGTCTCTACTGATGCTCAAGTGTTGCCCCTGGAGACTGTCTCTACTGATGCTCAAGTGTTGCCCCTGGAGACTGTCTCTACTGATGCTCAAGTGTTGCCCCTGGAGACTGTCTCTGCTGATGATCAAGTGTTGCCCCTGGAGACTGTCTCTACTGATGCTCAAGTGTTGCCCCTGGAGACTGTCTCTGCTGATGCTCAAATGTTGCCCCTGGAGACTGTCTCTACTGATGATCAAGTGTTGCCCCTGGAGACTGTCTCTGCTGATGCTCAAGTGTTGCCCCTGGAGACTGTCTCTACTGATGATCAAGTGTTGCCCCTGGAGACTGTCTCTGCTGATGCTCAAGTGTTGCCCCTGGAGACTGTCTCTACTGATGCTCAAGTGTTGCCCCTGGAGACTGTCTCTACTGATGCTCAAGTGTTGCCCTGGAGACTGTCTCTACTGATGCTCAAGTGTTGCCCTGGAGAGTGTCTCTACTGATGCTCAAGTGTTACCCCTGGAGACTGTCTCTGCTGATGCTCAAGTGTTACCCCTGGAGACTGTCTCTACTGATGCTCAAGTGTTGCCCTGGAGACTGTCTCTACTGATGCTCAAGTGTTGCCCCTGGAGACTGTCTCTACTGATGCTCAAGTGTTGCCCCTGGAGACTGTCTCTACTGATGCTCAAGTGTTGCCCCTGGAGACTGTCTCTACTGATGCTCAAGTGTTACCCCTGGAGACTGTCTCTACTGATGCTCAAGTGTTGCCCCTGGAGACTGTCTCTACTGATGCTCAAGTGTTGCCCCTGGAGACTGTCTCTACTGATGCTCAAGTGTTGCCCCTGGAGACTGTCTCTACTGATGATCAAGTGTTGCCCCTGGAGACTGTCTCTACTGATGCTCAAGTGTTGCCCCTGGAGACTGTCTCTACTGATGCTCAAGTGTTGCCCCTGGAGACTGTCTTTGCTGATGCTCAAATGTTGCCCCTGGAGACTGTCTCTGCTGATGCTCAAGTGTTGCCCCTGGAGACTGTCTCTGCTGATGCTCAAGTGTTGCCCTGGAGTCTGTCTCTACTGATGCTCAAGTGTTGCCCCTGGAGACTGTCTCTACTGATGCTCAAGTGTTGCCCTGGAGTCTGTCTCTACTGATGCTCAAGTGTTGCCCTGGAGACTGTCTCTACTGATGCTCAAGTGTTGCCCTGGAGACTGTCTCTGCTGATGCTCAAGTGTTGCCCTGGAGTCTGTCTCTACTGATGCTCAAGTGTTGCCCTGGAGACTGTCTCTACTGATGCTCAAGTGTTGCCCTGGAGACTGTCTCTGCTGATGCTCAAGTGTTGCCCTGGAGTCTGTCTCTACTGATGCTCAAGTGTTGCCCTGGAGACTGTCTCTACTGATGCTCAATTGTTGCCCTGGAGACTGTCTCTACTGATCCTCAAGTGTTGCCCTGGAGACTGTCTCTGCTGATGCTCAAGTGTTGCCCTGGAGACTGTCTCTGCTGATGCTCAAGTGTTGCCCCTGGAGACTGTCTCTACTGATGCTCAAGTGTTGCCCCTGGAGACTGTCTCTACTGATGCTCAAGTGTTGCCCTGGAGACTGTCTCTGTTGATGCTCAAGTGTTGCCCTGGAGACTGTCTCTACTGATGCTCAAGTGTTGCCCCTGGAGACTGTCTCTACTGATGCTCAAGTGTTGCCCTGGAGACTGTCTCTACTGATGCTCAAGTGTTGCCCTGGAGACTGTCTCTGCTGATGCTCAAGTGTTGCCCCTGGAGACTGTCTCTGCTGATGCTCAAGTGTTGCCCCTGGAGACTGTCTCTGCTGATGCTCAAGTGTTGCCCCTGGAGACTGTCTCTGCTGATGATCAAGTGTTGCCCTGGAGACTGTCTCTGCTGATGCTCAAGTGTTGCCCCTGGAGACTATCTCTACTGATGCTCAAGTGTTGCCCTGGAGACTGTCTCTGCTGATGCTCAAGTGTTGCCCCTGGAGACTGTCTCTGCTGATGCTCAAGTGTTGCCCCTGGAGACTGTCTCTACTGATGCTCAAGTGTTGCCCCTGGAGACTGTCTCTGCTGATGCTCAAGTGTTGCCCTGGAGTCTGTCTCTACTGATGCTCAAGTGTTGCCCTGGAGACTGTCTCTACTGATGCTCAAGTGTTGCCCCTGGAGACTGTCTCTACTGATGCTCAAGTGTTACCCCTGGAGACTGTCTCTGCTGATGCTCAAGTGTTACCCCTGGAGACTGTCTCTACTGATGCTCAAGTGTTGCCCCTGGAGACTGTCTCTACTGATGCTCAAGTGTTGCCCCTGGAGACTGTCTCTGCTGATGCTCAAGTGTTGCCCCTGGAGACTGTCTCTACTGATGCTCAAGTGTTGCCCCTGGAGACTGTCTCTACTGATGCTCAAGTGTTGCCCTGGAGACTGTCTCTACTGATGCTCAAGTGTTGCCCCTGGAGACTGTCTCTACTGATGCTCAAGTGTTACCCCTGGAGACTGTCTCTGCTGATGCTCAAGTGTTACCCCTGGAGACTGTCTCTACTGATGCCCAAGTGTTGCCCCTGGAGACTGTCTCTACTGATGCTCAAGTGTTGCCCCTGGAGACTGTCTCTACTGATGCTCAAGTGTTGCCCCTGGAGACTGTCTCTACTGATGCTCAAGTGTTGCCCTGGAGACTGTCTCTGTTGATGCTCAAGTGTTGCCCTGGAGACTGTCTCTACTGATGCTCAAGTGTTGCCCCTGGAGACTGTCTCTACTGATGCTCAAGTGTTGCCCCTGGAGACTGTCTCTACTGATGCTCAAGTGTTGCCCCTGGAGACTGTCTCTGTTGATGCTCAAGTGTTGCCCTGGAGACTGTCTCTACTGATGCTCAAGTGTTGCCCCTGGAGACTGTCTCTGCTGATGCTCAAGTGTTGCCCCTGGAGACTGTCTCTACTGATGCTCAAGTGTTGCCCTGGAGTCTGTCTCTACTGATGCTCAAGTGTTGCCCTGGAGACTGTCTCTACTGATGCTCAAGTGTTGTCCCTGGAGACTGTCTCTACTGATGCTCAAGTGTTTCCCCTGGAGACTGTCTCTGCTGATGCTCAAGTGTTGCCCCTGGAGACTGTCTCTACTGATGCTCAAGTGTTGCCCCTGGAGACTGTCTCTACTGATGCTCAAGTGTTGCCCCTGGAGACTGTCTCTACTGATGCTCAAGTGTTACCCCTGGAGACTGTCTCTACTGATGCTCAAGTGTTGCCCCTGGAGACTGTCTCTACTGATGCTCAAGTGTTACCCCTGGAGACTGTCTCTACTGATGCTCAAGTGTTGCCCTGGAGACTGTCTCTACTGATGCTCAAGTGTTGCCCCTGGAGACTGTCTCTACTGATGCTCAAGTGTTGCCCTGGAGACTGTCTCTACTGATGCTCAAGTGTTGCCCCTGGAGACTGTCTCTGTTGATGCTCAAGTGTTGCCCCTGGAGACTGTCTCTGTTGATGCTCAAGTGTTGCCCTGGAGACTGTCTCTACTGATGCTCAAGTGTTGCCCCTGGAGACTGTCTCTACTGATGCTCAAGTGTTGCCCCTGGAGACTGTCTCTGCTGATGCTCAAGTGTTGCCCCTGGAGACTGTCTCTGCTGATGCTCAAGTGTTGCCCCTGGAGACTGTCTCTACTGATGCTCAAGTGTTGCCCCTGGAGACTGTCTCTGCTGATGCTCAAGTGTTGCCCCTGGAGACTGTCTCTACTGATGCTCAAGTGTTGCCCCTGGAGACTGTCTCTGCTGATGCTCAAGTGTTGCCCTGGAGACTGTCTCTACTGATGCTCAAGTGTTGCCCTGGAGACTGTCTCTACTGATGCTCAAGTGTTGCCCTGGAGACTGTCTCTACTGATGCTCAAGTGATGCCCTGGAGACTGTCTCTGCTGATGCTCAAGTGTTGCCCCTGGAGACTGTCTCTACTGATGCTCAAGTGTTGCCCTGGAGACTGTCTCTACTGATGCTCAAGTGTTGCCCTGGAGACTGTCTCTACTGATGCTCAAGTGTTGCCCTGGAGACTGTCTCTACTGATGCTCAAGTGTTACCTGTCAAGGGAAGGTTCACCTTCATTTCAGATTAATCAAATTGGTTTCTGTGAGGTAAGTGACACAGTCTTTGACTTTACTGGATTATTCTCCTATAAGTCAACATAATGTTCTCTTACTGCACATAACATGTGTTCTCACAACTCTATCTTATACTGTGTTATAAATAAAACTTAACCACTTATCTACATAACACTTAAACCTTACTTAGAGTAAAGTTTGACTTGATTTTGACCTGTGTTTGTCTTGCTTTGCTCTTTTTTTATGGGGAAAAAGTTAGGAAAAATGAAATGCTGGCTTTTATGCAATAATTTCTGAGCATCTGATTCAGTTGTCTTTACTCTTATGCTGAAATTTCTGGGCGGCCTCAAACTTGATGTATATACAACGACACGTGTACATATATGTCGGTATATACAGTGAGGTGCCTATCTCTCAGGGTATATACAATAAGACGTGTTTATAACTCTATGTACAGTGAGGTGCCTATCTCTCAGGGTATATACAATAAGACGTGTTTATAACTCTATATACAGTGAGGTGCCTATCTCTCAGGGTATATACAATAAGACGTGTATATATCTCGGTATATACAGTGAGGTATATATCTCTCAGGGTATATACACTTATTTACTTCAGTCTCAGTTTTATCTACTACAGTATTCTTGAACAAGTTCAGCACGACCAGAGCTTGAGGGATGTATAACACTCTTATTACAATATCATTATAAACACTGCCATGACAATGTCATTATAAACAATGTCATTACAAACAATATAATTACAATGTCATTACAAACACTAAGTATAAACAGTGGTCATTCAGTAGGTTAGTGTCAGCAAACAAGAGTTCCTGGCTGTGTACAGTGGGATTACCATCTCAAGGTTTTACATGTATTATCATTAACAATGAAGTGATTTGCCAGTTCCTGTAGGAATTACTAGCAGGTGTCTCTATATGAATGGATTTTTGCATGCTCTGTGATGCAGTGTTCTAGTCGTGGCGTCAGAGATACAGGCTAACCTTAGTCTAGCAGTAATAGTCTGGTAGTCTGCTGACCTTGTAACTCTCTCTACACACATGTTTAACTTGACACATTGTGATTTGCAGTGAATCTTCTAGCTCCTACCTGCACTGTTCTACTTTCCTGAAACTCGTTTGCTAGTTGTTCTCTAACCTCTCGGGTTTTTAAACCATATATACAAACACTGGTTGTGAATGATGGTAGTTGTGCCTGGTTGTTGATGGTTGTTGTGGTTGTAAATGTGGTAGTAACACTGTCGATGCAGCAGAGTAGGGTGGTGGCTGGGGAAGGTGACTGTGGCAAGAGGATAAGTGGTGATAACTGTGGTAGAGGGAGAGGTAGTGATGGCAGTGGTTGACGGAGTGGGGATAAGTGTGGTAGGGGGGGAGAGGTAGTGATGGCAGTGGTTGTAGGGGAGTATTGGTTGGGTGTTGTGGTAGGGCTAGTAGCCAGATCAGATTATCTGATGGTCAGGGAATAATTGAAGGACAAGGTACATATAGGCATGGACACAGAAACATGACAGAACTTTAAGAAGTAAATGGAGAAGGAGAAGGAGGAGGTGTAGGTGGCGTGTAGACGGGGTGTGGGGTGCCGGAACCTGGCACTCCTATTCCCCCAGAACCCCACAGATATACCCCAGATATCCCCACCAACTTCTCCCAAAGCTCCCCCACCTTCCCTAAGTATCAGTGGAGACTTTCTAATAATTATCTCACTGCTGGTAAACCTGCTTGACCAGCTTGAAGGAGAGGCGAGAGAGAGAGTGAGAGAGTGAGTGAGTGAGTGAGAGAGAGAGAGAGAGAGAGAGAGAGAGAGAGAGAGAGAGAGAGAGAGAGAGAGAGAGAGAGAGAGAGAGAGAGAGAGAGAGCCTAGATCCCACTCTTTACTTCCAGGATCACTGACGGGAATTCACACTAACCTGTGTGTTAAATCAGTGTCTTGTGAGGTCTAATCTATTTAACTATGTATATGGACATGTATCTACAAGATGGCTTGTGCTTGTAGTGTTCCGTGTTCTATAATACATCTGTCGTATAAATCTTTTACTTTCCCAGCCGTGTAGTTGTGGTACACGATACCTGCTCACACGATACCTGCTCCCTGAGACAACTTCAACCGTCAGTCCATCTATTTATGCAGAGATGTTTTCCAACACCCTTTCTACACTTTCTTGTTAATTAGAAAGTACGTTGTGTTGTTGTTGGTGTGCCGCGGGTCGTTGATGGTGTGCCGCGGGTCGTTGATGGTGTGCCGCGGGTCGTTGTTGGTGTGCCGCGGGTCGTTGTTGGTGTGCCGCGGGTCGTTGTTGGTGTGCCGCGGGTCGTTGTTGGTGTACCGTGGGTCGTTGTTGGTGTGCCGCGGGTCGTTGTTGGTGTGCCGCGGGTCGTTGTTGGTGTGCCGCGGGTCGTTGTTGGTGTACCGCGGGTCGTTGTTGGTGTGCCGCGGGTCGTTGATGGTGTGCCGCGGGTCGTTGATGGTGTGCCGCGGGTCGTTGATGGTGTGCCGCGGGTCGTTGTTGGTGTGCCGCGGGTCGTTGTTGGTGTGCCGCGGGTCGTTGTTGGTGTGCCGCGGGTCGTTGTTGGTGTGCCGCGGGTCGTTGTTGGTGTGCCGCGGGTCGTTGTTGGTGTGCCGCGGGTCGTTGTTGGTGTACCGTGGGTCGTTGTTGGTGTGCCGCGGGTCGTTGTTGGTGTGCCGCGGGTCGTTGTTGGTGTGCCGCGGGTCGTTGTTGGTGTACCGCGGGTCGTTGTTGGTGTGCCGCGGGTCGTTGTTGGTGTGCCGCGGGTCGTTGTTGGTGTACCGCGGGTCGTTGTTGGTGTGCCGCGGGTCGTTGTTGGTGTGCCGCGGGTCGTTGTTGGTGTGCCGCGGGTCGTTGTTGGTGTGCCGCGGGTTGTTGTTGGTGTGCCGCGGGTCGTTGTTGGTGTGCCGCGGGTCGTTGTTGGTGTACCGCGGGTCGTTGTTGGTGTGCCGCGGGTCGTTGTTGGTGTACCGCGGGTCGTTGTTGGTGTGCCGCGGGTCGTTGTTGGTGTGCCGCGGGTCGTTGTTGGTGTGCCGCGGGTCGTTGTTGGTGTGCCGCGGGTCGTTGTTGGTGTGCCGCGGGTCGTTGTTGGTGTACCGTGGGTCGTTGTTGGTGTGCCGCGGGTCGTTGTTGGTGTGCCGCGGGTCGTTGTTGGTGTGCCGCGGGTCGTTGTTGGTGTGCCGCGGGTCGTTGTTGGTGTGCCGCGGGTCGTTGTTGGTGTGCCGCGGGTCGTTACCAAGACACGTCAGGTGAGTATCACTGGTAATACACTAAAAGTATTTTCTTATTTTAAGTTGTGAAGACACATATACCTGTGTACTGAGATCGTCAAGGATGTACCTCATGTGGTCAGTGGTGTGACAACTATAAGGGAACACAGCACATATACACCGGAAGGTGTATGTTTCTTAGTGTGTATGTTTCTTAGTGTGTATGTTTCTTAGTGTGTATGTTTCTTAGTGTGTATGTTTCTTAGTGTGTATGTTTCTTAGTGTGTATGTTTCTTAGTGTGTATGTTTCTTAGTGTGTATGTTTCTCAGTGTGTATGTTTCTTAGTGCGTATGTTTCTTAGTGTGTATGTTTCTCAGTGTGTATGTTTCTTAGTGTGCATGTTTCTCAGTGTGTATGTTTCTCAGTGTGTATGTTTCTTAGTGTGTATGTTTCTCAGTGTGTATGTTTCTCAGTGTGTATGTTTCTTAGTGTGTATGTTTCTCAGTGTGTATGTTTCTTAGTGTGTATGTTTCTCAGTGTGTATGTTTCTTAGTGTGTATGTTTCTTAGTGTGTATGTTTCTCAGTGTGTATGTTTCTTAGTGTGTATGTTTCTCAGTGTGTATGTTTCTTAGTGTGTATGTTTCTCAGTGTGTATGTTTCTTAGTGTGTATGTTTCTTAGTGTGTATGTTTCTTAGTGTGTATGTTTCTCAGTGTGTATGTTTCTCAGTGTGTATGTTTCTTAGTGTGTATGTTTCTCAGTGTGTATGTTTCTTAGTGTGTATGTTTCTCAGTGTGTATGTTTCTTAGTGTGTATGTTTCTTAGTGTGTATGTTTCTTAGTGTGTATGTTTCTCAGTGTGTATGTTTCTTAGTGTGTATGTTTCTCAGTGTGTATGTTTCTTAGTGTGTATGTTTCTCAGTGTGTATGTTTCTTAGTGTGTATGTTTCTTAGTGTGTATGTTTCTTAGTGTGTATGATTCTCAGTGTGTATGTTTCTTAGTGTGTATGTTTCTTAGTGTGTATGTTTCTTAGTGTGTATGTTTCTTAGTGTGTATGTTTCTCAGTGTGTATGTTTCTTAGTGTGTATGTTTCTCAGAGTGTATGTTTCTTAGTGTGTATGTTTCTTAGTGTGTATGTTTCTTAGTGTGTATGTTTCTTAGTGTGTATGTTTCTTAGTGTGTATGTTTCTCAGTGTGTATGTTTCTTAGTGTGTATGTTTCTCAGTGTGTATGTTTCTCAGTGTGTATGTTTCTCAGTGTGTATGTTTCTTAGTGTGTATGTTTCTCAGTGTGTATGTTTCTTAGTGTGTATGTTTCTCAGTGTGTATGTTTCTTAGTGTGTATGTTTCTCAGTGTGTATGTTTCTTAGTGTGTATGTTTCTCAGTGTGTATGTTTCTTAGTGTGTATGTTTCTTAGTGTGTATGTTTCTTAGTGTGTATGTTTCTCAGTGTGTATGTTTCTTAGTGTGTATGTTTCTCAGTGTGTATGTTTCTCAGTGTGTATGTTTCTTAGTGTGTATGTTTCTTAGTGTGTATGTTTCTTAGTGTGTATGTTTCTCAGTGTGTATGTTTCTCAGTGTGTATGTTTCTCAGTGTGTATGTTTCTTAGTGTGTATGTTTCTTAGTGTGTATGTTTCTCAGTGTGTATGTTTCTCAGTGTGTATGTTTCTTAGTGTGTATGTTTCTCAGTGTGTATGTTTCTTAGTGTGTATGTTTCTCAGTGTGTATGTTTCTTAGTGTGTATGTTTCTTAGTGTGTATGTTTCTTAGTGTGTATGTTTCTCAGTGTGTATGTTTCTTAGTGTGTATGTTTCTCAGTGTGTATGTTTCTTAGTGTGTATGTTTCTCAGTGTGTATGTTTCTTAGTGTGTATGTTTCTTAGTGTGTATGTTTCTTAGTGTGTATGTTTCTCAGTGTGTATGTTTCTTAGTGTGTATGTTTCTTAGTGTGTATGTTTCTTAGTGTGTATGTTTCTTAGTGTGTATGTTTCTCAGTGTGTATGTTTCTTAGTGTGTATGTTTCTCAGAGTGTATGTTTCTTAGTGTGTATGTTTCTTAGTGTGTATGTTTCTTAGTGTGTATGTTTCTTAGTGTGTATGTTTCTTAGTGTGTATGTTTCTCAGTGTGTATGTTTCTTAGTGTGTATGTTTCTTAGTGTGTATGTTTCTTAGTGTGTATGTTTCTTAGTGTGTATGTTTCTCAGTGTGTATGTTTCTTAGTGTGTATGTTTCTCAGTGTGTATGTTTCTCAGTGTGTATGTTTCTTAGTGTGTATGTTTCTTAGTGTGTATGTTTCTCAGTGTGTTTCTTAGTGTGTATGTTTCTTAGTGTGTATGTTTCTCAGTGTGTATGTTTCTTAGTGTGTATGTTTCTTAGTGTGTATGTTTCTCAGTGTGTATGTTTCTTAGTGTGTATGTTTCTTAGTGTGTATGTTTCTCAGTGTGTTTCTTAGTGTGTATGTTTCTTAGTGTGTATGTTTCTTAGTGTGTATGTTTCTCAGTGTGTTTCTTAGTGTGTATGTTTCTTAGTGTGTATGTTTCTCAGTGTGTTTCTCAATGTGTATGTTTCTCAGTGTGTATGTTTCTCAGTTTGTATGTTTCTCAGTGTGTATGTTTCTCAGTGTGTATGTTTCTCAGTGTGTATGTTTCTCAGTGTGTATGTTTCTCAGTTTGTATGCATCGAGAGCTTAATCTCTGTATTTTATAATTAAAGTGTCCTTGAGTGGTGGTGAAAAGTTGACTAGTCGACAAGCGTTAAGATTGATTTACCAACCAATCAGTCTATTAGTGTACCACTGTACTGCTGCTTGCAGGCTGGTGATAGTGGTGGTGGAGTGTTCACTCACAGGAGGAGTGATACCGCACAACATATTCGACCCTCAGTGCTACATCTAAAACATCGTTTGAGTTCATTAATTTCTATGTAGTGATCATAGCTCCTCTCTTCTTCTTCCTTGCCAACGAGAGCATTCCAGTAACTGTAACCATGTTTCCCAATTCATATTTTCAAGTGAATATATATATATATATATATATATATATATATATATATATATATATATATATATATATATATATATATATTATATATATATATATATATATAGATAGATAGATATGCACACACACACGCCACAGATGTATATGCAATAAGTCTCACACTTACCTTGTGGATAAATGCTGAGGTAAGGCCAGCCAGGAGGAGCACCGAGGCTCCCACTCTCAATCCCCGCATCGTTTAACTGTAATAGTAAGAAAGGCGTCATTAGTACCTAATTTCTACACACCACGGGCCATTAGTACCTAATTACTACACACCACTTGTCACTAGTACCTAATTATGACACATTACGTGTCATTAGTATCTGAGTACTTTACATTAGGTCTCATTACTACTTGAGTACTATATATCAAATATCAGTAGTACCTGAGTACTATACGTCATTTCCATCAGTGCCTAATTAATTTACATCAGGCGTCATTAGTATCTCAGTACCACGCAAGTGTCATTAATACCTAATTACATTTAAACTAATGTTAATACCTAATTACAGTTAAACTAGTTATTAATATCTAATTACAATTAAGTGTTAATACCTAATTACAGTTAAAAGTGTTAATACCTAATTACAGCTCAACTTAGTACGTGATTACTACACATCGGGTCATTAGTACCTAATAACTGCCCAGGAATAGCCCGAGCTATGTCAGTCAGCTGACGACTGTTTACTGAGGTAGTGGGCAACACACAGGTTCCAAAACAAGCTTTTATTACGACAACGTTTTGCCCTCTAGAGCTGCAGAGCTTCTGCTGGTCAAGTTAAAGCTCCACACAGAGCGAAACGTTCTGCTAATACAAGATTTCAGATATTAAATAAAATATAAAGCCAGGTATTTATCTGCACATACTTCATAAACGAGAGAGAGAGAGAGAGAGAGAGAGAGAGAGAGAGAGAGAGAGAGAGAGAGAGAGAGAGAGAGAGAGAGAGAGAGAGAGAGAGAGGGTGATAGAGAGAGCTTGGTGGGGGGAACACGAGCTCAGTCTCTCAGTGTAGATCAGCATAACAAGTGATCCCAGCACCTGGTGATCCCAGCAGCAGTGGCTGCTACCATGGCTGCCATCATTGCAACATAATCTTGTCTCAGGTTAAGTTACACACACAAGCAGGCTGTGTCACGGTGTTGTAACAAGGCGGCGTGTAAGAGCAGCTAGCTACACAACCACGCTATTCCTCTCTGCAGTTAACCAGGGCAAATCCACGAAGGTAGTCACGAACCCGCTCCTACATACTCGACAATTATTATCATTGCTGCTGTTGTTGTATAGCCTGGGAATGCTACGAAATAAGATCTGATCGGAGAAAGGGGAAGGAGACCTTCAGTTCCTTGCATCAAGAGCCCTTCACTAGCAACCAGGAACCTTCTTTCCAAAATTCCGGCACCAACAGGGATGTGTTATGACACATGTACAGGTCTGTGTCACGACACACACTCACGTACAGGCCTGAGTCACGACACACACACACACACGTACAGGTCTGTGTCACGACACACACTCACGTACAGGTCTGTGTCACGACACACACTCACGTACAGGTCTGTGTCACGACACACACTCACGTACAGGTCTGTGTCACGACACACACTCACGTACAGGTCTGTGTCACGACACACACTCACGTACAGGTCTCCTTACTCTAAGAAACTTCAGAAATAAGACAGGTAATATTTCTGTATCTTAATTAATGTATCTCTGTCTATATCTTATTTTGTGTCTCTCATTATCTCAACTTTCCTTATTCAGTGTCTCTTCCGGTACCTTATCTCCATCTTTCTCTTATTTATATTCCGGTATCTTTATCTTCACGAATGTTTCGTTTAGAATCTAACTTTCTCTCTCTATCTCTCTCTCCCAGCACAGAGGACCGTGACAATGACCACAGCCTCACCAAATGTTACACACATGACTGCTTCCTCAACCAGTCACAACCCCGGTGTAAAACACACACACACACACACACACACACACACACACACACACACACACACACACACACACACACACACGTAACAGAAGTAAGACACGAGAGAGAAGGGTGGGTAGATTGCGTTTTCTTAGACTGCAGGAAGGCCTTTGACACAGTTCCCCACAAGAGATTAGTGCAGAAGCTGCAGGATCAGGCGCATGTAAAAGGGAGGGCACTGCAATGGATAAGGGAATACCTGACAGGGAGGCAGCAACGAGTCATGGTACGTGCAAGAGGTATCACAGTGGGCGCCTGTTACGAGCGGGGTCCCACAGGGGTCAGTTCTAGGACCAGTGCATTTTTTGATATATGTGAACGACATGATGGAAGGAATAGACTCTGAAGTGTCCCTGTTCGCAGATGATGTGAAGTTGATGAGAAGAATTAAATCGGACGAGGATGAGGCAGGACTGCAAAGAGACCTGGAAAGGCTGGACATGTGGTCCAGTAACTGGCTTCTCGAATTCAGTCCAGCCAAATGCAAAGTCATGAAGATTGGGGAGGGGCAAAGAAGACCGCAGACAGAGTATAGGCTAGGTGGACAAAGACTACAGACCTCACTCAGGGAGAAAGACCTTGGGGTGACCATAACACCGAGCACATCACCGGAGGCACACATCAACCAAATAACTGCTGCAGCACACGGGCGCCTGGCAAACCTGAGAATAGCGTTCCGATACCTTAATAAGGAATCGTTCAAGACACTGTACACTGTGTATGTCAGGCCCATACTGGAGTATGCAGTACCAGTCTGGAACCCACACCTGGTCAAGCACGTCAAGAAGTTAGAGAAAGTACAAAGGTTTGCAACAAGGCTAGTCCCAGAGCTCAAGGGAATGTAGTACGAGGATGGTTAAGGGAAATCGGACTGACGACACTGGGGGACAGAAGGATCAGGGGAGACATGATAACGACATACAAGATACTGCGGGGAATAGACAAGGTGGATAGGGACATGATGTTCCGAAGATGACACAGCAACAAGGGGTCACAACTGGAAGTTGACAACTCGGATGAGTTACAGGGATATGAGGAAGCATTTCTTCAGTCACACAGCTGTCAGGAAGTTGAACAATCTGGAGAGTGATGTAGTGGAGGCAGGAGCCATACTTAGCTTTAAGAAGAAGTACGATGAAGTTCATGGAACAGGGAGCAGATCTAGTAATGACCAGCGAAGAGGCGGGGCCAGGAGCTTCAAATAGGTGAATACACATACACACACAAATCTGAAGACGTGTGTATGTGAATACAGGAATGTGGCAACGTGAGGAAAGAAGTCACAGTAGTGTGGATGAACCACTTCACCAATAACCCGCACACAGGACATGAACCTCATGAACCGTCGTCACAAGGAAGTCCAGAAAAAATAGAGATCATGATACACTATGGGAGGTGGGGAAGAAGGGGGTGGTAATGGTGGTGGTAGTAGTAATTTAATTCCTTGTATAATATATACTATGGTGTTGGTAGGTGTGTTTCATAACACATTGAGAGCTGTTGGTAAAACAGACCAATGATCAGAAAACGGCAGAATTTTCCCAGAGGTACTCCATTGGGAGTATTCTACACTCCGTTGCTAGTAGTGGATTGGAATGTATTTGCTTTCAACAAGTGCCAATACTTAGGAGGAACATATTGGACGCGCCTCATGGGAAAGACAGCCTGTTGATCAAGCATTAGCACTACATCCGAATACAGTGAAAATGATCCTGGCAGTGGAAAAGAGTGGGATTGTTGGCACTCTTGTGTCAACCAGGAAGCAAGACGATAGACAATGGCATAAGTTACTGGTGTCTTTCCTTGATGGTGTCACAGGGTCGTGGCTGGATGACCAATGGCACAACTTTGATGAAAAGAGCTGATTGCGTCAATGTTCTTAAAGTGAAGTATAACTTTACGCCCACCAAGGTAAGAAAGGCAAGAGACGGTGGCTCCGTAGTGTAGTGTGTGCTGGCTGCGGTCAAAGACAAACTTTAGGTCATATCCTTCAGACATGCCTCAGGGTTCACGAACAACGGGTAATAAGACTTGATAATGTTGTCGATGAGACTGCACCAGATTATCAGTGTAAAAACCATGTTGTGGTGAAGGAACCGTCTCTATACAAACGAACGGACTGCATAAACAAAATATAATCTGTGATCTACAAAACTGGAAAGCGTATGTCCTGGAAGTCAAGACTGGAAGCGATTCAAATATTTCGACCAATGAGCAGCAGTTCCAGCAGAAGGCAGCGTACTATGACACAAGTCAGGGGCGTCAGATTCAGCAGAGACCTTTATCAGGACAAGACTATGATGAGTCATTAAGAGGATAGTGAGACGCATCCTTTGTCGCCTGATCAAGTAGTTCTAGGTGCTGTCATAATAATTTGCATGGAAATTATGTCTCTCGAATCCTATGCTATCCTAAACAAAGCAATACGAATTGGTGTGGCAAATCTCGGCTTTTATGTTGTAAATGTCATGGAGGGCTCATACGCAATGGAGAATGCATGTGAGATGGGAGGCTGTGAGTCGACCGTGACATGGGAATGGCCACGGACGGACTTTATACAGGACTAGCAGTCCCTGTAGGTGGCATAGTCCATTAGTCACCGTTCTCCATCTACAGCTAAGAGGATCAAAAACACAGTACTACTACTACTACTAGTAGTGGTAGTAGTAGTAGTAGTAATGGACATGGTCGTCGTAGCAGAATTAACAACATCAGTAGTATTATTTATAGTAATAGCAGCAGTGGAAGTAGTTGTAATGAGGTAGTTGCAGTAGTAGTAGCGATATAAGAAATAGTAGAGTGTAGTAGTAAAGAAGTGGTAATAGTCCGTAAATGCAAAACAATAGAAAAGCACTGCAGAAGATCTACTGGCCCATGCCGGACACTAGTGATACAGTAACGAGAATAAATGAAATCTCAGGGCCTTGGAAATTACAGCACTTCAGTACTAACGCTTGCCGCCAAGGAGGCAGAGAACAACTGCAGCGCAGGCCTAGTGGCGCAAATTAGGACAGGAAAGGAGCTAAGAAAAGGAAAGTCAAGAGGAAAGGAGAGAAGAAGGCTAAGGTAACGAGTATTGTGAAGATCAGTGCATTTGACAAAGTACAGACAGGCAGGCATCTACAGAAACAAAGCTAGGATAAGATTCATGTTAAGAATTTTGTAGAAGGCTAGAAGGGTAGATAGTTTCAGCAGAGGACCAGTTAATGAGATGGATGTGATCTCTGAGAGCAAGACCAACACTTCTTACACTCGCCAAGTATTGGAGACAAGAGGAGCAGGATATGGGGTAAACACCAACAACATCAATGGCAGAAGTATGAACTAGATTGCTACGAAGGATATTAGTGTTCTAATTCAACCACCACCCCACCACTACTACAACTAATACTACTGTGACTACGACCACCCCACCACTACTACAACTAATACTACTGTCACTACGACCACCCCACCACTACTACAACTAATACTACTGTCACTACGACCACCCCACAACTACTACAACTAATACTGTCACTACGACCACCCCACCACTACTACAACTAATACTACTGTCACTACGACCACCCCACCACTACTACAACTAATACTACTGTCACTACGACCACCCCACCACTACTACAACTAATACTACTGTCACTACGACCGCCCCACCACTACTACAACTAATACTACTGTCACTACGACCACCCCACCACTACTACAACTAATACTACTATCACTACGACCACCCCACCACTACTACAACTAATACTACTGTCACTACGACCACCCCACCACTACTACAACTAATACTACTATCACTACGACCACCCCACCACTACTACAACTAATACTACTGTCACTACGACCACCCCACCACTACTACAACTAATACTACTGTCACTACGACCACCCCACCACTACTACAACTAATACTACTGTCACTACGACCACCCCACCACTACTACAACTAATACTGTCACTACGACCACCCCACCACTACTACAACTAATACTGTCACTACGACCACCCCACCACTACTACAACTAATACTACTGTCACTACGACCACTCCACCACTACAACAACTAATACTACTGTCACTACGACCACCCCACCACTACAACAACTAATACTACTGTCACTACGACCACCCCACCACTACTACAACTAATACTACTGTCACTACGACCACCCCACCACTACTACAACTAATACTACTGTCACTACGACCACCCCACCACTACTACAACTAATACTACTGTCACTACGACCACCCCACCACTACTACAACTAATACTACTGTCACTACGACCACCCCACTACAACAACTAATACTACTGTCACTACGACCACCCCACCACTACTACAACTAATACTACTGTCACTACGACCACCCCACCACTACAACTACTACTACTGTCACTACGACCACCCCACCACTACTACAACTAGTACTACTACTGTCACTACAACCACCCCACCACTACTACAACTAATACTACTGTCACTACGACCACCCCACCACTACTACAACTAATACTACTGTCACTACAACCACCCCACCACTACTACAACTAATACTACTGTCACTACGACCACCCCACCACTACTACAACTAATACTACTGTCACTACGACCACCCCACCACTACTACAACTAATACTACTGTCACTACGACCACCCCACCACTACTACAACTAATACTACTGTCACTACGACCACCCCACCACTACTACAACTAATACTACTGTCACTACGACCACCCCACTACAACAACTAATACTACTGTCACTACGACCACCCCACCACTACTACAACTAATACTACTGTCACTACGACCACCCCACCACTACAACTACTACTGTCACTACGACCACCCCACCACTACTACAACTAGTACTACTACTGTCACTACAACCACCCCACCACTACTACAACTAATACTACTGTCACTACGACCACCCCACCACTACTACAACTAATACTGTCACTACGACCAACCCACCACTACTACAACTAATACTACTGTCACTACGACCACCCCACCACTACTACAACTAATACTACTGTCACTACGACCACCCCACCACTACTACAACTAATACTACTGTCACTACGACCACTCATTTCTTCCACCTCAGGTATAGTGTCTTCTGGTTTTCTCTGCTTTTCCTCGCCTCACTTGTGACCGAAACGTCGTCATAAAGTTTCCTTCCTAAGTGAGGATCATTTTCGAAACGGTTCTCTTCTAGTCATGTAGTAGTGTAGACAAATGGTTCAGAGAACCGACAAGTTCATAAATTAGACACATGTGCAAAACTTGGGTATCTTTAATGAGGAAACGTTTCTCCACACAGTTTCTTCATCAGTCATCATCAGAATAGTGAAGAACAGGAGGAGTTTGAGGTAACCAGTCCCTCAGCCTTGAGTCAATGTGATCAGTCCATCAATCTTGAAAAGAATACAGCATATGTGCGAAGAAGTGACTTATATACTGTAGGCAGGAGAGGTGCAGCAGTCGTAGGTGGTTTCAAATGTGACAAATGTGGAAGTAGGTCATGCCTAAAGGTTAGGCAAGTGAAGAATTCCCTGTATTAAGATCCCAAGATGATGCTGTGTCTGACACTGTGTGGCACAACGTTCCCTCATTAAAGGTACCCAAGTGTTGAACATGTGTTTAATTTACCAACTTGTCGGTTCTCTCAAGCATTTGTCTATATTCCTGTCACCACGTGGTCGCTCATATGGCATATTTCTTGGGCCTATCATACTTATTTTACGGCTTACACACTAGGTCATGACTCAAGAGCTAGAGCACCTGTGTGCCATCTTTAGAAAAGCCTAAGTGTGTAAGTCACCAGATTTGCTCAATTTTCACCAGTCCACGAGACTCCATACTACCATCTTCCCTCCTCCTCCTCATCCTCCACCAGCCCACTAGACTCCATACTACCATCTTCCCTCCTCCTCTTCATCCTCCACCAGCCCACGAGACTCCATACTACCATCTTCCCTCCTCCTCCTCATCCTCCACCAGCCCACGAGACTCCATACTACCATTTTCCCTCCTCCTCTTCATCCTCCACCAGCCCACTAGACTCCATACTACCATCTTCCCTCCTCCTCCTCATCCTCCACCAGCCCACGAGACTCCATACTACCATCTTCCCTCCTCCTCTTCATCCTCCACCAGCCCACTAGACTCCATACTACCATCTTCCCTCCTCCTCCTCATCCTCCACCAGCCCACGAGACTCCATACTACCATTTTCCCTACTCCTCTTCATCCTCCACCAGCCCACGAGACTCCATACTACCATCTTCCCTCCTCCTCCTCATCCTCCACCAGCCCACGAGACTCCATACTACCATTTTCCCTCCTCCTCTTCATCCTCCACCAGCCCACTAGACTCCATACTACCATCTTCCCTCCTCCTCCTCATCCTCCACCAGCCCACGAGACTCCATACTACCATCTTCCCTCCTCCTCTTCATCCTCCACCAGCCCACTAGACTCCATACTACCATCCTCCCTCTTCCTCATCCTTCACCAGCCCACGAGACTCTATACTACCATCCTCCCTCCTTTTCATCCTCCACCAGCCCACGAGACTCCATACTACCATCTTCCCTCCTCCTCTTCATCCTCCACCAGCCCACGAGACTCCATACTACCATCCTCCCTCCTCCTCATCCCCCACCAGCCCACGAGACTCCATACTACCATCCTCCCTCCTCCTCCTCCTCATCCTCCACCAGCCCACGAGACTCCATACTACCAACCTCCCTCCTCCTCCTCATCCTCCACCAGTCCACGAGACTCCACACCACCATCCTCCATCCTCCTCCTCATCCTCCACCAGCCCACGAGACTCCATACTACCATCCTCCCTCCTCCTCATCCTCCACCAGCCCACGAGACTCCATACTACCATCCTCCCTCATCCTCCACCAGCCCACGAGACTCCATACTACCATCCTCCCTCATCCTCCACCAGCCCACGAGACTCCATACTACCATCCTCCCTCCTCCTCCTCCTCATCCTCCACCAGTCCACGAGACTCTATACTACCATCCTCCCTCCTCCTCCTCCTCATCCTCCACCAGCCCACGAGACTCCACAGCACCATCCTCCATCCTCCTCCTCATCTCCACCAGCCCAGGAGAGACTATACTACCATCCTCCCTCCTCCTCCTCATCCTCCACCAGTCCACGAGACTCCATACTACCATCCTCCCTCCTCCTCCTCATCCTCCACCAGCCCACGAGACTCCATACTACCATCCTCCCTCCTCCTCCTCATCCTCCACCAGCCCACGAGACTCCATACCACCATCCTCCCTCCTCCTCCTCATCCTCCACCAGCCCACGAGACTCCATACTACCATCCTCCCTCCTCCTCCTCATCCTCCACCAGCCCACGAGACTCCATACTACCATCCTCCCTCCTCCTCCTCATCCTCCACCAGCCCACGAGACTCCATACTACCATCCTCCCTCCTCCTCCTCATCCTCCACCAGCCCACGAGACTCCATACCACCATCCTCCCTCCTCCTCCTCATCCTCCACCAGCTCACGAAACTCCATACTACCATTCTCCCTCCTCCTCCTCATCCTCCACCAGCCCACGAGACTCCATACCACCATCCTCCCTCCTCCTCATCCTCCACCAGCCCACGAGACTCCATACTACCATCCTCCCTCCTCCTCCTCATCCTCCACCAGCCCACGAGACTCCATACCACCATCCTCCCTCCTCCTCCTCATCCTCCACCAGCCCACGAGACTCCATACCACCATCCTCCTTCCTCCTCCTCATCCTCCACCAGCCCACGAGACTCCATACTACCATCCTCCCTCCTCCTCATCCTCCACCAACCCACGAGACTCCATACCACCATCCTCCCTCCTCCTCCTCATCCTCCACCAGCCCACGAGACTCCATACTACCATCCTCCCTCCTCCTCCTCATCCTCCACCAGCCCACGAGACTCCATACTCCCATCCTCCCTCCTCCTCCTCATCCTCCACCAGCCCACGAGACTCCATACTACCATCCTCCCTCCTCCTCCTCATCCTCCACCAGCCCACGAGACTCCATACTACCATCCTCCCTCCTCCTCCACCAGCCCACGAGACTCCATACCACCATCCTCCCTCTTCCTCCTCATCCTCCACCAGCCCACGAGACTCCATACCACCATCCTCCCTCCTCCTCCTCATCCTCCACCAGCCCACGAGACTCCATACTACCATCCTCCCTCCTCCTCCTCATCCTCCACCAGCCCACGAGACTCCATACCACCATCCTCCCTCCTCCTCCTCATCCTCCACCAGTCCACGAGACTCCATACCACCATCCTCCCTCCTCCTCCTCATCCTCCACCAGCCCACGAGACTCCATACTACCATCATCCCTCCTCCTCCTCATCCTCCACCAGCCCACGAGACTCCATACTACCATCCTCCCTCCTCCTCCTCCTCATCCTCCACCAGCCCACGAGACTCCATACCACCATCCTCCCTCCTCCTCCTCATCCTCCACCAGCCCACGAGACTCCATACCACCATCCTCCCTCCTCCTCCTCATCCTCCACCAGTCCACGAGACTCCATACTACCATCCTCCCTCCTCCCCCTCATCCTCCACCAGCCCACGAGACTCCATACTACCATCCTCCCTCCTCCTCCTCATCCTCCACCAGCCCACGAGACTCCATACTACCATCCTCCCTCCTCCTCCTCATCCTCCACCAGCCCACGAGACTCCATACTACCATCCTCCCTCCTCCTCCTCATCCTCCACCAGCCCACGAGACTCCATACTACCATCCTCCCTCCTCCTCCTCATCCTCCACCAGCCCACGAGACTCCATACTACCATCCTCCCTCCTCCTCCTCATCCTCCACCAGCCCACGAGACTCCATACCACCATCCTCCCTCCTCCTCCTCATCCTCCACCAGTCCACGAGACTCCATACCACCATCCTCCCTCCTCCTCCTCATCCTCCACCAGCCCACGAGACTCCATACTACCATCATCCCTCCTCCTCCTCATCCTCCACCAGCCCACGAGACTCCATACTACCATCCTCCCTCCTCCTCCTCCTCATCCTCCACCAGCCCACGAGACTCCATACCACCATCCTCCCTCCTCCTCATCCTCCACCAGCCCACGAGACTCCATACCACCATCCTCCCTCCTCCTCCTCATCCTCCACCAGCCCACGAGACTCCATACTACCATCCTCCCTCCTCCTCCTCATCCTCCACCAGCCCACGAGACTCCATACCACCATCCTCCCTCCTCCTCATCCTCCACCAGTCCACGAGACTCCATACCACCATCCTCCCTCCTCCTCCTCATCCTCCACCAGTCCACGAGACTCCATACTACCATCCTCCCTCCTCCTCCTCATCCTCCACCAGCCCACGAGACTCCATACTACCATCCTCCCTCCTCCTCCTCATCCTCCACCAGCCCACGAGACTCCATACTACCATCCTTCCTCCTCCTCCTCATCCTCCACCAGCCCACGAGACTCCATACTACCATCCTCCCTCCTCCTCCTCATCCTCCACCAGCCCACGAGACTCCATACTACCATTCTCCCTCCTCCTCCTCATCCTCCACCAGCCCACGAGACTCCATACTACCATCCTCCCTCCTCCTCATCCTCCACCAGTCCACGAGACTCCATACCACCATCCTCCCTCCTCCTCCTCCTCCTCATCCTCCACCAGCCCACGAGACTCCATACTACCATCCTCCCTCCTCCTCCTCATCCTCCACCAGCCCACGAGACTCCATATTACCATCCTCCCTCCTCCTCCACCAGCCCACGAGACTCCATACTACCATTCTCCCTCCTCCTCCTCATCCTCCACCAGCCCACGAGACTCCATACTACCATCCTCCCTCCTCCTCCTCATCCTCCACCAGCCCACGAGACTCCATACTACCATCCTCCCTCCTCCTCCTCATCCTCCACCTGCCCACGAGACTCCATACTACCATCCTCCCTCCTCCTCCTCATCCTCCACCAGCCCACGAGACTCCATACTACCATCCTCCCTCCTCCTCCTCATCCTCTACCAGCCCACGAGACTCCATACCACCATCCTCCCTCCTCCTCCTCATCCTCTACCAGCCCACGAGACTCCATACCACCATCCTCCCTCCTCCTCCTCATCCTCCACCAGCCCACGAGACTCCATACTACCATTCTCCCTCCTCCTCCTCCTCATCCTCCACCAGCCCACGAGACTCCATACTACCATCCTCCCTCCTCCTCCTCATCCTCCACCAGCCCACGAGACTCCATACCACCATCCTCCCTCCTCCTCCTCATCCTCCACCAGCCCACGAGACTCCATACCACCATCCTCCCTCCTCCTCCTCATCCTCCACCAGCCCACGAGACTCCATACTACCATCCTCCCTCCTCCTCCTCATCCTCCACCAGCCCACGAGACTCCATATTACCATCCTCCCTCCTCCTCCACCAGCCCACGAGACTCCATACTACCATTCTCCCTCCTCCTCCTCATCCTCCACCAGCCCACGAGACTCCATACTACCATCCTCCCTCCTCCTCCTCATCCTCCACCAGCCCACGAGACTCCATACTACCATCCTCCCTCCTCCTCCTCATCCTCCACCTGCCCACGAGACTCCATACTACCATCCTCCCTCCTCCTCCTCATCCTCCACCAGCCCACGAGACTCCATACTACCATCCTCCCTCCTCCTCCTCATCCTCTACCAGCCCACGAGACTCCATACCACCATCCTCCCTCCTCCTCCTCATCCTCTACCAGCCCACGAGACTCCATACCACCATCCTCCCTCCTCCTCCTCATCCTCCACCAGCCCACGAGACTCCATACTACCATTCTCCCTCCTCCTCCTCCTCATCCTCCACCAGCCCACGAGACTCCATACTACCATCCTCCCTCCTCCTCCTCATCCTCCACCAGCCCACGAGACTCCATACCACCATCCTCCCTCCTCCTCCTCATCCTCCACCAGCCCACGAGACTCCATACCACCATCCTCCCTCCTCCTCCTCATCCTCCACCAGCCCACGAGACTCCATACCACCATCCTCCCTCCTCCTCCTCATCCTTTTCTAAATTAACAGTGAATTTGTGTTGTTCAGAGACTCAGAGTCTTAAGTTGACTCAGTGTTCACTTTGTCTCTTTAATTTAAGTTGACTCAGTGTTCACTTTGTCTCTTTAATTTAAGTTGACTCAGTGTTCACTTTGTCTCTTTAATTTAAGTTGACTCAGTGTTCACTTTGACTCTTTAATTTAAGTTGACTCAGTGTTCACTTTGACTCTTTAATTTAAGTTGACTCAGTGTTCACTTTGTCTCTTTAATTTAAGTTGACTCAGTGTTCACTTTGTCTCTTTAATTTAAGTTGACTCAGTGTTCACTTTGACTCTTTAATTTAAGTTGACTCAGTGTTCACTTTGTCTCTTTAATTTAAGTTGACTCAGTGTTCACTTTGTCTCTTTAATTTAAGTTGACTCAGTGTTCACTTTGTCTCTTTAATTTAAGTTGACTCAGTGTTCACTTTGTCTCTTTAATTTAAGTTGACTCAGTGTTCACTTTGTCTCTTTAATTTAAGTTGACTCAGTGTTCACTTTGTCTCTTTAATTTAAGTTGACTCAGTGTTCACTTTGTCTCTTTAATTTAAGTTGACTCAGTGTTCACTTTGTCTCTTTAATTTAAGTTGACTCAGTGTTCACTTTGTCTCTTTAATTTAAGTTGACTCAGTGTTCACTTTGTCTCTTTAATTTAAGTTGACTCAGTGTTCACTTTGTCTCTTTAATTTAAGTTGACTCAGTGTTCACTTTGTCTCTTTAATTTAAGTTGACTCAGTGTTCACTTTGTCTCTTTAATTTACGTTGACTCAGTGTTCACTTTGTCTCTTTAATTTAAGTTGACTCAGTGTTCACTTTGTCTCTTTAATTTAAGTTTACTCAGTGTTCACTTTGACTCTTTAATTTAAGTTGACTCAGTGTTCACTTTGACTCTTTAATTTAAGTTGACTCAGTGTTCACTTTAAGTTGACTCACTGTTCACTTTAAGTTGACTCACTGTTCACTTTAAGTTGACTCACTGTTCACTTTAAGTTGACTCACTGTTCACTTTAAGTTGACTCACTGTTCACTTTAAGTTGACTCACTGTTCACTTTAAGTTGACTCAGTGTTCACTTTGTCTCTTTAATTTAAGTTGACTCAGTGTTCACTTTGACTCTTTAATTTAAGTTGACTCAGTGTTCACTTTGTCTCTTTAATTTAAGTTGACTCAGTGTTCACTTTGTCTCTTTAATTTGACTCAGTGTTCACTTTAAGTTGACTCAGTGTTCACTTTAAGTTGACTCAGTGTTCACTTTAAGTTGACTCAGTGTTCACTTTAAGTTGACTCAGTGTTCACTTTAAGTTGACTCACTGTTCACTTTAAGTTGACTCAGTGTTCACTTTAAGTTTACTCAGTGTTCACTTTAAGTTGACTCAGTGTTCACTTTAAGTTGACTCAGTGTTCACTTTAAGTTTACTCAGTGTTCACTTTAAGTTGACTCAGTGTTCACTTTAAGTTGACTCACTGTTGACTTTAAGTTGACTCAGTGTTCACTTTAAGTTGACTCAGTGTTCACTTTAAGTTAACTCAGTGTTCACTTTAAGTTGACTCAGTGTTCACTTTAAGTTGACTCAGTGTTCACTTTAAGTTGACTCAGTGTTCACTTTAAGTTAACTCAGTGTTCACTTTAAGTTGACTCAGTGTTCACTTTAAGTTAACTCAGTGTTCACTTTAAGTTGACTCAGTGTTCACTTTAAGTTAACTCAGTGTTCACTTTAAGTTGACTCAGTGTTCACTTTAAGTTAACTCAGTGTTCACTTTAAGTTGACTCAGTGTTCACTCTTTAATCTGCAATATTTTCCACTGTTGTTTTCTCGTTCATTTTTTGTTTATTTTTATTGTTTCCATTTTCAGTTCTCTAAACCTGAAGTATTATTTTCTCAGCTACAAATTTATTATTTGTATATTGTGTTCAATATATTTATTTTTTAAATTCCCTGTCATTCACTTCTTGTGAACTAATTAATTATTTTTCTTTCCTTTGTGTTGTTTAAGTGTCGTGTTCTCTATCTTATTTCATTATTGTTTATCATTATTATTATTTTTCTCTTGTGCCTTACATTATTTTCATTGAAATTTCCTTGTGATTATTATTTTTAACTCTGTGTACCATTCTTTGTGTTAAATATTTTATATTTGCAGTTGGTGAGTGTCGTCCCACAGTGTGTACAACAACACACTCCTCTTATATTGGTTAACAGCAACACCTTACTGCAAGAATATTAACAATATAAGTTCAACATACCTGGAGTATACCTGTGAGTATACCTGGAGTATACCTGTGAGTATACCTGGAGTATACCTGTGAGTAAACCTGGAGTATACCTGTGAGTATACCTGGAGTATACCTGTGAGTATACCTGCAGTATACCTGTTTACCTGGAGTTTACCTGGAGTTTACCTGGAGAGAGTTTCGGGGGTCAACGCCCCCGCGGCCCGGTCTGTGACCAGGCCTCCTGTGAGTATACCTGTGAGTATACCTGGAGTATACCTGTGAGTATACCTGCAGTATACCTGTGAGTATACCTGTGAGTATACCTGTGAGTATACCTGGAGTATACCTGTAAGTATACCTGCAGTATACCTGTGAGTATACCTGCAGTATACCTGTGAGTATACCTGGAGTATACCTGTGACTATACCTGCAGTATACCTGTGAGTATGCCTGGAGTATACCTGTGAGTATACCTGGAGTATACCTGTGAGTATACCTGGAGTATACCTGTGAGTATACCTGTGAGTATACCTGGAGTATACCTGTGAGTATACCTGGAGTATACCTGTGAGTATACCTGAAGTATACCTGTGAGTATACCTGGAGTATACCTGTGAGTATACCTGTGAGTATACCTGTGAGTATACCTGGAGTATACCTGTGAGTATACCTGGATTATACCTGTGAGTATACCTGGAGTATACCTGTGAGTATACCTGGAGTATACCTGTGAGTATACCTGGAGTATACCTGTGAGTATGCCTGGATGTCAGCCACAGCACCGTGTCTTCCTTTGCAGATGACACCCGAATCTGCATGACAGTGTCTTCCATTGCAGACACTGCAAGGCTCCAGGCGGACATCAACCAAATCTTTCAGTGGGCTGCAGAAAACAATATGAAGTTCAACGATGATTAATTTCAATTACTCAGATATGGTAAACATGAGGAAATTAAATCTTCATCAGAGTACAAAACAAATTCTGGCCACAAAATAGAGAGAAACACCAACGTCAAAGACCTGGGAGTGATCATGTCGGAGGATCTCACCTTCAAGGACCATAACATTGTATCAATCGCATCTGCTAGAAAAATGACAGGATGGATAATGAGAACCTTCAAAACTAGGGAGGCCAAGCCCATGATGACACTCTTCAGGTCACTTGTTCTATCTAGGCTGGAATATTGCTGCACACTAACAGCACCTTTCAAGGCAGGTGAAATTGCCGACCTAGAAAATGTACAGAGAACCTTCACGGCGCGCATAACGGAGATAAAACACCTCAATTACTGGGAGCGCTTGAGGTTCCTGAACCTGTATTCCCTGGAACGCAGGAGGGAGAGATACATGATTATATACACCTGGAAAATCCTAGAGGGACTAGTACCGAACTTGCACACGAAAATCACTCACTACGAAAGCAAAAGACTTGGCAGACGATGCACCATCCCCCCAATGAAAAGCAGGGGTGTCACTAGCACGTTAAGAGACCATACAATAAGTGTCAGGGGCCCGAGACTGTTCAACTGCCTCCCAGCACACATAAGGGAGATTACCAACAGACCCCTGGCAGTCTTCAAGCTGGCACTGGACAAGCACCTAAAGTCAGTTCCTGATCAGCCGGGCTGTGGCTCGTACGTTGGTTTGCGTGCAGCCAGCAGCAACAGCCTGGTTGATCAGGCTCTGATCCACCAGGAGGCCTGGTCACAGACCGGGCCGCGGGGGCGTTGACCCCCGAAACTCTCTCCAGGTAAACTCCAGGTAATACCTGTGAGTATACCTGTGAGTATACCTGTGAGTATACCTGGAGTATACCTGTGAGTATACCTGGAGTATATCTGTGAGTATACCTGTGAGTATACCTGTGAGTATACCTGTGAGTATACCTGGAGTATACCTGTGAGTATACCTGGAGTATACCTGTGAGTATACCTGTGAGTATACCTGGAGTATACCTGGAGTATACCTGTGAGTATACCTGGAGTATACCTGGAGTATACCTGTGAGTATACCTGTGAGTATACCTGTGAGTATATCTGGAGTATACCTGTGAGTATACCTGTGAGTATACCTGGAGTATACCTGTGAGTATACCTGTGAGTATACCTGAGTATACCTGTGAGTATACCTGGAGTATACCTGTGAGTATACCTGGAGTATACCTGTGAGTATACCTGGAGTATACCTGTGAGTATACCTGGAGTATACCTGTGAGTATACCTGTGAGTATACCTGTGAGTATACCTGTGAGTATACCTGGAGTATACCTGTGAGTATACCTGGAGTATACCTGTGAGTATACCTGTGAGTATACCTGGAGTATACCTGGAGTATACCTGTGAGTATACCTGTGAGTATACCTGTGAGTATACCTCGAGTATACCTGGAGTATACCTGTGAGTATACCTGGAGTATACCTGGAGTATACCTGGAGTATACCTGGAGTATACCTGTGAGTATACCTGGAGTATACCTGGAGTATACCTGTGAGTATACCTGTGAGTATAACTGTGAGTATACCTGGAGTATACCTGTGAGTATACCTGTGAGTATACCTGGAGTATACCTGTGAGTATACCTGTGAGTATACCTGGAGTATACCTGGAGTATACCTGTGAGTATACCTGGAGTATACCTGGAGTATACCTGTGAGTATACCTGTGAGTATACCTGGAGTATACCTGGAGTATACCTGTGAGTATACCTGTGAGTATACCTGTGAGTATACCTGGAGTATACCTGGAGTATACCTGTGAGTATACCTGTGAGTATACCTGTGAGTATACCTGTGAGTATACCTGTGAGTATACCTGTGAGTATACCTGGAGTATACCTGGAGTATACCTGTGAGTATACCTGTGAGTATACCTGTGAGTATACCTGGAGTATACCTGGAGTATACCTGGAGTATACCTGGAGTATACCTGTGAGTATACCTGGAGTATACCTGTGAGTATACCTGTGAGTATACCTGGAGTATACCTGTGAGTATACCTGGAGTATACCTGGAGTATACCTGGAGTATACCTGGAGTATACCTGGAGTATACCTGTGAGTGATGTTATCTGTCTTCCTCCAACTTTATCAATGTTAAATTTCCAGTTCTGTATCTTGTGTCATTTTTATTCATATTATTAACATTTATTTGAACAAATTCACTCTTAGTATAACTTTAAAGTATAATTGTTATTATTGCTCTGTGTTTGAGTAATTTATTTTGTCTAATTTGAGATTAATTGTTAATGCTCAAACTAGTTATTTCTTGATATTTTTATTCTTCTTCTAAGCTATATTTTCTCTGTGTACATTTTTTACTGATTCATTGACTAATTCTGCAAATGACTTTTTGTACAATTTAACTGTCCCACACTGATTATTTTCTTTTCACATTTTTTTAGTGTTATTCTTGTGCAATATTCAACATTGAATGCAATATTCCCAGTATATTAATTTAGGTGTGTTATCATTGCATAATATTTTTAATGTCTCGTGACATCTTTACAAAAAAGTATTTTCCCAGTTTATTTCCAACTGTATACAGTTTAATGAGTTTACTTCATAACTGTTGTATTGATTTACACCCTTATTATCAACATCTTTGAAATTATTCAGATTATAGTAATATTTCCCTTTCTTGTAATTTTAAAATCTTTCTTATCTTTACCAAGTACATTTCAGTGAGTTTTCTTTTCTCATTCAGTGTGTGTTATATAATTTTCTTTACTTATGCAGAGTTAGTTAAGTATCTTCAATTTTAATTTCAGATAGCTTGTGCCATATATTTTTTTTCTTAGTCCTTGCTTTCATTGTCTTCGTGTAAATTCTCTGAAATCATGTCTCAGCTATCTTTGAGTAATACCAGCAATGACTTAGTGAATAACGTCAGTCAAGCCAATGCTGTTCCTGTGTAAAATCCTAATGGTCCCTTGCCGACTGAAAGGCAGTATGTCTGTTTACACAGCTGGTATCCGAGAATTGTTAGAGTGCTGCGAAATGTGAAGCTCAGGCTAAGTCCCTATAGATATTACCTATTAACGTAACTGAGTGATCAGACACTGGTAAAACTGTCACTCCTATCTGGAATTCAGTCCATACAATATCTTGCACACAGGATAGTGTACAGTTACCTCGGGTTTCAGAGGAACCTCAGAAAACCTTGGGTACTGAGACTTCTAGTCCTGCGATGGCTACTTGTTCCAGTGGCTGTTCCTCCACAGGGGACGCCTTGACGAAAAACGACTACTTGAAATAAGTAATGCCATTTCTTGTTGACGTCACAGGCCGTCTGCAAAAAGACGTTTCTGTCGTGGCTAGTGCACTTACTATTATTATTATAATCAAAAAGAAGCGCTAAGCCACAAGGGCTATACAGCAGTGCACTTACTAGAGTGTCTGTTGTTGTCCCTTGTGTTCCAGATGGTGATAACATCCTAGTTGACAGTGATCCTTACAAGGTAAAGAGTTGTATGTCAAGCAATCATTACATGTTGTAAGAAATAGTAAGATCCGTTTCTCCCTTGCTAATCTTTCTTGTCATAGCAATAACTGTTTCACCCGGGGAGAGTCCACACCACCGAGCCTGTCCATTACTTCAGTAAGAAAGTAATCCTAAGTCCCTGATAACAAATAATGGAGGTGAATTCTGTGATGAGATTCTTGAAAAGTTGTACAAGATCTCTAAATCGACCATTGTTCCTCACCATCTTGCCAGTAATGGTCTAGCGGAAAGAACATTATTATTTTAATCAAAAAGAAGCGCTAAACCACAAGGGAGCGGAAAGAACAAATAAGAAAGTACTCTTTGTGTTGAGAGCTACTATTAATCCCAATAGTGCAACCTGGGATTAAGTTATACCTGATGTACAATGTGCCATAAATTCTGCTTACAATGCTTCGATAGGTGATATTCCACATTACGCATTGTATGGTGCAGATAAGCGGTTACCTTATGAGTTACTGTATTCTGAACTGAAACCATATTATAATCCTGATTTCATAGCAACTCATACCAGCTTAGCTGAAGGTGTTTTCAGAAGAATCCCTGAAACACTTCATAAATCAACAGCAGAATCTACAAGTCACTAATAGTACTCGAGTAACCCCAACCAAAATTAAAGTAGGTTCAAGAGTTATGTTGACTAATTTTAATAAAACATCTGCAGTGTCTAAGCTCAATCAAAAGTGTGTTGGTCCATATCGAGTAGTCAAACATATCAGTGGCAATAAGTATAAAGTTAGAGAAAACAGTACTGGTCAGCATAATCACATTTAGATCATATGAAGTTAGTATGCAATGAGGATAAGGTTCCTGATAACCAGGTAAATGAGACAGACTCTGACAATCCTCCTGACGCAGTACCCTCTACCTCTAACAACCAGACAGATGAACACCCCGATTGTCGTTATTCCTTACGTACACAAGTAATGAGGAATCCCCAAGTTTCTGTTGTAAATACCAAATCAGATCCTCTTCAACCACAGCATGTGTTAGCCACTGTCACAGATTTCGATTCCCCTAGAGATGATGACCACTCTGCATATGTAAATCTCAGCCTAGCAGAGTTGGGGTTAAATGTAAATAATCTCTATAGATAGATAATCTAGTTTAAGAGAATCTTTCAACTGTGTGTTTGCCATATCAACTTACTGATGTTCAAAAACATTTTTTTAAGTGTTTACATTCTTGCAGAATTCTGAATTCTTCTATGTACATATATTTCCTCAGAATCCATAGATCACATGAATACAGATTGATAGATCTTTTCTATTTCTATCCCAATCTCTTTGTTGTGCTATGTCATCACTGATTCTATGATTTATAATGAATTGTGATATATACTTTGTAATACATTACAATCAGTTATTATCCATATATATATATAGTTCCTTATGTTCAATTGTTGTGTAGATTAACACTATAGAATCAGCCCAGAGCCATAATGCCTACAATCTATAGTGTGCATAAGTTAGATGTATGTCAGGACGCCATACGTTAACATGGCCAAGCTGTCAGTAGTGTTACTGATTACTTGTGTAGTATACTTAGATAATCCCAGCTATCTTACAGATAGGCTCCCTGGCTAGCTGTGACGTCACGAGCCCCTCATATGTGAGCCGCTAGCTAGAGGCCTCTTCCTCAGTTCCACACTAGGCATAGCAGACTGGACAGGCAGGCCCTGGGCTTCCCCTCAAGACTCTCACATTATACGCTTCCTAGAACATCCTATGTGTGTATTCTTTCACCTACATCTACTTGGCAAACCCCCTACGACACAAGGCTGAGGGACTGATTATCTCAAACTCCTCCTGTTCTTCACCATTCTCCTTTGTATGGACTGATGAAGCCACTGTGAGGCGAAACATTTCCTCACTAAAGATACCCAAGTGTTGCACATGTGTCTAATTTATCACCATGGGCCAGTAGGCCTTCTACAGTGCTCCTCCATTCTTATGTTAAATATTGAACCGAACAAAGCAGGTGACAGAACTCTCACCAACGTTACTACAGACTTAAGACTTGGCCAATGACGGACGATTGGAAGTAAAAAAAAAAAAACGCTTAGTGTTAGATTACTGTGTTACAAACACTTGTTCAGTTAGTAACACTCATGTTGTTCTTGTGCTGTTAGTGAACCACATAGTTTTAACTTTTTATTAATGTAGTTAGTCATATTAACTCTTGTTAGGTGTTGCTAGCAAACTACACCAAGAACCAAGTCTCGTTCATGGGGAAACAACATTAAGCTTCTGCGTTTCTTTCAGACCCCCAGAGAAGAGGCTGTGATAAGCCATTACAACTGGTCAATTATGAGTGTTCAGCAACCTTGTGGATCACGTCTATCCAGCTATAAAACCTGACCTCATGAATATACAGTACCAGCGGCTGGATAATGCCAGAGCTGCTGACTTTATAATGAGACGAGTGAAGCATGCAACCTTCTAGTGCTTGCTTCAGATCCCAGCATGAAGCACTGCAGTCGTGTGTATGTGAAGCGCGCAGATCATTCAACGCAACGAGTGGAGAATCGATCCTCAGTATATTAACAGCGTGGCAGAAGCTCTCCTCTAGTAGCCGGTCTTCCCAGTTACCACTAGAGGCGCTGATAATATCTATGCCATGACACCAACGAACGAATCTTCAACGGAAAAGAAATATCGCTAACTTTTTATATCGACATATATATTTGCAACATTCTTCGTGCTAGTCTATCTCTGTGGAGCCCCAGAGGCTGGATTGGAGCCCCAGATAAATAGTAAGTTTAGAGTGAGGAATCTGGAGCACCAGGTGACTTTCCTCATGTGCTGTAATTGGTGACTGTGGTGCGTCCTCAAGGGACGCCCACCAGGTCACAGTCTAGGAAAAGTTAAACTTATGAATGGTAACTGAAGTTCCCCCTTCACCTCCGGAGGGTGGTGACGAGTGGTCCCTGCAGGGTGGGTCCTGGACCACCATGTACAGTTCCTCCTGAGGATGGTGACGAGTGGTCCCTGCAGGGTGTGTCCTGGACCACCATGTACAGTTCCTCCTGAGGATGGTGATGAGTGGTCCCTGCAGGGTGGGTCCTGGGCCACCTTGTACAGTTCCTCCTGAGGATGGTGATGAGTGGTCCCTGCAGGGTGTGTCCTGGACCACCATGTACAGTTCCTCCTGAGGATGGTGATGAGTGGTCCCTGCAGGGTGGGTCCTGGGCCACCATGTACAGTTCCTCCTGAGGATGGTGATGAGTGGTCCCTGCAGGGTGGGTCCTGGGCCACCATGTACAGTTCCTCCTGAGGATGGTGATGAGTGGTCCCTGCAGGATTGGTCCTGGGCCACCATGTACAGTTCCTCCTGAGGATGGTGATGAGTGGTCCCTGCAGGGTGGGTCCTGGGCCACCATGTACAGTTCCTCCTGAGGATGGTGATGAGTGGTCCCTGCAGGGTTGGTCCTGGGCCACCATGTACAGTTCCTCCTAAGGGTGGTGATACAGTGCCACCTGAAGACAGGAGCCTGCAACACCAGGCATAGATCCTGAGCGTGGCCACTGGAACACCAAGTGGAGCACCTGAGACTGGCCACTGGAACACCAGGTGGAGCATCTGAGCGTGGCCAATGGAACACCCGGTGGAGCACCTGAGCCTGGCCACTGGAGCACAAAACAGGTATAACATCTGGACTACCACAAAAAACCGGCTTATCGATATAACGGTTCGTCTCTGCTCTTTTAGAGAAGCGAGCATTTCAGCCTAGATGGCGTGGTCGTCGGCAGCTGATAGTGTTAGCAACACTAGTATGGCCAGGCCATGTTAGAGTTCAAAGGGCACATTCCATACCTTTGATGAGTTTCAAGAGTCTTTCTACGCCCGGAGCATGGCCATAGGCCAGGCTTGTCTGGTGCTAGCCTGGTCAACTAGGTTGTTGCTGCTGGAGGCCCGCTGCCCCACATATCCATCACAGCCTGGTTGATCTGGCACCTAGTGAAGATATTTGTTCAGTTTCCTCTTGAAAATTTCTACACTTGTTCCAGCAGTGTTTCTGATATCTTCTAGTAAGATGTTGAATAATCTGGTGCCACGGATGTTATTGTGTCCACTGCACCCCTGCTTTTCACTGGGTTTATTTTGCACTTCCATATCTCTCGCTTCAGTATGCTGTCATGGCAGTGTGAAGGTTTGGGACCAGCCCCTCGAGAAATGGCAGAAATATTACACCACCTCAGATCACTACTGGAGTGGAGGAACAGTCAATGGCCTCCACTACAGTACAAAAGATATCAGTGCCAAATAAATCACCCCCCCCACATATCATCAATACCACATTTGTATTTACAAATATACAGGGTTTAAAGCCATCAACAAACAATAAAATACCTTTCATCAGTGGACTGCTTACAGAGTCAAATGCAATGTTCGCAGCTTTCACAGAGACCCACACAAACGATCACTTTAACAACGAAATATGGATCCCAGGGTATAATGTATTAAGATGTGACAGAAAGAACAGGCAACAAGGAAATGGGGGTTGGCCTGTATGTCAGAGAGTCGCTCATTTGCTCGGAATTACTAAATACCACAAATGATGTAGTTGATGCTTTGGCAGTAAAGATCGATAACCAAAACCTTGTCACTGTGGTTGTATACAAGCCTCCTGATACAACCTTCCAACAATTCAAGGAGCAGCTTTTGAAAATTGACCATTGTCTGGACAATCTCCAACCTCCAGCGCCAAATATCTTGCTGCTGGGTGATTTCAACTTAAGACACCTAAAGTGGAGAAATGTGGCAAATAATGTGTTAGCAGGAGGCAGCTCAGATGAAAATTCACACACACACAAGGTATTAAATATCTGCAACAAATTCACCTTAAGCCAGCAAATAGTAGAGTCAACAAGACTGGAAAATACACTCGACTTCATCTTCACTAATAATGATGACCTGATACGAAATATAACAGTATCAAAGACAATACACTCAGATTTCAACATAACAGAAGTACAGACATATATGCGCAGGGCTCCTGACCGGCAAAATTTGATCAGTTATGAAGGTGCCTTCATCAAAGTCAACTTCAATAACAAAGGCATACAGAGGGATCAGATCAACCATGTCCTAAATGAAACAAGCTGAGAAGATATCTTGAACAACACGGATCCGAACCCTTGCCTATAAAAAATGAACTTTGTGGCACTTGAGATATGATCACGGCACATTCCAGTAAGAAAAAAAGAAGAGAAGATGTAAACTAGAAAGAGAGATGCTCCCTATACAGGTGAAGGTGAAGAATCACAGAGCTGTTGAAAGGGGCCGGTATATCTGAAATACGGAAGGAGGCACTCGGAAGAGAAATAGAAAAAACGTCGAACTTAAGCTTAAGAATCATAAAGGGGCCGAGAAACACAGGAAGAACTTAAAGCCAAAAATGAAAAAAAAATTATTATGCCAAATCTTGGGTAAAAACAACATCCAGCATTGGGCCTGCTTAAACGAAAAGGGACTTACACAGACGACAGCAAAGAAATGAGTGAGACACTAAAGTCCCAATATGATTCAGTGTTTAGTGAGTCATTAATTAGACTAAGGGTCAACAATGTAAATATTTTTTTTATGACCGAGACTCAAAATCTGGTCAATTTAAAAATTCCTGATATCCTAACACCACAAGACTTTGAAAAAGCAATAAACGACATGTCCATGCACTCTGCCCCAGGCCCAGACTCATGGAACTCTTTGCACATCAAGAACTGCAAGAAGCCTCTTTCACGTGCACTAACTATTCTATTTAGAGGAAGCATTGACACAGGGGTCATCCCACAGTCACTAAAAACAACAGATATAGCCCCACTCCACAACGGTGGAAGTCAAGTATTTGCAAAGAATTACAAACCAATTGCACTAACGTCCCACATCATAAACATTCTTGAAAGGGTTCTAAGAAGCAAGATCGCCAACCACTTGGATACCCATCAACTGCACAACCCAGGGCTGCATCGGTTTAGTACAGGTCGCTCCTGCCTCTCACAACTACCGTACCACTATGACATGGTCTTGGATGCACTGGAGAACAATCAAGATGCAGATGTAGTATACACAGACCACGGAACGGGTGGGGATTGAACTCGCGGCAAGTGAGTCGTAAAACTGGAGTTTTACGACTCGCTTGAGTCGAGTTCAATCCCAACCCGTATCGTGATTTGCTTGCAATCGTGTCATTACGATTTCGTGAGTCATAATATACACAGACCTTGTGACAGCCTTCGACAAGAGCGATCATTGTGTAACAGCACATAAAATGCGTGATAAAGGAGTAACAGGAAAAGTTAGTAGATGGATTCATAACTTCCTAACACATAGAACACAACAGTAATAGTAAACAGAGTAAAGTCTGAGGCAGCTACGGTGAAAAGCTCTGTTCCACAAGGCACAGTACTCGCTCCCATCCTTTTCCTAATCCTCATATCTGACATAGACAAAGATGTAAGCCACAGCACTGTGTCCTCCTTTGCTGACGATACCAGAATTTGCATGACAGTGTCATTCATCGAGGACACTGTAAATCTCCAAGCGAACATTAACCAAGTCTATTTTTATATGGGCCTCAGAAAATATGAAGTTCAATGAAGACAAATTTCAGTTACCCCGGTACGGAAAATTTGACAAGATAAAAACTGTATCAGAGTATAAAACAAATTCCAATCACACAATAGAGTGAAAAACTAATGTGAAGAACCTGCGAGTGGTAATGTCAGAGAATCTCACTTTCAAAAATCACAACAATGTATTAACCACATTTGCTAGGAAAATGACACGATGGATAGTGAGAACCTTCAAAACGAGGGATGCTAAACCAATGGTGATTCTCTTCAAATCGCTTGTTCTCTCTAGGGTGGAATACTGACGTACGCTGATGGCCCCTTTCAAGGCAGGCGAAATTGCAAACCTGGAGGATATACAGAGAACTTTCATGGTACATAAAACTACCATAAAGCACATAAATTACTGGGAACGGTTGAAGGCCCTTGACTGTACTCCATGGAACGCAGTCGAGAAAGATCAATGACAATATACACTTGTAAATCCTAGAGGGACTAGTCCCATATCTACACACAGAAATCACTCCCTACGAAAGCAGGCGGTGCAACATCCTCCCCAGTGAAAAGCAAGGGCGTCATGAGTACACTATGAGATAACACAATAAGTGTCAGGGGCCCAAGACTGTTCAACTACCTCCCAGCATACATAAGGAGGATTATCAATAGACACCTGGCTGTCTTCAAGAGGGAGCTGGACAGACACCTAAAATCAGTTCCCGGCCAGCCGGGCTGTAGTTCCTACGTCAGTTTACGTGCTGCCAACAATAACAGCCTGGCTGCCACTAGCAAGACGCAGTTCGCTCAAAAAGTCTCCCTTCGATCCCCACTGGGGAAGGGAATTTATATTCTAAAAGCGCCACCTCCTTTCTCACAATGCTGTCGCATCGTGTGAAAATCAAGCCTGTGAATGGAGAATTCAGTGACCCCTCGAAGCTAGCTTTAGCTACCGCTGTTAGGACCTGCCTGCAGGTCAAATTTACGTCAATCCACTCTCTGAAGGACTCCTTCATTATCGTCTGCACAGACAACAATGAAGCACCAAAACTAATGGACGACTCTTCAGTCAAGACCCTACAAACACGACAATTTACCATATCCCGTCTCCATTCTTGAGGGCGAAACGTTCGGTCTTTGTGAAAAGACTGGACAAGATCGTCACCTTTCTACTGAAGCACTGAAGACATCTATAGATGAACAAAACACCTGGGCCTCGGTACACAATATCTCCAAGATCCCTAACGCCTCATCTATGCCAAAGATCACATTCTCAGACATCTCCATGGCTGCCCAAGCTCTCTCTGACCGTCTGGCCATCTCACATTACCACATTCACCCAAGTCATATAGAACCAGAAAGCTTCACACACGTCTCCCACTGCTGGACCTGCTACTCTTATAATCACACTACCTAGGACTGCCCCCATCAAGGATGAGAAGTTTTGTTCAAAATGTGGGAATGATGGACACGAATTCAGGTCCTGCACCATCACTACGGCTCCAGCATGCCTAAACTGCAGCTAAGTGCCCACTCAGGAAAGAAATCATATCGAAGAAAACTAAAGAAGATCTGAGGAAGAACACTTCACCGATATACGCGGCAATAACTGCATGGTGTATGCACACCTTGCAAATACAGCAAACCCCGGCACTTTCATCACCACTATTCCGTCTGAACTACATGCCTGCCTTCAATTTCCTGGACTCCACACCTTCAGCCGACATCTTCAAGATCCTTCCCATCGTCGTGAACTTTACTGCACCTGCCGACATGTCTCCTGTCCAAGCAACTGTTCCCGTAATTTCTATAACCACTTCCACTGCCGACAACGATGATCATGCTGCCTCAACCACCGTCTCCCACGCCTCCCAACCTGCTGTTACACAACAATTGCACCTCTCCACTGCTCCTGTCGACCCTCAGTCACCTGCTAACACCACTGTAGACTCGCCAAATGAATCCACTTCAGAAGAAGAGGATAGTGACGACTCCAGTACACCTTCATGGGAAAAACCTTACCTTCTACACTTCTCCATCACCTGACATGCACTCAGCTCTACAAACAAAGGCCTCGGTGCTGGAACAGTCAACTATGCCTACGAATCACCTCTTCACTTCACACTAACCCAAGTTCTTATGTTCATCAAGTCTCTACGTCTCACCTTCAGTAACAAGTCCAGTCCAGAAGCAGCTTCATAAAGTTTGAAAATGGCTCCACTGCAAACCTGCCTCCTCAATTACTCCTATAACTCCCACCTGTGTGCTGTCTTCCGATATTCCTACCTGCCTACCCTCTCCTGCGACCTAGAAACTGCCAGCTTCCCAAGACTCAAGACTCAAGACCTCAACTACCACGAGACCGATGCATACACAGCTGCTCTTCCTGATTTCTCCAAGTTCGTCCCACGAGCGCCTAGCAGCTGGGTTAAGCCCTGGCTCTTTTTCTTCGACTGTGGACACTCATCTCCACCACTGTCTTCGCCTATCCCGTCTTCCCAGCTCACCCCACATGGGGTCTTACCAGCTCACCCCACATGGGTCTTCCCAGCTCACCCCACATTGGGTCTTACCTCTTGATCTTGGTCAGGCCCTGATCTACCACGAGGCCAGGTCATGGACCGGGCTGTGGGGACGTTGACCCCCGGAACCTCCTCCAGGTATATATTATAATGTATCTCTCTCGCCTCCCTACATATATTCCAAGAGTACTACACTCAAAGACACAGATTACACTGAGGAAACACTCGCATGATTCCTTATTCATCCTTATTTTCTGACTTTCAGTCCTTGAACTCAACGCATCGACTGAGGGACTGATTACCTCAAACGCCTTCCCATCTTCCACCGTTGTTCTCTGCATTTGGACTGAAAAAGACACTGGCTGGTGAAACGTTTCCACGGTAAAGATTCCCAAATGTTTCACAAGTGTATCATTCTTCAATTAACAACCTATTTCTTGCATTTACAACACATGCCACAAAGCTGTCCTATCTACGGTGCTCATCATCTGATCCTGTGATGAAGGAATTGATTACCTCGTCTTCCACTGTCTTCTGTATATAGTTCTCCAGTCTTCAGATTACGTCCCTGTAGTGTAGTGATAAAGCTACTGGATGGCGAAGCATCTACAAAATAAAGATATCCAGATGTGTATGTATCTAATTCATCACCTATCTACACTATCGTAGGCCTTTATAGACCCATAAATGAATCAACACGCTTCTGTTCCGGACTTATGTGTTGCTGCCTTACCTTCTGTAATTACTTGATCCACCAACACCTGATCCACCAACACCTTCACATTCTCACATCACTGTGTTGCCCAACAATCCTACTTCCGTCTTTCCCATAATTCTTTTAATAGTACTTGTGCCATTCACCGAATGTTACGACACCGGGAAACAGAAGGATTTGTGAAGACATCATCAGAAGATGAAACACACTCAGAGGAAGTGATGTAAACTAAGTGTTTGAAATGATTAAGAATAACAGACGAGCACCAGGAATTTTAGGAAGTGTTGATCAGTGTCAGGATGTGCAGGTGGTGGCATGTACTGGATGTGCAGGTGGTGGCATGTACTGGATGTGCAGGTGGTGGCATGTACTGGATATGCAGGTGGTGGCATGTACTGGATGTGCAGGTGGTGGCATGTACTGGATGTGCAGGTGGTGGCATGTACTGGATATGCAGGTGGTGGCATGTACTAGATGTGCAGGTGGTGGCATGTACTGGATATGCAGGTGGTGGCATGTACTGGATGTGCAGGTGGTGGCATGTACTGGATGTGCAGGTGGTGGCATGTACTAGATGTGCAGGTGGTGGCATGTACTGGATATGCAGGTGGTGGCATGTACTGGATGTGCAGGTGGTGGCATGTACTGGATGTGCAGGTGGTGGCATGTACTAGATGTGCAGGTGGTGGCATGTACTGGATGTGCAGGTGGTGGCATGTACTGGATGTGCAGGTGATGGCATGTACTGGATGTGCAGGTGGTGGCATGTACTGGATGTGCAGGTGGTGGCATGTACTGGATGTGCAGGTGGTGGCATGTACTAGATGTGCAGGTGGTGGCATGTACTGGATGTGCAGGTGGTGGCATGTACTGGATGTGCAGGTGGTGGCATGTACTGGATGTGCAGGTGGTGGCATGTACTGGATGTGCAGGTGGTGGCATGTACTGGATGTGCAGGTGGTGGCATGTACTGGATGTGCAGGTGGTGGCATGTACTGGATGTGCAGGTGGTGGCATGTACTGGATGTGCAGGTGGTGGCATGTACTGGATGTGCAGGTGGTGGCATGTACTGGATGTGCAGGTGGTGGCATGTACTGGATGTGCAGGTGGTGGCATGTACTGGATGTGCAGGTGGTGGCATGTACTGGATGTGCAGGTGGTGGCATGTACTAGATGTGCAGGTGGTGGCATGTACTGGATGTGCAGGTGGTGGCATGAACTGGATGTGCAGGTGGTGGCATGTACTGGATGTGCAGGTGGTGGCATGTACTGGATGTGCAGGTGGTGGCATGAACTGGATGTGCAGGTGGTGGCATGTACTGGATGTGCAGGTGGTGGCATGTACTAGATGTGCAGGTGGTGGCATGTACTGGATGTGCAGGTGGTGGCATGAACTGGATGTGCAGGTGGTGGCATGTACTGGATGTGCAGGTGGTGGCATGTACTGGATGTGCAGGTGGTGGCATGTACTAGATGTGCAGGTGGTGGCATGTACTGGATGTGCAGGTGGTGGCATGTACTAGATGTGCAGGTGGTGGCATGTACTGGATGTGCAGGTGGTGGCATGAACTGGATGTGCAGGTGGTGGCATGTACTGGATGTGCAGGTGGTGGCATGTACTGGATGTGCAGGTGGTGGCATGTACTAGATGTGCAGGTGGTGGCATGAACTGGATGTGCAGGTGGTGGCATGTACTAGATGTGCAGGTGGTGGCATGTACTGGATGTGCAGGTGGTGGCATGTACTAGATGTGCAGGTGGTGGCATGTACTGGATGTGCAGGTGGTGGCATGAACTGGATGTGCAGGTGGTGGCATGTACTGGATGTGCAGGTGGTGGCATGTACTGGATGTGCAGGTGGTGGCATGTACTAGATGTGCAGGTGGTGGCATGAACTGGATGTGCAGGTGGTGGCATGTACTGGATGTGCAGGTGGTGGCATGTACTGGATGGTGGTGGAGGTAAATTCCATACACAAGTTTTTAAGAATAAGTATAATGAGGATCAAGAAACCAGAAACCAGTAATACCGGTCTACTAAGCTTAGGAGGCGGGACCAGGAGCTGGGAACCAACCCTAGAAAAATACAAATAGGGGAGTGCACACACACACACACACACACACACACACACACACACACACACACACACACACACACACACACACACAAGTGAAGAGGCAGGGCCAGGAGCTGAGTCTCGACACCTGCAACCACAATTAGGTTAGTACAAGTAGAGACGAACATCTACAATTATGTTTTATTTCCAAATGTTACGCTTTTATGCAACCTCTATCAGCTGGTTTATATAAAACGTCAATATTTTAGTTTTAATAAAGCTAATCATAATAGAAACCATATACCAGACACATTTAACCTTTTATGAAATCAAACTCAGGCAATGTTAAAATTTGTGTATGAGGCACTCTGTAGATGTGAGTGAGGGGCTCCAGCCAGACCTGGTTGTTGGTAAGTGATTCACAGATATAAGTGAGGGCCCCAGCCAGACCTGGTTGTTGGTAAGTGATTCACAGATATAAGTGAGGGGTTCCAGCCAGACCTGGTTGTTGGTAAGTGATTCACAGATATAAGTGAGGGCTCCAGCCAGACCTGGTTGTTGGTAAGTGATTCACAGATATAAGTGAGGGGTTCCAGCCAGACCTGGTTGTTGGTAAGTGATTCACAGATATAAGTGAGGGGTTCCAGCCAGACCTGGTTGTTGGTAAGTGATTCACAGATATAAGTGAGGGCTCCAGCCAGACCTGGTTGTTGGTAAGTGATTCACAGATATAAGTGAGGGGTTCCAGCCAGACCTGGTTGTTGGTAAGTGATTCACAGATATAAGTGAGGGGCTCCAGCCAGACCTGGTTGTTGGTAACTGATTCACAGATATAAGTGAGGGGCTCCAGCCAGACCTGGTTGTTGGTAAGTGATTCACAGATATAAGTGAGGGGTTCCAGCCAGACCTGGTTGTTGGTAAGTGATTCACAGATATAAGTGAGGGGCTCCAGCCAGACCTGGTTGTTGGTAACTGATTCACAGATATAAGTGAGGGGCTCCAGCCAGACCTGGTTGTTGGTAAGTGATTCACAGATATAAGTGAGGGGGCTCCAGCCAGACCTGGTTGTTGGTAACTGATTCACAGATATAAGTGAGGGGCTCCAGCCAGACCTGGTTGTTGGTAAGTGATTCACAGATATAAGTGAGGGCCCCAGCCAGACCTGGTTGTTGGTAAGTGATTCACAGATATAAGTGAGGGTTCCAGCCAGACCTGGTTGTTGGTAACTGATTCACAGATATAAGTGAGGGGCTCCAGCCAGACCTGGTTGTTTACCTGGAGTTTACCTGGAGAGAGCTCCGGGGGTCAACGCCCCGCGGCCCGGCCTGTGACCAGGCCTCCTGGTGGATCAGAGCCTGATTAACCAGGCTGTTACTGCTGGCTGCACGCAAACCAACGTACGAGCCACAGCCCGGCTGGTCAGGTACCGACTTTAGGTGCTTGTCCAGTGCCAGCTTGAAGACTGCCAGGGGTCTGTTGGTAATCCCCCTTATGTATGCTGGGAGGCAGTTGAACAGTCTCGGACCCCTGACACTTATTGTATGGTCTCTTAACGTGCTAGTGACACCCCTGCTTTTCATTGGGGGGATGTTGCATCGTCTGCCAAGTCTTTTGCTTTCGTAGTGAGTGATTTTCGTGTGCAAGTTCGGTACTAATCCCAAACTTGCTTGGTAACTTGTTGGTAACTGATTCGCAGATTAAGTAAAGTGTTTCACAGATTCCAAGATTAGGTGAAGTGATTCACAGATGATTCCAAGATTAAGTGAAATGATTCAAAGATCAGGTGAAGTGGTTCACAGATGATTCCACTATGAGAGAGTGATCAAACATATATGAGTGTTAAGACTTTATTAAAGTAGCCAGTCTCTGCTTGGTAGTTGTGGGTGAGAGACTCGCCTCCCATACTGTTGGAAAGAATTAATGATGTTTGTGTTTCTCTCATACATTTGTATGTATGATGTATGACGGGGAAATATCTAGGTGGCGTGAATGGATGTAAGATTACGATATATCTGGAAAGGCTTGGAAGAGCCCGGCAGTAGTCTCTCCGCATCTACAAGCAGCAATAACAGCATCAAGAGGGAACTAGATAAGTAACAATGACAATATGGAGAGCACTTGAGAGAAACAGAAAGAGGCAGACAGAAGCAGATATAAGCATAAACAAAAACGAAGAGCACAAATAATCCGAAAGAGGGGCAAGAGAGAGAGAGAGAGAGAGAGAGAGAGAGAGAGAGAGAGAGAGAGAGAGAGAGAGAGAGAGAGAGAGAGAGAGAGAGAGAGAGAGAGAGAGAGAGAGAGGGGGGGGGGGATGGGGAAGAGAAAGCAGCAACAATGGGTGTAGTATCTGACCATCTTGAGAGTTTAAACAGAGTGAAGCAGCAGCAGCTACCACTGAACCGCTGCTAACACTGTTTACCGTACACAACACAACACCTCACACTCTGGAGGTCCCTAAAACGGAACACCAGTGTGTGTGTGTGTGTGTGTATTCACCTAATTGCGATTGCAGGAGTCGAAACTCAGCTCCTGGCCCCGCCTCTTCACTGAACGCTACTAGGTCCTCTCTCTCTCCTTGCTCCATGAGCTTTATCATACCTCATCTCAAAGCTATGTATGGTTCCTGCCTCCACTACCTATGAAGAAATACTTCCTAACATCCCTTTGACTCGTGTGTTTGTATTTGTGTGTGTGTGTGTGTGTGTGTGTGTGTGTGTGTGTGTGTGTGTGTGTGTGTACTCACCTAATTGTGGTTGCAGGGGTTGAGACCCAGCTCCTGGCCCCGCCTCTTCACTGATCGCTACTAGGTCCTCTCCCTCTCTGCTTCCTGAGCTTTGTCATACCTCTTCTTAAAACTATGTATGGTTCCTGCCTCCACTACTTCAATTGCTAGGCTATTCCACTTCCTGACGACTCTATGACTGAAGAAATACTTCCTAACGTCCATGTGACTCGTCTGAGTCTTCAGCTTCCAGTTGTGACCCCTTGTTCCTGTGTCCCCTCTCTGGAACATCCTATCTCTGTCCACTTTGTCTATTCCCCGCAGTATCTTGTATGTCGTTATCATGTTTCCCCTGATCCTTCTGTCCTCCAGTGTCGTCAGTCCGATTTCCCTCAACCTTTCCTCGTACGACATTTCCCTGAGCTCTGGAACTAGCCTTGTTGCAAACCTTTGTACTTTCTCTAACTTCTTGACGTGCTTGACCAGGTGTGGGTTAAAGCCTGGTGCTGCATACTCCAGTATGGGCCTGACATACACAGTGTACAGTGTCTTGAACGATTCCTTATTAAGGTATCGGAACGCTATTCTCAGGTTTGCCAGGCGCCCGTATGCTGCAGCAGTTATTTGGTTGATGTGTGCCTCCGGTGATGTGCTCGGTGTTATGGTCACCCCAAGGTCTTTCTCCCTGAGTGAGGTCTGTAGTCTTTGTCCACCTAGCCTAAACTCTGTCTGCGGTCTTCTTTGCCCCTCCCCAATCTTCATGACTTTGCATTTGGCAGGGTTGAATTCGAGAAGCCAGTTTCTGGACCACGTGTTCAGTCTGTCCAGGTCTCCTTGCAGTCCTGCCTCATCCTCATCCGATTTAATTCTTCTCTTCAATTTCACATCATCTGCGAATAGGGACACTTCAGAGTGTATTCCTTCCATCATGTCGTTCGCATATATCAAAAATAGGACTGGTCCTAGAACTGACTCCTGTGGGACCCCGCTCGTCACAGGCGCCCACTGTGATACCTCTTGCACGTACCATGACTCGTTGTTGCCTTCCTGTCAGGTATTCCCTGATCCATTGCAGTGCCCTTCCTGTTATATGCGCCTGATCCTCCAGCTTCTGCACTAATCTCTTGTGAGGAACTGTGTCAAAGGCCTTCCTGCAGTCCAGGAAAATGCAATCAACCCACCCCTCTCTCTCGTGTCTTACTTCTGTTACCTTGTCATAAAACTCCAGAAGGTTTGTGACACAGGATTTGCCTTCCATGAATCCATGCTGGTTTTCATTTATAATCTTGTTCCGTTCCAGGTGTTCCACCACTCTCCTCCTGATAATCTTCTCCATGACTTTGCATACTATACATGTCAGAGACACAGGTCTGTAGTTTAGTGCCTCGTTTCTGTCTCCTTTCTTAAATTTGGGGACTACATTTGCCGTCTTCCATACCTCAGGTAGTTGCCCAGTGTGTTTGTGTGTGTGTTTGTGTTTGTGTGTGTGTGTGTGTGTGTGTGTGTGTGTTATTTATAGATTGAAGAGAAAGATCTAAACACAAAATGGTGTGTATGTCTGTGTATACATATATACGGAGATGTGTATCTTTCAATATATACTTTGTATACTAAGAATATACTTAAATTACTGTTTAAAAGGTTAAGGTTCTCGCATAGTCAAGTGTACCTTGATGACCAACGTGTACACTGTACTAAGTGTACCTTGATGATCAACGTGTACACTGTACTAAGTGTACCTTGATGATCAACATGAACACTAGAGGCTCTTACTGTTCTGTTGAACAGCAGAGGCATAAAGCCTATCAGTCATAATTGTGATAACAGGTGAACATGAGAAGAACACTGCCTGTCGCTTCATGGCCGTGATGAACAGGTGAACATGACGAAAATGGCCGGTCAGATACACAACCGTAATGAACAGGTGAACAGTGAATCATAGGAACATAGCTGGCCACCTGGAGTGTTCAACTGCTGCGTCACTGTTACCACCACCACTACCATCCCATTACGTCACTGTTACCACCACCACTACCATCCCATTACGTCACTGTTACCATCATTACCATCCCACTGCGTCACTGTTACCACCACTACCCTCCCATTACGTCACTGTTACCACCATCATTACCATCCCACTGCGTCACTGTTACCACCACCACTACCATCCCATTACGTCACTGTTACCACCATCATTACCATCCCACTGCGTCACTGTTACCACCACTACCCTCCCATTACGTCACTGTTACCACCATCATTACCATCCCACTGCGTCACTGTTACCACCACCACTACCCTCCCATTACGTCACTGTTACCACCATCATTACCATCCCACTGCGTCACTGTTACCACCACCACTACCATCCCACTGCACCACTGTTACCACCACCACTACCATCCCACTGCATCACTGTTACTACCACCACTTCCATCCCATTGCGTCACTGTTACCATCACCATTACCCTCCCATTACGTCACTGTTACCATCATTACCATCAGACTGCGTCACTGTTACCACCACCACTACCCTCCCATTACGTCACTGTTACCACCATTACCATCCCACTGCGTCACTGTTACCACCACCACTACCATCCCACTGCACCACTGTTACCACCACCACTACCATCCCACTGCGTCACTGTTACCACCACCACTTCCATCCCACTGCGTCACTTCCATCCCACTGCGTCACCGTTACCACCACCACTACCATCCCACTGCGTCACTGTTATCACCCCTACCATCCCACTGCGTCACTTTTACCACCACCATTACCATCCCACTGCTTCACTGTTACCACCACCACCACCATCCCACTGCGTCACTGTTACCACCACCACTACCATCCCACTGCGTCGCTGTTACCACCACCACTTCCATCCCACTGCGTCGCTGTTACCACCACCACTACCATCCCACTGCGTCGCTGTTACCACCACCACTACCATCCCACTGCTTCACTGTTACCACCACCACTTCCATCCCACTGCGACACTGTTACCACAAACACTACCATCCCACTGCGTCACTGTTACCACCACCACTACCATCCCACTGCGCCACTGTTACCACCACCACTACCATCCCACTGCGTCACTGTTACCACCACCACTACCATCCCACTGCGTCACTGTTACCACCACCACTACCATCCCACTGCGTCACTGTTACCACCACCACTACCATCCCACTGCGTCACTGTTACCACCACCACTACCATCCCACTGCGTCACTGTTACCACCACCACTACCATCCCACTGCGTCACTTTTACCACCACCACTACCATCCCACTGCGTCACTGTTACCACCACCACTACCATCCCACTACGTCACTGTTACCACCACCACTACCATCCCACTGCGTCACTGTTACCACCACCACTTCCATCCCACTGCTTCACTGTTACCACCACCACTACCATCCCACTGCGTCACTGTTACCACCACCACTAGCATCCCACTGCGTCGCTGTTATCACCACCACTTTCATCCCACTGCGTCGCTGTTACCACCACCACTACCATCCCACTGCTTCACTGTTACCACTACCACTTCCATCCCACTGCGTCACTGTTACCACCAACACTACCATCCCACTGCGTCACTGTTACCACCAACACTACCAACCCACAGTATCACTGTTACCACCAACACTACCATCCCACAGTGTCACTGTTACCACCAACACTACCATCCCACTGCGTCACTGTTACCACCAACACTACATATCAGCCGGGCTGTGGCTCGTACGTCGGACTGCGTGCGGCCAGCAGTAACAGCCTAGTTGATCAGGCCCTGATCCATCGGGAGGCCTGGTCATGGACCGGGCCGCGGGGGCGTTGATCCCCGGAATAACCTCCAGGTAACCTCCAGGTAACCAGGTAACCATCCCACAGTGTCACTGTTACCACCAACACTACCATCCCACAGTGTCACTGTTACCACCAGCACCACCCTCAGACTGCGTCACTGTTACCACCACCACCCTCACACTTTGTCACTGTTACCACCGCCACCACCACCACCACCACACTCCCACTGCGTCACTGTTACCAACACCCTCCCACTGCGTCACTGATACCACCACCACCAACCTCCCACTGCGTCACTGTTGCCACCACCCCCACTGCGTCACTGTTACCACCACCCCCATTGCGTCACTGTTACCTCCACCACCCTCCCACTGCGTCACTGTTACCACCACCACCATTCCACTGCGTCACTGTTACCACCACCACCACCATCTCACTGCGTCACTGTTACCACCACTACTCTTCGATTGCGTTACTGTTACCACCGCTACATCCCACTGCGTCACTGTTACCCCCACCCTCACTGCGTCACTGTTTCCATCACCCTCACTGGGTCACTGTTACCCCCGCCCTCACTGCGTCACAGTGGGTATGTTATCATTGGTGGAGATCAGGTTGAGTGGAGAGACTAAGGCAGTGGCAGCTAAGGACCTGACTCACAGCACACAGCTGAACTGACTCTCAGCACACACCTGAACTGACTCTCAGCACACACCTAAACTGACTCTCAGCACACACCTGAACTGACTCTCAGCACACACCTGAACTGACTCTCAGCACACACCTGAACCGACTCTCAGCACACACCTGAACCGACTCTCAGCACACACCTGAACTCTCAGCACACACCTGAACTGACTCTCAGCACACACCTGAACTGACTCTCAGCACACACCTGAACTGACTCTCAGCACACACCTGAACTGACTCTCAGCACACACCTGAACTGACTCTCAGCACACACATGAACTGACTCTCAGCACACACATGAACTGACTCTCAGCACACACCTGAAATGACTCTCAGCACACAGCTGAACTGACTCTCAGCACACACCTGAACCGACTCTCAGCACACACCTGAACCGACTCTCAGCACACACACACTGGATGGATTGGAGAAAACATGATAACGACAAAAATACTGAGAAGAACTGAGAGGGCGAACAGAGACGGTGTTCCAGAGATGAGACACAACAACAAGGGGTCGCAATTGGAAGCTGAAGACTCAGATGGGTCGCAGGGAATGTTAAGAAGTATTTCTTCAGTCACAGAGTTGTCAGGAAGTGGAACAATCTGGAGAGTGATGTAGTGGAGGCAAGAACCATACATAGCTTTAAGAAGAAGTACGATGAAGCTCATGGAGCAGGGAGAGAGTGGACCTAGTAGCGACCTGTGAATAGGCGGTGCCAGGAGATATGAATCGACCCTTGCAACCATAATTAGGTGAGTACACACACACACACACACACACACACACACACACACACACACACAGGTGACGTGCATCCTTAATGAACATTTTCAGTAGTAGATAGGCTTTAAACCCGATTAACTACCATCCACGCTTCCTCCTGTAACTTCTTCGTCAAACAGGTGAATTGACAAGGTCAGATCTTTTATTGTACCTTACTTGAACGCCCACCATTGTGAAAGATACACAACACCATCTATCTTCCTGTACTTTCTTACTGCTAGGTGAACAGGAGCAGCACCTACTTACTGCTAGGTGATCAGGAACAGCACATACTGCTAGGTGAGCAGAAGCAGCACCTACTTACTGCTAGGTGAGCAGGAGCAGCACCTACTTACTGCTAGGCGAGCAGGAGCAGGGCCTACTTACTGTCAGGCAAGCAAGAGCAGCACCTACTTACTACTAAGTAAGCAAAAGCAGCACCTATTTATTGTTAGGTGATCAGGAACAGCACCTACCTACTGCTAGGTGAACAAGAACAGTACCTGCATACTATTAGGTGAGCAGGAACAGAACCTACTTGCTACTAGGTGAACAGAAACAGCAGGTTTCACCAGAACTATAAGTAGGTACCTGTTTACTGCTAAGGTGACAGAGGCAATAGGTGTAAGGAGTCTTGCGTACATGTCTCGCCCTGCCTGGGTATCAAACCCGGGTGTCTTTGGATATAAACCCAGCACCCTGACTGCCAAGACCCTAAAACAATTTTTGTATGTGCTTACGAGGATAACACTAATGTAAAGGGCTTAGGTACTACTTTCAATTAATGAGATACTGATCCACCATGAGACCTGGTCTCAGACCGGGCCGCGGGGGCGTTGACCCCCCAAACCCTCTCCAGGTATTATAAACAAAAGCTTTAAAGTTTTGTAAAGCCTGACCACCTCCACGACACGAACCTGTGTCTACCTAGAGAAGGCAACTTAAACGTTCACTAGAATTCTTGAACACAGGTTAGAGCCACAAGAGGGTGACTGATAAGTTAGAAGCAATCAGATCAGCGTCCTGAGAGTGCTCGGGGCAGAGGGTGGTTGATATACGAGGCTAGAGTGGATGAGTCTAGCACACCACCACGGCTGTATAACTTGTGGTATACTGACTACCACTAAAATTGTACAGTACTAAGCTTTAGGCGTTAGGCTTGTATAGCGCTAAGCTTGTACAAGAGGCTGGCAGCGTTTGAGGAAATGGAAGGCATTCAGGCTTCATCCGTGGAATGGGAGAGCTGTCTCCAATCCCTTGGATCAAGAATCTTGCTCAAATCTGGATACAGTATATAATGTATTTACGTAGACTAAGATCTACAAATGTTTCGTGAATAAATACATATACACAACCACACACACATAATGTGATTTATCACCATCTTGTTACTGGAGTGTTTGAGAGGACCGCTAGTGACCCTAACGTTAACCTTACATCATTGTTAACTTCTAGACCGTGAACACCGTAAAACTCTTAGTTACCTAAATAATTATAACTACTGCCGATGCTACACACACACACACACACACACACACACACACACACACACACACACACACACACACACAATTATTTCACGAGGAAAATGTGTATATTTATATATTTTATAGGGAAAATGCGAGTTTTTATCATTTCGGACTTGTTAGCAATTATACTGGTTATTACTTGGAAAAACATCCAGTGTACTCTTAATTGATATGTATTTTTAACAAGAGTTAGTTGTGTCACCACACTGATAATGCTCCCTACATCACAACAGTTAGTTGTGTCACCACACTGATAATGCTCCCTACATCACAACAGTTAGTTGTGTCACCACACTGATAATGCTCCCTACATCACAACAGTTAGTTGTGTCACCACACTGATAATGCTCCCTACATCACAACAGTTAGTTGTGTCACCACACTGATAATGCTCCCTACATCACAACAGTTAGTTGTGTCACCACACTGATAATGCTCCCTACATCAACCCAGTTAGTTGTGTCACCACACTGATAATGCTCCCTACATCACAACAGTTAGTTGTGTCACAACACTGATAATGCTCCCTACATCACAACAGTTAGTTGTGTCACAACACTGATAATGCTCCCTACATCACAACAGTTAGTTGTGTCACAACACTGATAATGCTCCCTACATCACAACAGTTAGTTGTGTCACAACACTGATAATGCTCCCTACATCACAACAGTTAGCTGTGTCACAACACTGATAATGCTCCCTACATCACAATAGTTGTGTCACCACACTGATAATGCTCCCTACATCACAACAGTTAGTTGTGTCACAACACTGATAATGCTCCTACATCACAACAGTTGTCACCACACTGATAATGCTCCTTACATCACAACAGTTAGTTGTGTCACCACACTGATAATGCTCCCTACATCACAACAGTTAGTTGTGTCACCACACTGATAATGCTCCCTACATCACAACAGTTGTGTCACAACACTGATAATGCTCCCTACATCACAACAGTTGTGTCACCACACTGATAATGCTCCCTACATCACAACAGTTGTGTCACAACACTGATAATGCTCCCTACATCACAACAGTTGTGTCACCACACTGATAATGCTCCCAACATCACAACAGTTAGTCACCACACTGATAATGCTCCCTACATCACAACAGTTAGTTGTGTCACCACACTGATAATGCTCCCTACATCACAACAGTTGTGTCACAACACTGATAATGCTCCCTACATCACAACAGTTGTGTCACCACACTGATAATGCTCCCTACATCACAACCAATAATTTGCTCCAAGATTTACTAAAATTAAAATAACTATAATAATGGCAAGAGAAGCACAACTGCTTTTTATAATATAAGCAATAAACCCGTGTGGGCCACTCAGCACAGAGACTTGTGTTGAGTAAGACACATACATGTACAACAGTTGGGCAGCTTTATTGTTGAAACGTTTCGCTTACACAATAGACTTCTTCAGTCAAATACAGAGAAGAATATATTGTAGGCAACATGAGTAGTGGCGAGGTAAAGATGGTGTAATCGGTCCATCAGCTCTAAATAGCTTGATGTGGTTAGTCCCTCAGCCCTTATCCTGTTTCCTGACAAACCTTACCAAACCAAACCAAGTCCCTCAGCCTGGGGAAGAGTTCAGTTCCATGGTCTGGAACAATGTAAAGCTGAAGCATAAAAATGGAGTCTTCAATACTGTCGAAGGTGAGCTATGGAAGATCTCGAAAACGTTGCAGGAGACGGGATTCAGTAGTAGAAGCAAGAATTAAGAAGCACTGCGGCAAGCCTACTGGCCCATGCTAGACAGGTCCCTCTGGAATTCTGTGTTCACTACTATTGAGTGTTACTTATCACAGGGAGTAGTAGAAGGTAAACTCTGTGTTCACTGCCAGTGAGACACTACCACTGAAACACTACCACTGAAACACTACCCATTTACTTGAAGTACTGCGTTACTCTCCGCCCACACCCTCGTCAGTAGTTCATTTCCACAATCACATTACATCGCATCATTCTTGTTAAAACACGAGATAAACAAATACCTGGGTCCTGGAGCACTACTAAATATACTAATGATTGGGTGAGAAATGCAAAGATATAAATAAGGTTACCAACAGCAACGACGGCGGGCGAGCCAGGCGGAAGCAGCAGGCAGGGGCGAAGTAACATCCGGTGCAGCGTACCTCAAAGGTTTTCACCAGGTGAGAGTAACCGGACACTCCTCTCCAACAAAACCCCCCCTCCCCTATGTCGTATCCCAGGAGGTAAGGGGCGAGTATTACCATTACATATACCGTGTCATACACATACCCTCAACACCACACTTGATTGCTTCTAACATATGACTTTCAACAGTGGAAAATACACACCTCTGTCCAGTGTGTCGGTATCACTGTACAACTGACGACTTCCAGTGGTTCTGAAGTTTCTCACATATTTGCATCAATGAAAGGTAAGGGGGAGTGCAGATGGAGAATTAGGGTTATGTGTTATGGTAAGGCTAGGTTATATAAAGGCTAGGTTATGGTATGACTAGGTTGTAGGTACTGGTAGGGTGTGAGTAAGGATTATCAGAGGCTACATTTTACATTTAAAAAATAAGATATATGAAAGAAGGAAGTACATTATTTTTTAAACCAGGATGCTATAGTTTGAAACAAAAAGCTTCAGGGAAACTGAAGGAACTACCAGGAAGAGCAGATGAGACGGACGAGGTAAATAAGCGAATTTAAGATCTGGTGGAATGATTGCAAACCTCGTAACAATGTTTAATTACGAATTTAGCTTTCAGAATCCAAGTTAAATTTGATCTGTGTTCCCAGGCTCACCTGCTGAACACTGAACACTGAAGGTTCAGGCTCACCTGCTGAACACTGAAGGTTCAGGCTCACCTGCTGAACACTGAAGGTTCAGGCTCACCTGCTGAACACTGAAGGTTCAGGCTCACCTGCTGAACACTGAAGGTTCAGGCTCACCTGCTGAACACTGAAGGTTCAGGCTCACCTGCTGAACACTGAACACTGAAGGTTCAGGCTCACCTGCTGAACACTGAACCCTGAAGGTTCAGGCTCACCTGCTGATCACTGAACACTAAAGGTTCAGGCTCACCTGCTGAACACTGAAGGTTCAGGCTCACCTGCTGATCACTGAACACTGAAGGTTCAGGCTCACCTGCTGATCACTGAACACTAAAGGTTCAGGACCACCTGATGAACACTGAGCATTGAAGGATCAGGCTCGCCTGCTGAGCACTGAAGGTTCAGGTTCGGCTGAACTAACGCTTAAGTTCTCGGATTATCAAATTTAGAACTGTTGCTGCTTTATATCAGAGGATAAAATTGTTGTGGCAGCCAGTGCCCACAACTAGCACAGTCATCATCACATACCCAGTGCCCACAACTAGCACAGTCATCATCACATACCCAGTGCCCACAACTAGCACAGTCATCATCACATACCCAGTGCCCACAACTAGCACAGTCATCATCACATACCCAGTGCCCACAACTAGCACAGTCATCATCACATACCCAGTGCCCACAACTAGCACAGTCATCATCACATACCCAGTGCCCACAACTAGCACAGTCATCATCACATACCCAGTGCCCACAACTAGCACAGTCATCACATACCCAGTGCCCACAACTAGCACAGTCATCATCACATACCCAGTGCCCACAACTAGCACAGTCATCATCACATACCCAGTGCCCACAACTAGCACAGTCATCATCACATACCCAGTGCCCACAACTAGCACAGTCATCATCACATACCCAGTGCCCACAACTAGCACAGTCATCATCACATACCCAGTGCCCACAACTAGCACAGTCATCATCACATACCCAGTGCCCACAACTAGCACAGTCATCATCACATACCCAGTGCCCACAACTAGCACAGTCATCATCACATACCCAGTGCCCACAACTAGCACAGTCATCACATACCCAGTGCCCACAACTAGCACAGTCATCATCACATACCTAGTGCCCACAACTAGCACAATCATCACATACCCAGTGCCCACAACTAGCACAGTCATCATCACATATCTAGTGCCCACAACTAGCACAGTCATCATCACATACCCAGTGCCCACAACTAGCGCAGTCATCATCACATACCCAGTGCCCACAACTAGCACAATCATCACATACCCAGTGCCCACAACTAGCACAATCATCACATACCCAGTGCCCACAACTAGCACAGTCATCATCACATACCCAGTGCCCACAACTAGCAGTCATCACATACCCAGTGCCCACAACTAGCACAGTCATCATCACATACCTAGTGCCCACAACTAGCACAGTCATCATCACATACCCAGTGCCCACAACTAGCACAGTCAACATCACATATCTAGTGCCCACAACTAGCACAGTCATCATCACATACCCAGTGCCCACAACTAGCACAATCATCACATACCCAGTGCCCACAACTAGCACAATCATCACATACCCAGTGCCCACAACTAGCACAGTCATCATCACATACCCAGTGCCCACAACTAGCACAGTCATCATCACATACCCAGTGCCCACAACTAGCACAGTCATCATCACATACCTAGTGCCCACAACTAGCACAGTCATCATCACATACCTAGTGCCCACAACCAGCACAGTCATCATCACATACCCAGTGCCCACAACTAGCACAGTCATCATCACATACCCAGTGGCCACAACTAGCACAGTCATCATCACATACCCAGTGCCCACAACTAGCACAGTCATCATCACATACCTAGTGCCCACAACTAGCACAGTCATCATCACATACCTAGTGCCCACAACTAGCACAATAATCACATACCCAGTGCCCACAACTAGCACAGTCATCATCACATACCTAGTGTCCACAACTAGCACAGTCATCATCACATACCCAGTGCCCACAACTAGCACAATCATCACATATCTAGTGCCCACAAACAGGAAAAAGTCATCATCACATACCCAGTGCCCACAACTGGCACAGTCATCATCACATACCCAATGCCCACAACTAGCACAGTCATCATCACATACCCAGTGCCCACAACTAGCACAGTCATCATCACATACCCAGTGCCCACAACTAGCACAGTCATCATCACATACCCAGTGCCCACAACTAGCACAATCATCACATACCCAATGCCCACAACTAGCACAGTCATCATCACATACCTAGTGCCCACAACTAGCACAGTCATCATCACATACCCAGTGCCCACAACTAGCACAGTCATCATCACATACCCAGTGCCCACAACTAGCAGTCATCATCACATACCCAGTGCCCACAACTAGCACAGTCATCATCACATACCCAGTGCCCACAACTAGCACAGTCATCACCCTGCCAGACTTGCTGTGTACTCTCTCTCCCACGAGTCATCATCAGACAGGAGGCAGGAACTATACATAGTTTTAAGACGAGGTATGATAAAGCTTATGGAGCGGTCGGTGAAGAGGCGTGGCCAGGAGCTGAGTCTCGACCTCTGCAACCACAATTAGGTGAGTACAATTAGGTGAGTACTTGACTCTCTTAATGACTCATTAACTGCTTGTTAATGTTTCGTAAATATAATCGTGGAAATTTATCATTATATAATCAATTATTGCCTTGATATTTCGAGAAATATTCAGACACAACAATAACCTATATTTTAGAGAAAATAAGAAATTTTAAGCAGGAATCCTAAATTTTCATATTCTGTAAATAATATATGCCTAAATGTATTCCTCTCAGCCTTTTTTTTTTAGGGCTGTAGTTTCTAAACCGTTTGTGTATCCATATTTGTTTGGGTCGTGTCTACAAGATAACTATAGGCAGCATCGACCGTAAAAACAAAAGTAATTGCACCTTTCCTGTTGTCTGTAAGTTTGTTGAAAACACTTAGAGAAAAATTATGAAAATAGAGTGATGATGAAAACAATTAGCGAGTTGCATTAAAGACAATGTTGGAGTGCTGTGGAAGACCTCATGACAGGAGAGTTTTGGTAACAAAGATTAATGATAATTGATGGTGGAGAGTAACAGAGGAAAGTGGGAAAACACTGCAGACGAAGAAGAAGCTATCACTGTAGCGTCTTGAAGCGGATACCTTAGATAGTTTTATAAATAATATACAACAAACAGTTAATGGGAACTCTTTGGCGCGAACAGGAGGTACGTAGCAAGAGACAGCAGGCCCACTGCATCACTCCTTTGTTCCTGTAAACAAACACAGCTGAGCACGACTGTGGCCGCCCAACACCTACCCAACCTTGTGTCTTGAGAAACTACCCTCAGTCTTTTTTCCAATACCCTCTGAGGCAATTTTCCCTGGAGAACAAACCAACAACACAAACATCTGGCAATTACATGGGTGTGAATGCACGACATGAGTGTGGGCGTGAGCAGATGTGACAAAAGGGCAAGGGTGCGGGTGGGCTCGGTACAACACGGCCGCACCTTGGGCAGGAGACTCACTAGTGACTAGAGTGAAGGATGACGGGTGCAGTACAAGCCTGTCTGTCTGCCTATCTGTCTGTCTGCCTATCTGTCTGTCTGCCTATCTGTCTGTCTGCCTATCTGTCTGTCTGCCTATCTGTCTGTGGCAGCAAAGTGAAGAACACTTAAACAAGCTCAGATGTTCTCTTGAACAATGATGTGAGTGATGATCTCACTGACTCAACAATGTGTGAGTGATGATCTCACTGACTCAACAATGTGTGAGTGATGATCTCACTGACTCAACAATGTGTGAGTGATGATCTCACTGACTCAACAATGTGTGAGTGATGATCTCACTGACTCAACAATGTGTGAGTGATGATCTCACTGACTCAACAATGTGTGAGTCATGATCTCACTGACTCAACAATGTGTGAGTCATGATCTCACTGACTCAACAATGTGTGAGTCATGATCTCACTGACTCAACAATGTGTGAGTCATGATCTCACTGACTCAACAATGTGTGAGTCATGATCTCACTGACTCAACAATGTGTGAGTCATGATCTCACTGACTCAACAATGTGTGAGTGATGATCTCACTGACTCAACAATGTGTGAGTCATGATCTCACTGACTCAACAATGTGTGAGTGATGATCTCACTGACTCAACAATGTGTGAGTCATGATCTCACTGACTCAACAATGTGTGAGTCATGATCTCACTGACTCAACAATGTGTGAGTGATGATCTCACTGACTCAACAATGTGTGAGTCATGATCTCACTGACTCAACAATGTGTGAGTGATGATCTCACTGACTCAACAATGTGTGAGTGATGATCTCACTGACTCAACAATGTGTGAGTCATGATCTCACTGACTCAACAATGTGTGAGTGATGATCTCACTGACTCAACAATGTGTGAGTCATGATCTCACTGACTCAACAATGTGTGAGTGATGATCTCACTGACTCAACAATGTGTGAGTCATGATCTCACTGACTCAACAATGTGTGAGTCATGATCTCACTGACTCAACAATGTGTGAGTCATGATCTCACTGACTCAACAATGTGTGAGTGATGATCTCACTGACTCAACAATGTGTGAGTGATGATCTCACTGACTCAACAATGTGTGAGTCATGATCTCACTGACTCAACAATGTGTGAGTCATGATCTCACTGACTCAACAATGTGTGAGTCACGATCTCACTGACTCAACAATGTGTGAGTCATGATCTCACTGACTCAACAATGTGTGAGTGATGATCTCACTGACTCAACAATGTGTGAGTGATGATCTCACTGACTCAACAATGTGTGAGTGATGATCTCACTGACTCAACAATGTGTGAGTCATGATCTCACTGACTCAACAATGTGTGAGTCATGATCTCACTGGCTCAACAATGTGTGAGTCATGATCTCACTGACTCAACAATGTGTGAGTCATGATCTCACTGACTCAACAATGTGTGAGTCATGATCTCACTGGCTCAACAATGTGTGAGTCATGATCTCACTGACTCAACAATGTGTGAGTCATGATCTCACTGACTCAACACATGTACAGAGAATACTTCAGTAAAACAAATATAACAACAACAGAATAAATAACAAACAATAACAAAATAAACCAGAAAGAGTAAAGTCTATAAATAAAAACAATGTTTACTGGGGTTTGAAGCCTATCGACTACACGACGGCCATTAATGACCACACGCGAACATTTTCACCACCAGAAAAACACTTTAATCCCTCTAAGAAAGATTAACCTCTCAGGGTATATACCCTAGGAGATACACTAACCTCTCAGGGTATATACCCTAGGAGATACACTAACCTCTCAGGGTATATACCCTAGGAGATACAGGTTATGCATGACCCACACCAGTTTACATATATATATATATATATATATATATATATATATATATATATATATATATATATATATATATACAACGTTCATATTGGAGAAAGATAGCGCTGTTAGTTGTAAGATTTTTTGTGTCTCGTTTTAATAAATATTTTGAATCGAACTTCCAAATTGTCATGAGGACAGGTATGTTTGACCTGGCACCAGAGGGAAGGTTGGCTGGAGGCAGGTCATGAGGGCAGGTATGTTTGACCTGACACCAGAGGGAAGGTTGGTTGGAGGCAGGTCATGAGGGCAGGTATGTTTGACCTGACACCAGAGGGAAGGTTGGCTGGAGGCAGGTCATGAGGGCAGGTATGTTTGACCTGGCACCAGAGGGAAGGTTGGTTGGAGGCAGGTCATGAGGGCAGGTATGTTTGACCTGACACCAGAGGGAAGGTTGGTTGGAGGCAGGTCATGAGGGCAGGTATGTTTGACCTGACACCAGAGGGAAGGTTGGTTGGAGGCAGGTCATGAGGGCAGGTATGTTTGACCTGACACCAGAGGGAAGGTTGGTTGGAGGCAGGTCATGAGGGCAGGTATGTTTGACCTGACACCAGAGGGAAGGTTGGTTGGAGGCAGGTCATGAGGGCAGGTATGTTTGACCTGACACCAGAGGGAAGGTTGGTTGGAGGCAGGTCATGAGGGCAGGTATGTTTGACCTGGCACCAGAGGGAAGGTTGGTTGGAGGCAGGTCATGAGGGCAGGTATGTTTGACCTGACACCAGAGGGAAGGTTGGTTGGAGGCAGGTCATGAGGGCAGGTATGTTTGACCTGACACCAGAGGGAAGGTTGGTTGGAGGCAGGTCATGAGGGCAGGTATGTTTGACCTGACACCAGAGGGAAGGTTGGTTGGAGGCAGGTCATGAGGGCAGGTATGTTTGACCTGACACCAGAGGGAAGGTTGGTTGGAGGCAGGTCATGAGGGCAGGTATGTTTGACCTGACACCAGAGGGAAGGTTGGTTGGAGGCAGGTCATGAGGGCAGGTATGTTTGACCTGACACCAGAGGGAAGGTTGGTTGGAGGCAGGTCATGAGGGCAGGTATGTTTGACCTGACACCAGAGGGAAGGTTGGTTGGAGGCAGGTCATGAGGGCAGGTATGTTTGACCTGACACCAGAGGGAAGGTTGGTTGGAGGCAGGTCATGAGGGCAGGTATGTTTGACCTGACACCAGAGGGAAGGTTGGTTGGAGGCAGGTCATGAGGGCAGGTATGTTTGACCTGACACCAGAGGGAAGGTTGGTTGGAGGCAGGTCATGAGGGCAGGTATGTTTGACCTGACACCAGAGGGAAGGTTGGTTGGAGGCAGGTCATGAGGGCAGGTATGTTTGACCTGACACCAGAGGGAAGGTTGGTTGGAGGCAGGTCATGAGGGCAGGTATGTTTGACCTGACACCAGAGGGAAGGTTGGTTGGAGGCAGGTCATGAGGGCAGGTATGTTTGACCTGACACCAGAGGGAAGGTTGGTTGGAGGCAGGTCATGAGGGCAGGTATGTTTGACCTGACACCAGAGGGAAGGTTGGTTGGAGGCAGGTCATGAGGGCAGGTATGTTTGACCTGACACCAGAGGGAAGGTTGGTTGGAGGCAGGTCATGAGGGCAGGTATGTTTGACCTGACACCAGAGGGAAGGTTGGTTGGAGGCAGGTCATGAGGGCAGGTATGTTTGACCTGACACCAGAGGGAAGGTTGGTTGGAGGCAGGTCATGAGGGCAGGTATGTTTGACCTGGCACCAGAGGGAAGGTTGGCTGGAGGCAGGTCATGAGGGCAGGTATGTTTGACCTGACACCAGAGGGAAGGTTGGTAGGAGGCAGGTCATGAGGGCAGGTATGTTTGACCTGACACCAGAGGGAAGGTTGGTTGGAGGCAGGTCATGAGGGCAGGTATGTTTGACCTGACACCAGAGGGAAGGTTGGCTGGAGGCAGGTCATGAGGGCAGGTATGTTTGACCTGACACCAGAGGGAAGGTTGGCTGGAGGCAAGTCATGAGGGCAGGTATGTTTGACCTGACACCAGAGGGAAGGTTGGCTGGAGGCAGGTCATGAGGGCAGGTATGTTTGACCTGACACCAGAGGGAAGGTTGGCTGGAGGCAGGTCATGAGGGCAGGTATGTTTGACCTGACACCAGAGGGAAGGTTGGCTGGAGGCAGGTCATGAGGGCAGGTATGTTTGACCTGACACCAGAGGGAAGGTTGGCTGGAGGCAGGTCATGAGGGCAGGTATGTTTGACCTGACACCAGAGGGAAGGTTGGCTGGAGGCAGGTCATGAGGGCAGGTATGTTTGACCTGACACCAGAGGGAAGGTTGGCTGGAGGCAGGTCATGAGGGCAGGTATGTTTGACCTGGCACCAGAGGGAAGGTTGGTTGGAGGCAGGTCATGAGGGCAGGTATGTTTGACCTGGCACCAGAGGGAAGGTTGGTTGGAGGCAGGTCATGAGGGCAGGTATGTTTGACCTGGCACCAGAGGGAAGGTTGGCTGGAGGCAGGTCATGAGGGCAGGTATGTTTGACCTGGCACCAGAGGGAAGGTTGGTTGGAGGCAGGTCATGAGGGCAGGTATGTTTGACCTGGCACCAGAGGGAAGGTTGGTTGGAGGCAGGTCATGAGGGCAGGTATGTTTGACCTGGCACCAGAGGGAAGGTTGGTTGGAGGCAGGTCATGAGGGCAGGTATGTTTGACCTGGCACCAGAGGGAAGGTTGGCTGGAGGCAGGTCATGAGGGCAGGTATGTTTGACCTGGCACCAGAGGGAAGGTTGGTTGGAGGCAGGTCATGAGGGCAGGTATGTTTGACCTGACACCAGAGGGAAGGTTGGTTGGAGGCAGGTCATGAGGGCAGGTATGTTTGACCTGACACCAGAGGGAAGGTTGGTTGGAGGCAGGTCATGAGGGCAGGTATGTTTGACCTGACACCAGAGGGAAGGTTGGTTGGAGGCAGGTCATGAGGGCAGGTATGTTTGACCTGACACCAGAGGGAAGGTTGGCTGGAGGCAGGTCATGAGGGCAGGTATGTTTGACCTGACACCAGAGGGAAGGTTGGTTGGAGGCAGGTCATGAGGGCAGGTATGTTTGACCTGACACCAGAGGGAAGGTTGGTTGGAGGCAGGTCATGAGGGCAGGTATGTTTGACCTGACACCAGAGGGAAGGTTGGCTGGAGGCAGGTCATGAGGGCAGGTATGTTTGACCTGACACCAGAGGGAAGGTTGGCTGGAGGCAGGTCATGAGGGCAGGTATGTTTGACCTGACACCAGAGGGAAGGTTGGTTGGAGGCAGGTCATGAGGGCAGGTATGTTTGACCTGACACCAGAGGGAAGGTTGGCTGGAGGCAGGTCATGAGGGCAGGTATGTTTGACCTGACACCAGAGGGAAGGTTGGCTGGAGGCAGGTCATGAGGGCAGGTATGTTTGACCTGACACCAGAGGGAAGGTTGGCTGGAGGCAGGTCATGAGGGCAGGTATGTTTGACCTGGCACCAGAGGGAAGGTTGGCTGGAGGCAGGTCATGAGGGCAGGTATGTTTGACCTGACACCAGAGGGAAGGTTGGCTGGAGGCAGGTCATGAGGGCAGGTATGTTTGACCTGGCACCAGAGGGAAGGTTGGTTGGAGGCAGGTCATGAGGGCAGGTATGTTTGACCTGACACCAGAGGGAAGGTTGGCTGGAGGCAGGTCATGAGGGCAGGTATGTTTGACCTGACACCAGAGGGAAGGTTGGCTGGAGGCAGGTCGAGGGCAGGTATGTTTGACCTGACACCAGAGGGAAGGTTGGCTGGAGGCAGGTCATGAGGGCAGGTATGTTTGACCTGACACCAGAGGGAAGGTTGGCTGGAGGCAGGTCATGAGGGCAGGTATGTTTGACCTGACACCAGAGGGAAGGTTGGCTGGAGGCAGGTCATGAGGGCAGGTATGTTTGACCTGGCACCAGAGGGAAGGTTGGTTGGAGGCAGGTCATGAGGGCAGGTATGTTTGACCTGACACCAGAGGGAAGGTTGGCTGGAGGCAGGTCATGAGGGCAGGTATGTTTGACCTGACACCAGAGGGAAGGTTGGCTGGAGGCAGGTCGAGGGCAGGTATGTTTGACCTGACACCAGAGGGAAGGTTGGCTGGAGGCAGGTCATGAGGGCAGGTATGTTTGACCTGACACCAGAGGGAAGGTTGGTTGGAGGCAGGTCATGAGGGCAGGTATGTTTGACCTGACACCAGAGGGAAGGTTGGCTGGAGGCAGGTCATGAGGGCAGGTATGTTTGACCTGACACCAGAGGGAAGGTTGGTTGGAGGCAGGTCATGAGGGCAGGTATGTTTGACCTGACACCAGAGGGAAGGTTGGCTGGAGGCAGGTCATGAGGGCAGGTATGTTTGACCTGACACCAGAGGGAAGGTTGGTTGGAGGCAGGTCATGAGGGCAGGTATGTTTGTCCTGGCACCAGAGGGAAGGTTGGTTGGAGGCAGGTCATGAGAGCAGGTATGTTTGTCCTGGCACCAGAGGGAAGGTTGGTTGGAGGCAGGTCATGAGGGCAGGTATGTTTGTCCTGGCACCAGAGGGAAGGTTGGTTGGAGGCAGGTCATGAGGGCAGGTATTTTTTGTCCTGACACCAGAGGGAAGGTTGGTTGGAGGCAGGTCATGAGGGCAGGTATGTTTGTCCTGACACCAGAGGGAAGGTTGGTTGGAGGCAGGTCATGAGGGCAGGTATGTTTGACCTGACACCAGAGGGAAGGTTGGTTGGAGGCAGGTCATGAGGGCAGGTATGTTTGACCTGACACCAGAGGGAAGGTTGGTTGGAGGCAGGTCATGAGGGCAGGTATGTTTGACCTGACACCAGAGGGAAGGTTGGTTGGAGGCAGGTCATGAGGGCAGGTATGTTTGACCTGACACCAGAGGGAAGGTTGGCTGGAGGCAGGTCATGAGGGCAGGTATGTTTGACCTGACACCAGAGGGAAGGTTGGTTGGAGGCAGGTCATGAGGGCAGGTATGTTTGACCTGACACCAGAGGGAAGGTTGGCTGGAGGCAGGTCATGAGGGCAGGTATGTTTGACCTGGCACCAGAGGGAAGGTTGGTTGGAGGCAGGTCATGAGGGCAGGTATGTTTGACCTGACACCAGAGGGAAGGTTGGCTGGAGGCAGGTCATGAGGGCAGGTATGTTTGACCTGACACCAGAGGGAAGGTTGGCTGGAGGCAGGTCATGAGGGCAGGTATGTTTGACCTGACACCAGAGGGAAGGTTGGTTGGAGGCAGGTCATGAGGGCAGGTATGTTTGACCTGACACCAGAGGGAAGGTTGGTTGGAGGCAGGTCATGAGGGCAGGTATGTTTGACCTGGCACCAGAGGGAAGGTTGGTTGGAGGCAGGTCATGAGGGCAGGTATGTTTGACCTGGCACCAGAGGGAAGGTTGGCTGGAGGCAGGTCATGAGGGCAGGTATGTTTGACCTGACACCAGAGGGAAGGTTGGCTGGAGGCAGGTCATGAGGGCAGGTATGTTTGACCTGGCACCAGAGGGAAGGTTGGTTGGAGGCAGGTCATGAGGGCAGGTATGTTTGACCTGGCACCAGAGGGAAGGTTGGTTGGAGGCAGGTCATGAGGGCAGGTATGTTTGACCTGACACCAGAGGGAAGGTTGGCTGGAGGCAGGTCATGAGGGCAGGTATGTTTGACCTGACACCAGAGGGAAGGTTGGCTGGAGGCAGGTCATGAGGGCAGGTATGTTTGACCTGGCACCAGAGGGAAGGTTGGCTGGAGGCAGGTCATGAAGGCAGGTATGTATGACCTGACACCAGAGAGAAGGTTGGCTGGGGGCAGATCATGAACTCGTCCCACTGAGGAAGAACACGCAGATAATTTAATTATGGGACCACCTAAAGTGCTAGGACCACCAGAAGTGCCAGGTGCACAAGTGAAGAACCACCAGCATGAGTGGGAGAGAGAGGGAGGTGAGGAGGAGGGGACATATCACGGTACACTAGCCATCACTGGTATACGGGCTGAAGCATAGACACACACCCTCACTCCATCATCTTACAATAAACTATCATATAGAATAGGGTAGTAACACAATACTGATGTACCCAGCATTATTAATAACTACATGTAAAGACAGCCACTCAGCCTTTAACATCACCGCTTGTGGCATGCAAAGAGTACGTAACCTTTATTCGGCGCATGTACACACCCTCATTGACAGGCTATCTCCCACAACCAGCGAACCAGGTGCTAAGGGTTAACGATGGGGCCTCGTCGTTCAATCAGTACCCAGGTTCCAGCCAATGAGAAGATGGTTTTGGCAATCGCAGAGGTGTTGCGGGTACAACTCACCTGTCTGCCCTTGTCATTCCCATTCTAGAGCTGGTTGAAGCACGGTCTGCTCTCTAGTGGCTTCTATTCTGCCTTGCTTACCGTGGAGTGCACTAATACCTATTGTTGTACATAGTGTATATAGTGTACATACTTCTGTTCTAAATTGGTGAAGGATAATATAAGTCAAAAGTTTTTCTGCTGTGTTTATTTTGTTCCCTTTACAACCAGGATAACAGGCCTTTGGGACTCCTGGGTTGTAATACCGCTATTAATTCCAGAACTCGTATTAAAACAAAGCGCTATTATCCTCACACTACAGCACCATCAGCTTGCATAGCACTCTGATGAAGAACTCTTTGCACAGTTAACAGCGCTCGACAGAGTGCACGCACAAACGTTTCCTCCGTCAAGTTGTCCAGGTGGTGGTGGTGCTGGTGGTACTTGTCAAGATTTGAGAATGAACGAAAGATCTGACCTTGAAGTGAGCCAGCGACTCTTGCCAGGGGCGCCGCCAGCGGCGACTCCTGCCACGGGGTGCACACCACAGTAAAGGTCTTATACACTCCTCTCTCCTAGCCTTCCTGATAAGCTCACACACACACACACACACACACAATACCGTGACTGGTATACTAAATCGTAACACCATGACTGGTACAGCAAGTCACAAGATCATGACTGGTATAGTAACAATACCATGACTGGTATAATTCACAACTTGAATAATTAGAACTCAGAATAATATTGCAGGATAGTGACAATGGTACAAAAGGTACAGTTCCCATTGAAAATTTGTGAACGAGTAAGATTCCCTTCAAATGTGCGAAGAGAAGTTCCGTGCGCATAACATTGCAACACACAAGCCAACACTAGTTCTTGGCAACTTCACTGGGAGCAACACGCTAGCTTGCTCTGCCTCACATAATGAATGTTACATCATAAGATGTGATGTGTCTCATTACATATAATAAACAGAGGCTCGCTATGACGTGTCAGTTCTACACACGTTGTAGCATAGACAGCGAAGGGCAGGTGTTTCCAGGACACCTGTTTGGGGGCTCTGATCCCTACCACCACCTACAGTAACAACCATAATACAGTGCAGTCATCAAGTCATTACCAGCTGATAGTGGAACCTCACCTGCAGTAACAACCACAGTACCGTGCAGTCGTCAAGTCATTACCTGCTGATAGTAGTACCTCACCTGCAGTAACAACCACAGTACCGTTTAGTTATCAAGTCATTACCTGCTGATAGTAGTACCTCACCTGCTGTAAGAATAGTATCGTGCTGCCGTTAAGTCAAAATAAGCTGATAGTGCTTTAAGAACTGCAATATGGATAGTTCTTATATATATATATATATATATATATATATATATATATATATATATATATATATATATATATATATATATATATATATATATATATATATATATATGCAATAAGATCACAGTAAACAGGTGATTTCAGAATATGCAAAACAACCACTCTGAAAGATTAGAGAAATTCCAAGCGCTTTCGTGACTACTCACATTATCAAGGAACTATGAAAGTAAAGCATCCAAGGAAGCTATATAAGGGGTCTGGCCAACACCTCACTATCAGATCCCACAACGGTTAAACACCTGACGCGCGCCGGCCCAGCTGGACAGGTCCTTTGTACAACTGTTGAGTTTGAAGAAAATAACTCATTGCCTTTTCTAGATGTTTTAATTATTAAGGGTAATAATGAATTCAAATTTAAAATTTACAGAAAACCTACAAATAACTGTTCCTATGTCCACTATTATTCCTCGCATCAAGATAGAGTCAAACTGTTTGTTTTCTCATCAATGTTTTTGAGAGCTTTACGAATTTGTAGTCCTGAGTTCATAGATGAGGAAATATCCAAAATTTATGAAATAGGTAATGATTTAAAATACCCAAGAAATGATAAATGATAAATTGATAAATCTTTTAAAGTTGAGTCGATGTGTTCAGTCCATCAATCTTTAATGGACTGAACACATCGACTCAAGGTTGAGGGACTGATTACCTCATTCTCCTCCTGTTCTTCAAGTTTCTCCTACGTATGGACTGATGAAGCCACTGTGTGGCGAAACGTTTCCTCAATAAAGATACCCAAGAGTTGCACATGTGTCTAATTTATCAAATACTTTTTACAATCCAAAAAGGGACAACCAGCCTTATTCAACTAAAAATATGTTGGTTCTCCCTTACCATTAAAACTTGGCTGATATGCCTTCTCTTCTTAAGACTTTTAAAATTAAAGTTGTATTCAAAAATCTTGATACAGTAAAAAAACTTTTGATAAAGAATTCCCCCCAAAATGCTGATGGATGTGTCTATAAAATTCCTTGTAAAATTTGCGATAAAGTTTATTACGGTCAAACTGGTAAAAATCTCGAACTAAGATTAAAACAACATAAATATAGCATTAGAACTGGACAAGATTCCAATGCTCTATTTATTCATGTAAGAGATTTTAACCATCCAATTGATTTTCAAAAAGTTGAGAAAGTAGTATCAAGCAAGTCCATGGTCTACAGGAATATAATTGAATCTTGTTTCATAAAAAGCAGTTTTGACAATAATATGAATATTTCCTTTGGTTTATATAAATTAGATCCATTTATAATTAATAGAATTTGGGAAGAATTTAATAATACACTGGACAAATAATAATTTTTAAATTTTTTTGGGTAGAATAGTTTGTGGGTGAGTTGTGCAAAGGACCTATCCAAGTTGGGTCGGCGCGCGTCACGTGTTTAACCGTTGTGGGATCTGATAGTGAGGTGTTGGCCAGACCCCTTATATAGCTTCCTTGGATGTTTTACTTTCATAGTTCCTTGATAATGTGAGTAGTCACGAAAGCGCTTGGAATTTCTGTAATCTTTCAGAGTGGTTGTTTTGCGTATATATATATATATATATATATATATATATATATATATATATATATATATATATATATATATATATATAGAAGAAAATATTCTCCGGGGAGAACCTTGAGTTTTCCCTGAGGTACGTTTATTGTCTTCTCTGAGGATGAGGGTCCCCAGTACAGCTATAGAGGTGGTACTTCCCTATATAATTTTTAATATATATATATATATATATATATATATATATATATATATATATATATATATATATATATATATATATATATAATCAAGAAATTTAGTACTTTACGATGGGCAAGATTGGATAGCAATTTTTTATAATCTGTTAAAAGAACTACCCTTTGGTCACTAGGAAATGGAAAACACTACTTCTAGGCTTATCGCACTTTTTCGTTTCGATAGGAACTATTCAGTATTGCTGCAGTTGTAGCAGGTAGGTTAAGAAAAAGATTCCTTGATAGGTAGGGCTGTGTGCCCCACACGGCGCGTACTGTGAGAGGCCAGCACCAACACACTTAGACCACACTCCTGCAACCCCTCGTCTGGGGTAGGTAAACCCTCCAAGGTTTACAGAGAGTAAAAAGAGAATGGAAATAGTCACTGACTTTTTTTTCTGAGGTTATGCTAGGTAATTTACACTTTGTATGATAACTGCACTTATGTACCATTATCATATAAATTCATCCTCGACCTGGGTCCAAGAGAACATGTAGGCCAGGATGAATTACAACAATTGGATATACTGAGTGTTAAAGACAGTAAAACAACTGAAGTTAAATCAAGTTTATAAAATTATTCACAAACAGTGTCCAGAATATCTTGCTGTCAATATTGTCAAGGTTGGGAACCAAAGCAATCATAGTACTAGGGGGAGAGAGCATAACTTTGTAGTACCCACAGTCAGTGGCCAGGCTTCAAACACCTTTTATTGTACAGCAATAAAGGAATGGAACAGACTGCCCGCACATGTCAAAGCCAGTCATAGCATGAACCAGTTCAAGAAGACTGCCAAAAGGTGTCTGATGAATGTATAATAATGTATAGTATAGTATAATGTATAGTATAATAGTGTATAGTATAGTATAATGTATAGTATAACAATAAAATATTATCTCCTTTATAGTATAACAAGGTATTAAAATGGCCCCAGTAGAAATAAGTCACTCTGACATTTTTTGGGTTATCCCAGGTTCTCTATACATATGCTGCTATGTATGATAATTCTATGTAACTGTATTTGTGTATACCTGAATAAACTTACTTATGTGTACCTGTACCCAAATACACATACAGACGCCCAAAAAACGCGTCAAGTTACTATCAACTAGTCTAGTGCCATTCTGAAATATTCTAATAATATTTATTCTAATAATATTTATTAGATGACAATGTCAGAAACACTTGTGTTTTTTGTGGATGTTTGTATTAATATAAGAATGCTGTATTACCCCACGTCACTTTCTGCTGAAACTCCCGAAGTTTCCAGAAAGTTCTCGAAATATGTGTTGGTTGACACTACTTCAGTGTACCAAATATCCTGAGTATTCCTAAAAACAACAACTGTCAACACTACCGTCACTATGGAAACTTGACAGTGTGGGTTTACATTTTCTTGAGTTTCTAGTCATTACTGAGTATTTCCGGTCATTAGTGAGTATATGTAAATAGCCCTTAAAGGGTATTATTATTCCTGACTATTCCTTACCACATAATTGCCAATTCTGCCTCACTGTTGAAAATTATCAGTATTTACGAATTCCTGAGTATTTTGGGTATACATGAGCATTTAAAAAATATTCACAAGTAAATTTTAGGTACAGGTACACATATATACAGTTACACGAATTATCATACATAGTAACATACTATGTGTAAATTACCAAGGATAACCCGAAGTCAGACAGGGCGACTTATTTCCATTGGAGTATTTCATATATTCCAAATATTCCTGAGTAATATCATACCTCCCACCCATCGACACCTCATTAATATTGAAAATGTTCAAAGTTGATTTAAGTAACATTTCCCTAAAACCTGTCTATTAAACTGACTCAACTGCTGTTCCCTCCCTTTACCTTGAGTTCCTATAATATTTGTTAAAGTATTTTAAATTATCCCAGTCTACCCTTAAGAAAGAAAATGAAAAAAAAAAGATAAGGGTAGACTCTTTAAATTACATCGACCTATGTAGCGGTGAGAGTACATCCGTTCCGCAACTAAAAATTCCCCATGTACTGTGGTACAACAGGTGAGACGTACTCTTGTACGTGTGTACTTTACTAAATACCTCTCATAAACGTTTGTACTTTACTAAACACTACATAGTTCTTAGATAAGTATGTATGTTACTAGGCAATACACAACTCTTATACCTTGTACATCTACTTGTAGAAATAAAGATATTATTATTATTATTATTATTATTATTATTATTATTATTATTATTATTACCAGGCAATACACGAATCCCAGTATACACTTCATAAGTACCCCAAGTAATCACGAACACCGGTGTTCTTGTGTGTTCAGCTGCACTACAAATACAATGTCTTTAAATACATCCAAAAGAAAACACAAAAAAACGAGAACCTTGAACCCATAAAAAATATGACAAAATCGTGACAAAATTATTTTCTTTTTCTTAGTCTGGTCTACAGTAGGAACACAGTACCTGGGAGTATATCTTAGTCTGGTCTACAGTAGGAACATAATACCTGGGAGTATATCTTAGTCTGGTCTACAGTAGGAACATAATACCTGGGAGTATATCTTAGTCTGGTCTACAGTAGGAACACAATATCTGGGAGGGTATCCTAATCTGGTCTACAGTAGGAGCACAATACCTGGGAGGGTATCCTAGTCTGATCTACGGTAGGACCTAGTCTGGTCTACAGCAGGAACACAATACCCGGGAGGGTATCCTAGTCTTGTCTAAGGTAGGAACACAATACCTGGGAGTATATCTTAGTCTGGTCTACAGTAGGAGCACAATACCCGGGAGTATATCATAGCCTGGTCTACAGTAGGAACTAAACTAGTTCCTAGCCTAGGAACTAACTGGGACCTAGCCTACCTTAGCCTAGAGCCTAGCCAAGAGAAACCTAAGGTGTCTGTGTGAGACTTTCTGTCATGCTTATAACAGGACAAGTGTAACGAGTCCATAAGTCAGTGGACAGCTAGAAATGCCCAAAGTAAACAGACAGGCACATAGATGCCCCAGGCACACAGATGCCCCAGGCACACAGATGCCCCAGGCACACACATGCCCCAGGCACACAAATGCCCCAGGCCAGATAGTTCTACCATGTGCTGAGTCAGAGAAGGGTGCAGCAGCAGCAGCAGCAGTACATCCTGAAGTTACCAACCTTCCACCTTCCTCCCTCCCTCCTTCCAACACGGCTACCCTCCCTCCCTCTTTCCTTCCAACACAGCTACCCTCCCTTCCTCCCGCCTTCCAACACAGTTACCCTCTCTCGCAGTTACGTTCCCTTCCTTACAGTCAATCTTCCCTCAACACAGTTCCACAATCTCCCACAAGTCCTCCCACTAACACAGTCACCCTCCCTCCTACAAGCCGTCCCTCCTACAAGCCCTCCCTCCAATACAGTCACCGCCCCTTCCCACAAGTGCTCTCTCCATCAAGTCCTCCCTCCATCACAGTCACCCTCCCAACAAGTTTCTCAACTGACGTCACACCACCAGTTCGGCCTCTTGTCTCCCTCCCTCCCTCAACCAAATAGCCCTCCACCCCACCAAACAGTCCTCCACCCCATCACACAGCCCTCCAACCCATCACACAGCCCTCCACCCGACCACACAGTCCTTCACCCCATCACACTGCCCTCCACAACATCACCACAGCCTTCCATCACCACCACACAGCCCTCCACCCCACCACACAGCCCTCCACCCATCACACAGCCCTCCACTCCACCACACAGCCCTCCACCCCATCACACAACCCTCCACCCAACCACCACAGCCCTGCATCACCAGCACACAGCCCTCCATCACCACCACACAGCCCTGTACCCCATCACACAGCCCTCCACCCAACCACCACAGTCCTCCATCACCACACAGTCCTCCACCACAACAGCCCTCCACCACCACCACACAGCCCTCTACCACCACAGCCCTCCACCACAACAGCCCTCCACCACCACCACACAGCCCTCCACCACCTAACACACTGATATGTTAGTTTATATTAACTTCCAGTCTTCTGTAAAACTTTCCTCAGTTGTATGTTATTAACATGATACAACACACTATATCAACATCCTCCACACTATATCAACATCCTCCACACTGTATCAACATCCTCCACACTGTATCAACATTCTCCACACTGTATCAACATCCTCCACACTGTATCAACATCCTCCACACTGTATCAACATTCTCCACACTGTATCAACATCCTCCACACTGTATCAACATCCTCCACACTATATCAACATCCTCCACACTATATCAACATCCTCCACACTGTATCAACATCCTCCACACTGTATCAACATCCTCCACACTGTATCAACATCCTCCACACTGTATCAACATCCTCCACACTGTATCAACATCCTCCACACTGTATCAACATCCTCCACACTATATCAACATCCTCCACACTATATCAACATCCTCCACACTATCAACATCCTCCACACTGTATCAACATCCTCCACACTATATCAACATCCTCCACACTATATCAACATCCTCCACACTGTATCAACATCCTCCACACTATATCAACATCCTCCACACTGTATCAACATCCTCCACACTGTATCAACATCCTCCACACTATATCAACATCCTCCACACTGTATCAACATCCTCCACACTATATCAACATCCTCCACACTATATCAACATCCTCCACACTTTGTCAACATCCTCCACACTGTATCAACATCCTCCACACTGTATCAACATTCTCCACACTGTATCAACATCCTCCACACTGTATCAACATCCTCCACACTGTATCAACATCCTCCACACTGTATCAACATTCTCCACACTGTATCAACATCCTCCACACTGTATCAACATCCTCCACACTATATCAACATCCTCCACACTGTATCAACATCCTCCACACTGTATCAACATCCTCCACACTGTATCAACATTCTCCACACTGTATCAACATCCTCCACACTGTATCAACATCCTCCACACTGTATCAACATCCTCCACACTGTATCAACATTCTCCACACTGTATCAACATCCTCCACACTGTATCAACATCCTCCACACTATATCAACATCCTCCACACTGTATCAACATCCTCCACACTGTATCAACATCCTCCACACTGTATCAACATCCTCCACACTATATCAACATCCTCCACACTGTATCAACATCCTCCACACTGTATCAACATCCTCCACACTGTATCAACATTCTCCACACTATATCAACATCCTCCACACTATATCAACATCCTCCACACTGTATCAACATCCTCCACACTATATCAACATCCTCCACACTGTATCAACATCCTCCACACTATATCAACATCCTCCACACTATATCAACATCCTCCACACTTTGTCAACATCCTCCACACTGTATCAACATCCTCCACACTGTATCAACATCATCCACACTGTATCAACATCCTCCACACTGTATCAACATCCTCCACACTGTATCAACATCCTCCACACTGTATCAACATCCTCCACACTGTATCAACATCCTCCACACTGTATCAACATCCTCCACACTGTATCAACATCCTCCACATTGTATCAACATCCTCCACACTGTATCAACATCCTCCACACTGTATCAACATCCTCCACACTGTATCAACATCCTCCACACTGTATCAACATCCTCCACACTGTATCAACATCCTCCACACTGTATCAACATCCTCCACACTGTATCAACATCCTCCACACTATATCAACATCCTCCACACTATATCAACATCCTCCACACTTTGTCAACATTCTCCACACTGTATCAACATCCTCCACACTGTATCAACATCCTCCACACTGTATCAACATCCTCCACACTGTATCAACATCCTCCACACTATATCAACATCCTCCACACTATATCAACATCCTCCACACTGTATCAACATCCTCCACACTGTATCAACATCCTCCACACTGTATCAACATCCTCCACACTGTATCAACATCCTCCACACTATATCAACATCCTCCACACTTTGTCAACATCCTCCACACTGTATCAACATCCTCCACACTGTATCAACATCCTCCACACTGTATCAACATCCTCCACACTGTATCAACATCCTCCACACTATATCAACATCCTCCACACTATATCAACATCCTCCACACTGTATCAACATCCTCCACACTGTATCAAAATCCTCCACACTGTATCAACATCCTCCACACTGTATCAACATCCTCCACACTGTATCAACATCCTCCACACTGTATCAACATCCTCCACACTGTATCAACATCCTCCACACTATATCAACATCCTCCACACTGTATCAACATCCTCCACACTGTATCAACATCCTCCACACTATATCAACATCCTCCACACTATATCAACATCCTCCACACTGTATCAACATCCTCCACACTGTATCAACATCCTCCACACTATATCAACATCCTCCACACTATATCAACATCCTCCACACTGTATCAACATCCTCCACACTGTATCAACATCCTCCACACTATATCAACATCCTCCACACTATATCAACATCCTCCACACTGTATCAACATCCTCCACACTGTATCAACATCCTCCACACTGTATCAACATCCTCCACACTGTATCAACATCCTCCACACTGTATCAACATCCTCCACACTGTATCAACATCCTCCACACTGTATCAACATCCTCCACACTGTATCAACATCCTCCACACTATATCAACATCCTCCACACTATATCAACATCCTCCACACTTTGTCAACATTCTCCACACTGTATCAACATCCTCCACACTGTATCAACATCCTCCACACTGTATCAACATCCTCCACACTGTATCAACATCCTCCACACTATATCAACATCCTCCACACTATATCAACATCCTCCACACTGTATCAACATCCTCCACACTGTATCAACATCCTCCACACTGTATCAACATCCTCCACACTGTATCAACATCCTCCACACTATATCAACATCCTCCACACTTTGTCAACATCCTCCACACTGTATCAACATCCTCCACACTGTATCAACATCCTCCACACTGTATCAACATCCTCCACACTGTATCAACATCCTCCACACTATATCAACATCCTCCACACTATATCAACATCCTCCACACTGTATCAACATCCTCCACACTGTATCAAAATCCTCCACACTGTATCAACATCCTCCACACTGTATCAACATCCTCCACACTGTATCAACATCCTCCACACTGTATCAACATCCTCCACACTATATCAACATCCTCCACACTATATCAACATCCTCCACACTGTATCAACATCCTCCACACTGTATCAACATCCTCCACACTGTATCAACATCCTCCACACTATATCAACATCCTCCACACTATATCAACATCCTCCACACTGTATCAACATCCTCCACACTGTATCAACATCCTCCACACTGCTCACGTTATTCTGAATCCTTGCCTTCTTGTGTGTGTGTGTATATATACATACATATATACATATATATATATATATATATATATATATATATATATATATAGGTAGAGTGTAAGGTGATATAAAAGTGTTAAAATAATACTTAGCGTGTAAGTGATCAGTTTTGTATTAGCGCGTCTTGGCTCGCTCCTTCCTGGTGCGTTCAGGTCACCAGGTCTTCCACTCTCGGGGCGATCACTAGCAGAATTAAACTTTTTCCAGCACTGTTTTGCCTCTCCAGGTTCTTACCTTATATAACTAAAACTACAAAAATCACAGATAAAACAGGTTGCATGAAGAGGAGAGGGCGCTTATCACACACCCGTCCTTCACCAGTCGTTGAGCCAGACTGAGGCTTCTCCTTCACGACGGAGCGCACGACGCCGGCTACGACCGCCCAACTTGTACCCACAACCTGTGTTCTCCAAGTGTGTTTTGTATCTCTCACTCTCTTATGATGGCTGTGTACCAGTATTCCACAAAAAGCAATCGTAATAGTCTGAGATCGGCAGGGATACTAGGCAAAAGTCGTATGAATACCGTGAAGATGGATAAATCCTACGGCAGGCAGAAGATGACGACGGCCTGAGAGCCCCGCCTACCGTCGCACCAAGAATGTGGCTCCTCCTCTACACAGCCATCCTGCTGCCCATAACACTTCACATAAATGACTCTCACTTCTCTTTTTGACTCGATTTTAAACCTCGTGAAACAAATATCGACAGTGTGCACGTATACCAGCAACTGCAGAGGTAAAACAGAGGTGGCAGAGCATTGGGAATCATCTGGTAATTAATCAACATTAAACGGGACGGTCCCACATTTTTAGGGCAAGCGGACCCGAGTGACCGCCAGTGCTCTAAGAGGCGGTAGTGGCAGGTACCACCACCATTAAAGCTTATTTTACCAAGCTGCAACACACTCCGGTGAGCCTTACACCTCCAGCACCTTGTTATTCCTCCCTGCCTGCGCCTCTACGCTGACAACATTATACGTACTCTGCCACACTTCACACCATCTACAACACAACGCTTCTCATCTAAATATTCTCCATAGTGTATTGAGAGGTGGTTTTCGCCAGCACGTTAATATAAACCTGCCATAGGTAGGTAAGAAAGGCCAGAGACGGGAGTGCACTACTAGTACAGGATGTCAGTGACCGCCGGTGCGGTTGCCTCCAGTAAAGTAGGCTACTCTAACACTAGCCTGAGGCTACGTAGCCTCCAGCCAACCATTATTACTTCCTATACCGCGCTACTAATATAACCATAGATCAACACATAAAAAGAGAAATATTTTAGGAAATAGCTTATAAACAGGTGTCTTTTTTAACTACAAACATAAATTCCTGAGTCCTTGATGAAGGCAACTGTGACTGACAGAGTACACTTGCCACAGAGTACACTTGCCACAGAATACACTTGCCAAAGGGTACACTTGCCACAAGGTACACTTGCCACAGAGTGCACTTGCCACAGAGTGCACCTGCCACAGAGTACACTTGCCACAGAGTACACTTGCCACAGAGTGCACTTGCCACAGAGTACACTTGCCACAGAGTACACTTGCCACAGAGTACACTTGCCACAGAGTACACTTGCCACAGTGTACACTTGCCACAAGGTATACTTGCCACAGAGTGCACTTGCCACAGAGTGCACCTGCCACAGAGTACACTTGCCACAGAGTACACTTGCCACAGAGTACACTTGCCACAGAGTGCACTTGCCACAGAGTACACTTGCCACAGAGTACACTTGCCACAGAGTACACTTGCCACAGAGTACACTTGCCACAGGGTACACTTGCCACAAGGTATACTTGCCACAGAGTGCACTTGCCACAGAGTGCACCTGCCACAGAGTACACTTGCCACAGTACACTTGCCGCAGGGTACACTTGCCACAGGGTACACTTGCCACAGAGTGCACTTGCCACAGAGTGCACTTACCACAGAGTACACTTGCCACAGGGTACACTTGTCACAGAGTACACTTGCCACAGAGTACACACGCCACAGAGTACACTTGCCAGAGGGTACACTTGCCACAGAGTACACTTGCCACAGAGTACACACGCCACAGAGTACACTTGCCAGAGGGTACACTTGCCACAGGGTACATTTGTCACAGAGTACACTTGCCACAGAGTACACACGCCACAGAGTACACTTGCCACAGGGTACACTTGCCACAAGGTATACTTGCCACAGAGTGCACCTGCCACAGAGTGCACCTGCCACAGAGTACACTTGCCACAGAGTACATTTGCCACAGGGTACACTTGCCACAGAGCACACTTGCCACAGGGTACACTTGCCACAGAGTACACTTGCCACAGGGTACACTTGCCACAGGGTACACTTGCCACAGAGTACACTTGCCACAGGGTACATTTGCCACAGAGTACACTTGCCACAGGGTACACTTGCCACAGAGCACACTTGCCACAGGGTACACTTGCCACAGGGTACACGTGCCACAGAGTACACTTGCCACAGAGTACACTTGCCACAGGGTACACTTGTCACAGAGTACACTTGCCACAGAGTACACTTGCCACAGAGTACACTCGCCACAGAATACACTTGCAACAGGGTACACTTGCCACAGGGTACACTTGCAACAGGGTACACTTGCCACAGGGTACACGTGCCACAGAGTACACTTGCCACAGAGTACACTTGCCACAGAGTACACCTGCTACAGAGTACACTTGCCACAGGGTACACGTGCCACAGAGTACACTTGCCACAGAGTACACTTGCCACAGAGTACACTTGCCACAGAGTACACTTGCCACAGAGTACACTTGCCACAGGGTACACGTGCCACAGAGTACACTTGCCACAGAGTACACTTGCCACAGAGTACACTTGCCACAGAGTACACTTGCTACAGAGTACACTTGCCACAGAGTACACTTGCAACAGAGTACACTTGCCACAGAGTACACTTGCAACAGAGTACACTTGCCACAGAGTACACTTGCCACAGAGTACACTTGCCACAGAGTACACTTGCAACAGAGTACACCTGCCACTGAGTACACATTATTATTATTATTGTTGTTATTATTATTTTTTTTTATTATCACACTGGCCGATTCGTACCAAGGCAGGGTGGCCCGAAAAAGAAAAACTTTCACCATCATTCACTCCATCACTGTCTTGCCAGAAGGGTGCTTTACACTACAGTTTTTAAACTGCAACATTAACACCCCTCCTTCAGAGTACAGGCACTGTACTTCCCATCTCCAGGACTCAAGTCCGGCCTGCCGGTTTCCCTGAACCCCTTCATAAATGTTACTCTGCTCACACTCCAACAGCACGTCAAGTATTAAAAACCATTTGTCTCCATTCACTCCTATCAAACACGCTCACGCATGCCTACTGGAAGTCCAAGCCCCTCGCACACAAAACCTCCTTTACCCCCTCTCTCCAACCTTTCCTAGGCCGACCCCTACCCCGCCTTCCTTCCACTACAGACTGATACACTCTTCAAGTCATTCTGTGTTGTTCCATTCTCTCTACATGTCTGAACCATCTCAACAACCCTTCCTCAGCCCTCTGGACAACAGTTTTGGTAATCCCGCACCTCCTCCTAACTTCCAAACTACGAATTCTCTGCATTATATTCACACCACACATTGCCCTCAGACATGACATCTCCACTGCCTCCAGCCTTCTCCTCGCTGCAACATTCATCACCCATGCCTCACACCCATATAAGAGCGTTGGTAAAACTATACTCTCATACATTCCCCTCTTTGCCTCCAAGGACAAAGTTCTTTGTCTCCACAGACTCCTAAGTGCACCACTCACTCTTTTCCCGTCATCAATTCTATGATTCACCTCATCTTTCATAGACCCATCCTCTGACACGTCCACTCCCAAATATCTGAATACGTTCACCTCCTCCATACTCTCTCCCTCCAATCTGATGTTCAGTCTTTCATCACCTAATCTTTTTGTTATCCTCATAACCTTACTCTTTCCTGTATTCACCTTTAATTTTCTTCTTTTGCACACCCTACCAAATTCATCCACCAATCTCTGCAACTTCTCTTCAGAATCTCCCAAGAGCACAGTGTCATCAGCAAAGAGCAGCTGTGACAACTCCCACTTTGTGTGTGATTCTTTATCTTTTAACTCCACGCCTCTTGCCAAGACCCTCGCATTTACTTTTCTTACAACCCCATCTATAAATATATTAAACAACCACGGTGACATCACACATCCTTGTCTAAGGCCTACTTTTACTGGGAAAAAATTTCCCTCTTTCCTACATACTCTAACTTGAGCCTCACTATCCTCGTAAAAACTCTTCACTGCTTTCAGTAACCCACCTCCTACACCATACACTTGCAACATCTGCCACATTGCCCCCCTATCCACCCTGTCATACGCCTTTTCCAAATCCATGCCACAAAGACCTCTTTAGCCTTATCTAAATACTGTTCACTTATATGTTTCACTGTAAACACCTGGTCCACACACCCCCTACCTTTCCTAAAGCCTCCTTGTTCATCTGCTATCCTATTCTCCGTCTTACTCTTAATTCTTTCAATAACAACTCTACCATACACTTTACCAGGTATACTCAGCAGACTTATCCCCCTATAATTTTTGCACTCTCTTTTATCCCCTTTGCCTTTATACAAAGGAATTATGCATGCTCTCTACCAATCCCTAGGTACCTTACCCTCTTCCATACATTTATTAAATAATTGCACCAACCACTCCAAAACTATATCCCCACCTGCTTTTAACATTTCTATTTTTATCCCATCAATCCCGGCTGCCTTACCCCCTTTCATTTTACCTACTGCCTCACGAACTTCCCCCACACTCACAACTGGCTCTTCCTCACTCCTACAAGATGTTATTCCTCCTTGTCCTATACACGAAATCACAGCTTCCCTATCTTCATCAACATTTAACAATTCCTCAAAATATTCCCTCCATCTTCCCAATACCTCTAACTCTCCATTTAATAACTCTCCTCTCCTATTTTTAACTGAAAAATCCATTTGTTCTCTAGGCTTTCTTAACTTGTTAATCTCACTCCAAAACTTTTTCTTATTTTCAACAAAATTTGTTGATAACATCTCACCCACTCTCTCATTTGCTCTCTTTTTACATTGCTTCACCAATCTCTTAACCTCTCTCTTTTTCTCCATATACTCTTCCCTCCTTGCACAACTTCTACTTTGTAAAAACTTCTCATATGCTAACTTTTTCTCCCTTACTACTCTCTTTACATCATCATTCCACCAATCGCTCCTCTTCCCTCCCACACCCACTTTCCTGTAACCACAAACTTCTGCTGAACACTCTAACACTACATTTTTAAACCTACCCCATACCTCTTCGACCCCATTGCCTATGCTCTCATTAGCCCATCTATCCTCCAATAGCTGTTTATATCTTACCCTAACTGCCTCCTCTTTTAGTTTATAAACCTTCACCTCTCTCTTCCCTGATACTTCTATTCTCCTTGTATCCCATCTACCTTTTACTCTCAGTGTAGCTACAACTAGAAAGTGATCTGATATATATGTGGCCCCTCTATAAACATGTACATCCTGAAGTATACTCATCAGTCTTTTATCTACCAATACATAATCCAACAAACTACTGTCATTTCGCCCTACATCATATCTTGTATACTTATTTATCCTCTTTTTCTTAAAATATGTATTACCTATAACTAAACCCCTTTCTATACAAAGTTCAATCAAAGGGCTCCCATTATCATTTACACCTGGCACCCCAAACTTACCTACCACACCCTCTCTAAAAGTTTCTCCTACTTTAGCATTCAGGTCCCCTACTACAATCACTCTCTCACTTGGTTCAAAGGCTCCTATACATTCACTTAACATCTCCCAAAATCTCTCTCTCTCCTCTGCATTCCTCTCTTCTCCAGGTGCATACACGCTTATTATGACCCACTTCTCGCATCCAACCTTTACTTTAATCCACATAATTCTTGAATTTACACATTCATATTCTCTTTTCTCCTTCCATAACTGATCATTTAACATTACTGCTACCCCTTCCTTTGCTCTAACTCTCTCAGATACTCCAGATTTAATCCCATTTATTTCCCCCCCACTGAAACTCCCCTACCCCCTTCAGCTTTGTTTCGCTTAGGGCCTGGACATCCAACTTCTTTTCATTCATAACATCAGCAATCATCTGTTTCTTGTCATCCGCACTACATCCACGCACATTTAAGCATCCCAGTTTTATAAAGTTTTTCTTCTTCTCTTTTTTAGTAAATGTCTACAGGAGAAGGGGTTACTAGCCCATTGCTCCCGGCATTTTAGTCGCCTCATACGACACGCATGGCTTACGGAGGAAAGATTCTTTTCCATTTCCCCATGGACAATAGAAGAAATAAAAAAGAACAAGAGCTATTTAGAAAAAGGAGAAAAACCTAGATGTATGTATATATATATATGCATGTGCGTGTCTGTGAAGTGTGACCAAAGTGTAAGTAGGAGTAGCAAGATATCCCTGTTATCTAGCGTGTTTATGAGACAGAAAAAGAAAACAGCAATCCTACCATCATGCAAAACAATTACAGGTTTCTGTTTCACAGTCATCTGGCAGGACGGTAGTACTTCCCTGGGTGGTTGCTGTCTACCAACCTACTACCTATACCAACCTATTATTATTATTATTATTATTATTAATAGGGAAGGCAATAAAAGCGCAGGGTCAAACATGGGAGAGAATGGGAGGCAATCAAGTTCACACTAATGAATGGGAGGACGAGTCGAGTGCCTTGGATCAAGAGCCATTCTCCAGTACCTGTAGACAGCCTGCACTGTCTGCACAGACAGCCTATGCTGTCTGCCAGCTGAGCACACATTTTGTGCCATGCTGGTGCTGCCACCAATAGGCCTATCACTTCAGAATGCCCACCTCTGCGTCTACCTCATTCACTCAGACAGCAGGTCCTACTCCTCTCTCCCTCGTGCCCATGGCACTCCTGGTCCATGGGCACCTAACACACTGCCTGTGTACCCCAGATACCGCACTGCAAGAATCATCAATAAAGTCATTAAAGATACCCAGGTACCTCCACTGAGTGCAGTGTCAGGTAGACAGGTCAGTATCACAGTGTCAGGTAGACAGGTCAGTATCACAGTGTCAGGTAGACAGATCAGTATTACAGTGTCTGGTAGACAGGTCAGTATCACAGTATCAGGTAGACAGGTCAGTATCACAGTGTCAGGTAGACAGGTCAGTATCACAGTATCAGGTAGACAGGTCAGTATCACAGTGTCAGGTAGACAGGTCAGTATAACAGTGTAAGGTAGACAGGTCAGTATCACAGTGTCAGGTAGACAGGTCAGTATAACAGTGTAAGGTAGACAGGTCAGTATCACAGTTTCAGGTAGACAGGTCAATATCACAGTGTCAGGTAGACAGGTCAGTATCACAGTGTCAGGTAGACAGGTCAGTATCACAGTTTCAGGTAGACAGGTCAGTATCACAGTGTCAGGTAGACAGGTCAGTATCAGTGTCAGGTAGACAGGTCAGTATCACAGTGTCAGGTAGACAGGTCAGTATCACAGTGTCAGGTAGACAGGTCAGTATCAGAGTGTCAGGTAGACAGGTCAGTATCACAGTGTCAGGAAGACAGGTCAGTATCACAGTGTCAGGTAGACAGGTCAGTATCACAGTGTCAGGTAGACAGGTCAGAGTCACAGTGTCAGTTAGACAGGACAGTATCACAGTGTCAGGTAGACAGGTCAGTATCACAGTGTCAGGTAGACAGGTCAGTATCACAGTGTCAGGTAGACAGGTCAGTATCACAGTGTCAGGTAGACAGGTCAGTATCACAGTGTCAGGTAGACATGTCAGTATCACAGTGTCAGGTACACAGGTCAGTATTACAGTGTCAGGTAGACAGGTCAGTATCACAGTATCAGGTAGACAGGTCAGTATCACAGTGTCAGGTACACAGGTCAGTATTACAGTGTCTGGTAGACAGGTCAGAATCACAGTGTCAGGTATACAGGTCAGTATTACAGTGCCAGGTAGATAGGTCAGTATAACAGTGTCAAGTAGACAGGTCTGTATCACAGTGCCAGGTAGATAGGTCAGTATTACAGTGTCAAGTAGACAGGTCAGTATCACAGTGCCAGGTAGACAGGTCAGTATCACAGTGTCAGGTAGACAGGTCAGTATCAGTGTTAGGTTCACAGGTCAGTATCACAGTGTCAGGTAGACAGGTCAGTATCACAGTGCCAGGTAGACAGGTCAGTATCACAGTGTCAATTAGACAGGACAGTATCACAGTGTCAGGAAGACAGGTCAGTATCACAGTGTCAGGTAGACAGGTCAGTATCAGAGTGTCAGGTAGAGAGGTCAGTATAACAATGTCAGGTAGACAGGTCAGCATCACAGTGTCAGGTAGACAGGTCAGTATCACAGTGTCAGGAAGACAGGTCAGTATCACAGTGTCAGGTAGACAGGCCATTATCACAATGTCAGGTAGACAGGTCAGTATCACAGTGTCAGGTAGACAGGTCATTATCACAATGTCAGGTAGACAGGTCAGCAGTATCACAGTGTGAGGTAGACAGGCCAGTATCACAGTGTCAGGTAGACAGGTGAGTATCTCAGTGTCAGGTAGACAGGTCAGTATCACAGTGTCAGGTAGACAGGTCAGTATCACAGTGTCAGGTAGACAGGTCAGTATCACAGTTTCAGGTAGACAGGTCAGTATCACAGTGTCAGGTAGACAGGTCAGTATCACAGTGTCAGGTAGACAGGTCAGTATCACAGTTTCAGGTAGACAGGTCAGTATCACAGTGTCAGGTAGACAGGTCAGTGTCATTGTGTCAGGTAGACAGGTCAGTATCACAGTGTCAGGTAGACAGGTCAGTATCACAGTGTCAGGTAGACAGGTCAGTATCACAGTGTCAGGTAGACAGGTCAGTATCACAGTGTCAGGTAGACATGTCAGTATCACAGTGTAAGGTATACAGGTCAGTATTACAGTGTCAGGTAGACAGGTCAGAATCACAGTGTCAGGTATACAGGTCAGTATCACAGTGCCAGGTAGATAGGTCAGTATAACAGTGTCAGGTAGACAGGTCAGTATCACAGTGTCAGGGGGACAGGTCAGTATTACAGTGTCAAGTAGACAGGTCAGTATCACAGTGCCAGGTAGACAGGTCAGTATCACAGTGTCAGGTAGACAGGCCAGTATCACAGTGTCAGGTAGACAGGTCAGTATCAGTGTTAGGTTCACAGGTCAGTATCACAGTGTCAGGTAGAAAGTTTAGTATCACAGTGTCAGGTAGACAGGTCAGTATCACAGTGTCAGGTAGACAGGACAGTATCACAGTGTCAGGAAGACAGGTCAGTATCACAATGTCAGGTAGACAGGTCAGTATCAGAGTGTCAGGTAGACAGGTCAGTATCACAGTGTCAGGTAGACAGGCCATTATCACAATGTCAGGTAGACAGGTCAGTATCACAGTGTCAGGTAGACAGGTCATTATCACAGTGTTAGGAAGACAGGTCAGTTTCACAGTGTCAGGTAGACAGGTCATTATCACAGTGTCAGGTAGACTGGTCAGTATCACAGTGTCAGGTAGACAGGTCAGTATCACAGTGTCAGGTAGACAGGTCATTATCACAGTGTTAGGAAGACAGGTCAGTTTCACAGTGTCAGGTAGACAGGTCATTATCACAGTGTTAGGAAGACAGGTCAGTATCTCAGTGTCAGGTAGACAGGTCAGTATCACAGTGTCAGGTAGACTGGTCAGTATCACAGTGTCAGGTACACAGGTCAGTATCACAGTTTCAGGTAGACAGGTCAGTATCACAGTGTCAGGTAGACAGGTCAGTATCACAGTGTCAGGTAGACTGGTCAGTATCATAGTGTCAGGTAGACATGTCAGTATCACAGTGTCAGGTAGACAGGTCAGTATTATAGTGTCAGGTAGACAGGTCAGTATCACAGTATCAGGTAGACAGGTCAGTATCACAGTGCCAGGTAGACAGGTCAGTATCACCGTGTCAGGGAGACAGGTCAGTATCACAGTGTCAGGTAGACAGGTCAGTATCACAGTGTCAGGTAGACAGGTCAGTATCACAGTGTCAGGTAGACAGGTCAGTATAACAGTGTCAGGTAGACAGGCCATTATCACAATGTCAGGTAGACAGGTCAGTATCACAGTGTCAGGTAGACAGGTCATTATCACAGTGTCAGAAAGACAGGTCAGTATCACAGTGTCAGGTAGACAGGTCATTATCACAATGTCAGGTAGACAGGTCAGCAGTATCACAGTGTGAGGTAGACAGGCCAGTATCACAGTATCAGGTAGACAGGTGAGTATCACAGTGTCAGGTAGACAGGTGAGTATCACAGTGTCAGGTAGACAGGTGAGTATCACAGTGTCAGGTAGACAGGTGAGTATCACAGTGTCAGGTAGACAGGTCAGTATCACAGTGTCAGGTAGACAGGTCAGTATCACAGTGTCAGGTAGACAGGTCAGCATCACAGTGTCAGGTAGACAGGTCAGTATCACAGTGTCAGGTGGACAGGTCAGTATCACAGTGTCAGGTAGACAGGTCAGTATCACAGTGTCAGGTAGACAGGTCAGTATCACAGTGTCAGGTAGACAGGTTATTATCAGTCCAGTATCACAGTGTCAGGTAGACAGGTCAGTATCACAGTGTCAGGTAGACAGGTCAATATCACAGTGTCAGGTAGACAGGTCAGTATCACAGTGTCAGGTAGACAGGTCAGTATCACAGTGTCAGGTAGACAGGTCAGTATCTCAGTGTCAGGTAGACAGGTCAATATCACAGTGTCAGGTAGACAGGTCAGTATCACAGTGTCAGGTAGACAGGTCAGTATCACAGTGTCAGGTAGACAGGTCAGTATCACAGTGTCAGGTAGACAGGTCAGTATCACAGTATCAGGTAGACAGGTCAGTATCACAGTATCAGGTAGACAGGTCAGTATCACAGTGTTAGGTAGACAGGTCAGTATCACAGTGTCAGGTAGACAGGTCAGTATCACAGTGTCAGGTAGACAGGTCAGTATCACAGTATCAGGTAAACAGATCAGTATCACAGTGTCAGGTAGACAGGTCAGCATCACAGTGTCAGGTAGACAGGTCAGTATCATAGTGTCAGGTAGACAGGTCAGTATCATAGTGTCAGGTAGACAGGTCAGTATCACAGTGTCAGGTAGACAGGTCAGTATCACAGTGTCAGGTAGACAGGTCAGTATCACAGTGTCAGGTAGACAGGTCAGTATCACAGTGTCAGGTAGACAGGTCAGTATCATAGTGTCAGGTAGACAGGTCAGTATCACAGTGTCAGGTAGACAGGTCAGTATCACAGTGTCAGGTAGACAGGTCAGTATCATAGTGTCAGGTAGACAGGTCAGTATCATAGTGTCAGGTAGACAGGTCAGTATCACAGTGTCAGGTAGACAGGTCAGTATCATAGTGTCAGGTAGACAGGTCAGTATCATAGTGTCAGGTAGACAGGTCAGTATCACAGTGTCAGGTAGACAGGTCAGTATCACAGTGTCAGGTAGACAAGTCAGTATCACAGTGTCAGGTAGACAGGTCAGTATCACAGTGTCAGGTAGACAGGTCAGTATCAGGAACGGTCTATATAACAAGTGACCAGAATTCACCTGCACAATAAGGTTCACCAGTCTTAAAATTTGAAACCTACCGGATGAAGTGTTCTCAAGGTTAGGGAAAAACAGGAAAAGTAGGAAACAGAAGTACGGAAAAAATATTATACTTAAGGGCTTCGAAAAAATGAATTTTCAATATTACTCAATTTTCTTTTGTCACTTATTTCGTATTTTTAATTTTCTACAACCTTATCAGAAAATATTTTCTTAAGGAAGTGAATGTACACACCTGGTGTGTGTACACACCTGGTGTGTGTACACACCTGGTGTATGTACACACCTGGTGTATGTACACACCTGGTGTATGTACACACCTGGTGTATGTACACACCTGGTGTGTGTACACACCTGGTGTATGTACACACCTGGTGTGTGTACACACCTGGTGTGTGTACACACCTGGTGTATGTACACACCTGGTGTATGTACACACCTGGTGTGTGTACACACCTGGTGTATGTACACACCTGGTGTGTGTACACACCAAGTGTGTACACACCTGGTGTGTGTACACACCGGGTGTATGTACACACCGGGTGTATGTACACACCTGGTGTGTGTACACACCTGGTGTATGTACACACCTGGTGTGTGTACACACCTGGTGTATGTACACACCTGGTGTATGTACACACCTGGTGTATGTACACACCTGGTGTATGTACACACCTGGTGTATGTACACACCTGGTGTGAGCTGCGAGACGAGGACAGTCTGAGGAGTGAAGATAATTCTGCAGAGTGTTAAGGACACACTTCACTAACAATCCAACACTTCACATAAGCAACTTTCGTCAGTGTTAAATGTTTCAAGAAGATCGTATTTCAATTTGCCAAATTTCGTCGATAAAATGTGCAAATTGGCACCCACTCAGAACAAAATCAATCCATTTTTTTTAGGCCTGAGGCCGCTGATGTGTCCTTGTCCAGTCATGTCACAGACCAATTTGCTCTCATTCCCATCACCAGCTCTACTTTTTTTAATGTGTGAGTTTATAATGGATCGTAGGAAGCGACTACATGTAATTTGTTTAATAAAAGTGACAAATTAGAACATGCACAACTCAAAATTAATGGAACCCTTCCTTCGACAAACACCAGCCATCACTAGAAGTTTCAAGCTGATCAACGCACAGAAACGCATTGGAGTGAGGAAGTCACTGGCTGGAGAAACATTGGACTGAAGAGGCCAACTGGCTGGAGAAACATTGGACTGAAGAGGCCAACTGGCTGGAGAAACATTGGACTGAAGAGGCCAACTGGCTGGAGAAACATTGGACTGAAGAGGCCAACTGGCTGGAGAAACATTGGACTCAAGAAGCCACTGGCTGGCGAAACATTGGACTCAAAAAGCCACTGGCTGGCGAAACATTGGACTCAAGAAGCCACTGGCTGGCGAAACATTGGACTCAAAAAGCCACTGGCTGGCGAAATGTTTCCAGAATAATTATTCCAGAGTGTTACACGAGCGTCTTATTCATCAGTATTGGTAGAGTCAGCTTGAGGGTTTATCTCCAGCTGTGTTGCTGGAAGCTTGGCCACACCGCTCACTGTGTTGCTGGAAGCTTGGCCACACCGCTCACTGTGTTGCTGGAAGCTTGGCCACACCGCTCACTGTGTTGCTGGAAGCTTGGCCACACCGCTCACTGTATTGCTGGAAGCTTGGCCACACCGCTCACTGTATTGCTGGAAGCTTGGCCACACCGCTCACTGTATTGCTGGAAGCTTGGCCACACCGCTCACTGTATTGCTGGAAGCTTGGCCACACCGCTCATTGTATTGCTGGAAGCTTGGCCACGCCGCTCATTGTATTGCTGGAAGCTTGGCCACACCGCTCATTGTATTGCTGGAAGCTTGGCCACACCGCTCACTGTGTTGCTGGAAGCTTGGCCACACCGCTCACTGTGTTGCTGGAAGCTTAGCCACACCACTCATGGTATTTCTGGAAGCTTGGCCACACCGCTCACTGTGTTGCTGGAAGCTTGGCCACACCGCTCACTGTGTTGCTGGAAGCTTGGCCACACCGCTCAGTGGAACTCTATGGACATCGATCACCAAGTTTATTATTATTTAGGTACCTCAGAAGACCTGAAGACCACCAAGTTTATTATTATTTAGGTATATCAGAAGACCTGAAGACCACCAAGTTTAATAATAATTTAGGTATCTCAGAAGACCACCAAGTTTAATAATAATTTAGGTATCTCAGAAGACCTGAAGACCTACCTTTCAATGCCTGAATTATTTTTTTTAATTTTCTTCTTTTTGTTCCAACTTTTCGACTTTATTTTGCTCACAACTCGAGAACATCTCTTCCAGTCGGCTTAAAATTTCAAACTTGTGAAGGGTAACGAGGACCAGGTTCTAGGAACACCTGGCGTGTTCACCTGCCTTCGTCAGCAGCTGGAACTTACTCCTCCCTCCCATGACTCTCCCTCGCATGACTCTCCCTCGCATGACTCTCCCTCCCATGAATCTCCCTTCCATGACTCTCCCTTCCATGACTCTCCCTCCCATGAATCTCTCTCCCATGACTCTCCCTCCCATGACTCTCCCTCCCATGACTCTCCCTTCCATGACTCTTCCTCCATGACTCTCCCTCCCATTACTCTCCCTCTCAAGACTCTCCCTCCATGACTCTCCCTCCCATGACTCTCCCTCCCATGACTCTCCCTCCCATGACTCTTCTTCCCATGACTCTCCCTCCCATGACTCTCCCTCTCAAGATTCTCTCTCCCATGAATCTCTCTTCCATGACTCTCCCTTCCATGACTCTCCCTCCCATGACTCTCCCTCCCATGACTCTCCCTTCCATGACGCTCCCTTACATGACTCTCCTTTCCATGACTCTCCGTCCCATGCCTCTCCCTTCCATGACTCTCCCTTCCACGACTCTCCCTTCCATGCCTCTCCCTCCCATGACTTTCCCTCCCATGACTCTCCCTCCCATGACTCTCCCTGCCATGACTCTCCCTGCCATGACTCTCCCTGCCATGACTCTCCCTGCCATGACTCTCCCTGCCATGACTATTCCTCCCATGACTATCCCTCCCATGACTCTCCCTCCCATGACTCTCCCTCCCATGACTCTCCCTCCCATGACTCTCCCTCCCATGACTCTCCCTCCCATGACTCTCCGTCTCACGACTCTCCGTCTCACGACTCTCCCTCCCATGACTCTTCCTCCCATGACTCTCCCTTCCATGACTTTCCCTCTCAGACTCTCCCTCTCATGACTCTCCCTTCCATGACTTTCCCTTCCATGGCTCTCCCTTCCATGATTCTCCCTCCCAAGCCTTTCCCTCCCATGACTATCCTTAACATGACTCTCCGTCCCATGACTCTCCCTCCCATGACTTTCCCTTCCATGACTCTCCCTTCCATGACTCTCCCTTCCATGACTCTCCCTTCCATGATTCTCCCTTCCATGACTCTCCCTTCCATGACTCTCCCTTCCATGACTCTCCCTCCCATGGCTCTCCCTCCCATGGCTCTCCCTCTCATGACTCTCCCTCCTTTGACTCTCTTTTCCAGGACTCTCACTCCCATGACTCTCCTTCTCATGACTCTCCCCCCATGACTCTCCCTTCCATGACTCTCCCTTCCATGATTCTCCCTTCCATGACTCTCCCTTCCATGACTCTCCCTTCCATGACTCTCCCTTCCATGACTCTCCCACCCATGACTCTCCCACCCATGACTCTCCCTCCCATGACTCTCCCTCCCATGACTCTCCCTCCCATGACTCTCCCTCTCATGACTCTCTTTTCCAGGACTCTCCCTCCCATGACTCTCCCTCTCATGACTCTCCCCCCATGCTCTCCCTTCCATGACTCTCCCTCCCATGACTCTCCCTTCCATGACTCTCTCTCTCAAGACTCTCCCTCACATGACGCTCCCTCACATGACGCTCCCTCACATGACGCTCCCTCCCATGACTCTCCTCACATTACTCTCCCTCCCATTGCTCTCCTCCTATGACTCTCCCTCCCATGACTCTCCCACATATGTCTCTCCCTTTCATGACTCTCCCTCCCATGACTCTCACTCCCATGACTCTCACTCCCATGACCCTCCCTCCCATGACTCTCCCTCCCATGACTCTCTCTCCAGTGACTCTCCCTCCCATAACTTTCCCTTCCATGACTCTACCTTCCATGACTCTCCCTCCTATAACTCTCCCTCCCATGACTCTCCCTCCCATGACTCTCACTCCCATAACTCTTCTCCCATGACTCTCCCACCAGTGACTCTCCCATCCATGACTCTCCCTTCCATGACTCTCCCTTACATGACTCTCCCTCCCAAGACTCTCCCTCCCATGACTCTCCCTTCCATGAGTCTCCCTTCCATGACTCTCACTCCCATGACTCTCACTCTCGCGACTCTCTCTACTATGATTCTCACTCCCATGACTCTCACTCCCATGACTCTCCCTCCCATGACTCTCCCTCCCATGACTTTCCCTCTCACGACTCTCCCTCCCATGACTCTCCCTCCCATGACTCTCCCTCTCACGACTCTCCCTCCTATGACTCTCCCTTCCATGACTCTCCCTCCTATGACTCTCCCTCCCATGACTCTCCCTCCTATGACTCTCCCTCCTATGACTCTCCCTCCCATGACTCTCACTCCTATGACTCTCCCTCTCACGACTCTCCCTCCTATGACTCTCCCTTCCATGACTCTCCCTCCTATGACTCTCCCTCCCATGACTCTCACTCCTATGACTCTCCCTCTCACGACTCTCCCTCCTATGACTCTCCCTTCCATGACTCTCCCTCCTATGACTCTCCCTCCCATGACTCTCCCTCCCATGACTCTCCCTCCCATGACTCTCACTCCCATGACTCTCACTCCCATGACTCTCACTCTCATGACTCTCACTCCCATGACTCTCACTCCCATGACTCTCACTCCCATGACTCTCACTCCCATGACTCTCACTCCCATAACTCTCCCTTCCATGACTCTCCCTTCCATTTCTCTCCCTCCCATCACTCTCACTCCCATGACTCTCCCTCCCGTGACTCTTACTCCCATGATTCTCCCTCCCATGACTCTCCCTCCTATGACTCTCCCTTCCATGGCTCTCCCTCCTATGACTCTCGCTCCTATGACTCTCCCTTCTATGACTCTCCCTCCTATGACTCTCCCTTCTATGACTCTCCCTCCCATGACTCTCCCTCCCATGACCCTCCCTTCCATAACTCTCCCTCCCATGACTCTCTCTCCAGTGACTCTCCCTCCCATAACTCTCCCTTCCATGACTCTACCTTCCATGACTCTCCCTCCCATAACTCTCACTCCCATGACTCTCCCTCCCATGACTCTCACTCCCATAACTCTTCTCCCATGACTCTCCCATCCATGACTCTCCCTTACATGACTCTCCCTTACATGACTCTCCCTTACACGACTCTTCCTCCCAAGACTCTCCCTCCCATGACTCTCCCTTCCATGACCCTCCCTTCCATGACCCTCCATTCCATGACTCTCCATTCCATGACTTTCCCTTCAATGACTCTCCTTTCCATGACTCTCCCTTCCATGACTCTCCCTCCCATGACTCTCCCTCCCATGACTCTCCCTCCCATGACTCTCCCTCCCATGACTCTCTTTTCCAGGACTCTCCCTCCCATGACTCTCCCTCTCATGACTCTCCCCCCATGACTCTCCCTTCCATGACTCTCCCTTCCATGACTCTCCCTTCCATGACTTTCCCTTCAATGACTCTCCCTTCTATGCCTCTCCCTTCCATGACTCTCCCTTCCATGACTACCTCCCATGACTCTACCTCCCATGACTCTCCCTCCCATGACTCTCCCTCCCATGACTCTCCCTCCCATGACTCTCCCTCTCATGACTCTCCCTCCTTTGACTCTCTTTTCCAGGACTCTCCCTTTCATGACTCTCCCCCATGACTCTCCCTTCCATGACTCTCCCTTCAATGACTCTCCCTTCAATGACTCTCCCTTCCATGACTTTCCCTTCCATGACTCTCCCATCCATGCCTCTCCCTTCCCTGACTCTCCCTTCCATGACACTCCCTCCCATGACTCTCCCTCCCATGACTATCCCTCCCATGACTATCCCTCCCATGACTCACCCTCCTTTGACTCTCCCTCCTTTGACTCTCTTTTCCAGGACTCTCCCTCCCATGACTCTCCCTCTCATGACTCTCCCCCCATGACTCTCCCTTCCAGGACTCTCCCTTCCATGACTCTCCCTCCCATGACTCTCCCTTCCATGACTCTCTCTCTCAAGACTCTCCCTCACATGACGCTCCCTCCCATGACTCTCCCTCACATGACTCTCCCTCCCATGGCGCTCCTTCCCATGACTCTTCCTCCCATTACTCTCCCTCCCATTGCTCTTCCTCCTATGACTCTCCTTTCCATGACTTTTCCTCCCATGACTCTCCCTCCCATGACTCTCCCACCTATGTCTCTCCCTTTTATGACTCTCCCTATCATGACTCTCCCTCCCATGACTCTCCCTCCCATGACCCTCCCTCCCATGACTCTCCCTCCCATGACTCTCTCTCCAGTGACTCTCTCTCCAGTGACTCTCCCTCCCATGACTCTCCCTTCCATGACTCTCCCTCCCATGACTCTCCCTCCCATGGCTCTCCCTCTCTTGACTCTCCCTCCTTTGACTCTCTTTTCCAGGACTCTCCCTCCCATGACTCTCCCTCTCATGACTCTCCCCCCCATGACTCTCCCTTCCATGACTCTCCCTCCCATGACTCTCCCTTCCAAGACTCTCTCTCTCAAGACTCTCCCTCACATGACGCTCCCTCCCATGACTCTCCCTCACATGACTCTCCCTTCCATGGCTCTCCCTCCCATTACTCTCCCTCCCATTGCTCTCCCTCCTATGACTCTCCTTTCCATGACTTTTCCTCCCATGACTCTCCCTCCCATGACTCTCCCTGCCATGACTCTCCCTGCCATGACTCTCTCTCCCATGACTCTCTCTCCCATGACTCTCACTCCCATGACCCTCCCTCCCATGACCCTCCCTCCCATGACTCTCCCTCCCATGACTCTCTCTCCCATGTCTCTCCCTCTCATGACTCTCCCTATCATGACTCTCCCTCCCATGACTCTCCCTCCCATGACCCTCTCTCCAGTGACTCTCCCTCCCATAACTCTCCCTTCCATGACACTACCTCCCATGACTCTCCCTCCCATGACTCACTCCCATAACTCTTCTCCCATGACTCTCCCTCCAGTGACTCTCCTATCCATGACTCTCCCTTCCATGACTCTCCCTTCCATGAGTCTCTCATCCATGACTCTCACTCCCATAACTCTCCCTCTCGGGACTCTCCCTACTATGATTCTCACTCCCATGACTCTCACTCCTATGACTCTCCCTCTCACGACTCTCCCTCCTATGACTCTCCCTTCCATGACTCTCCCTCCTATGACTCTCCCTCCCATGACTCTCCCTCCTATGACTCTCACTCCCATGACTCTCCCTTCCATGACTCTCCCTTCCATTTGTTTCCCTCACATAACTCTCACTCCCATGACTCTCCCTCCCATGACTCTCACTCCCATGACTCTCCCTTCCATGGCTCTCCCTCCTATGACTCTCGCTCCTATGACTCTCCCTTCTATTACTCTCCCTCCTATGACTCTCCCTCCTATGACTCTCCCTCCTATGACTCTCCCTCCCATGACTCTCCCTCCCATGACTCTCCCTCCCATGACTCTCCCTCCCATGACTCTCCCTCCCATGACTCTCCCTCCCATGACTCTCCCTCCCATGACTCTCCCTTCCATGGCTCTCCCTCCCATGACTCTCCCTCCCATGACTCTCCCTCCTATGACTCTCCCTCCCATGACTCTCCCTCCCATGACTCTCCCTCCCATGACTTTCCCTATGACTCTTCCTTCCATGACTCTCCCTCCCATGACTCTCCCTCCTATGACTCTCCCTCCCATGACTCTCCCTCCTATGACTCTCCCTTCCATGACTCTCCCTCCCATGACCCTCCCTCCCATGACTCTCCCTTCCATGACTCTCACTTCTATGACTCTCCCTCCCGTGACTCTCCTTCCCCAGAAAGTCTTCCCTTCCCTCCCCAGAAAGTCTTCCCTTCCTTCCCCAGAAAGTCTTCCTTTCCTTCGCCAGAAAGTCTTCCCTTCCCTGCACAGAAAGTCTTCCCTTCTCTCCTCAGAAAGTCTTCCCCTCCCTCCCCATAAAGTCTTCCCTTCCCTCCCCAGAAAGTCTTCCCTTCCCTCCCCAGAAAGTCTTCCCTTCCCTCCTCAGAAAGTCTTCCCTTCTCTCCCCAGAAAGTCTTCTCTTTCCTCCCGAGAAAGTCTTCTCTTTCCTCCCGAGAAAGTCTTCCCTTCCCTCCCCAGAAAGTCTTCCCTTTCCTCCCCAGAAAGCCTTCCTTTCCCTCCCCAAAAAGTCTTCCCTTCCCTCAACCAGAAAGTCTTCCTTTCCCTCCCCAGAAAGTCTTCCCTTTCCTCCCGAGAAAGTCTTCCCTTCCCTCCCCAGAAAGTCTTCCCTTTCCTCCCCAGAAAGTCTTCCCCTCCCTCCCCAGAAAGTCTTCCCTTCCCTCCCCAAAAAGTCTTCCCTTTCCTCCCCAGAAAGTCTTCCCTTCCCTACCCAGAAAGTTATCCCCTCCCTCCCCATAAAGTCTTCCCTTCCCTCCGCATAAAGTCTTCCCTTCCCTCCCCAGAAAGTCTTCCCTTCCCTCCCCAGAAAGTCTTCCCTTCCCTCCCCAGAAAGTCTTCCCTTCCCTCCCCAGAAAGTCTTTCCTTCCCTCCCCAGAAAGTCTTCTCTTCCCTCTCCAGAAGGTCTTCCCTTCCCTCCCCAGAAAGTCTTCCCTTTCCTCCCCAGAAAATCTTCCCTTCCCTCCCCAGAATGTCTTCCCTTCCCTCCTCAGAAAGTCTTCCCTTCCCTCCCCAGAAAGTCTTCCCTTCCCTCCCCAGAAAGTCTTCTCTTCCCTCCCCAGAAAGTCTTCCCTTCCCTCCCCAGAAAGTCTTCCCTTTCCTCCCCAGAAAGTCTTTTCTTCCCTCCCCAGAAGGTCTTCCCTTCCTTCCCCAGAAAGTCTTCCCTTCCCTCTTCAGAAAGTCTTCCCTTCCCTCCTCAGAAAGTCTTCCCTTCCCTCCCCAGAAAGTCTTCTCTTCCCTCCCCAGAAAGTCTTCCCTTCCCTCCCCAGAAAGTCTTCCCTTCCCTCCCCAGAAAGTCTTCCCTTCCCTCCCCAGAAAGTTTTCCCCTCCCTCCCCAGAAAGTCTTCTCCTCCCTCCCCATATAGTCTTCCCTTCCCTCCCCGTAAAGTCTTCCCTTCCCTCCCCAGAAAGTCTTCTCTTCCCTCCCCAGAAGGTCTTCCCTTCCTTCCCCAGAAAGTCTTCCCTTCCCTCCCCAGAAAGTCTTCCCTTCCCTCCCCATAAAGTCTTCCCTTCCCTCTCCATAAAGTCTTCCCTTCCCTCCCCACAAAGTCTTCCCTTCCCTCCCCAGAAAGTCTTCCCTTCCCTCCCCAGAAAGTCTTCCCTTCCCTCCCCAGAATGTCTTCCCTTCCCTCCCCAGAAAGTCTTCTCTTCCCTCCCCAGAAAGTCTTCCCTTCCCTCCCCAGAAAGTCTTCCCTTCCCTCCCCAGAATGTCTTCCCTTCCCTCCCCAGAAAGTCTTCTCTTCCCTCCCCAGAAAGTCTTCCCTTCCCTCCCCAGAAAGTCTTCCCTTCCCTCCCCACAAAGTCTTCCCTTCCCTCCCCACAAAGTCTTCCCTTCCCTCCCCAGAAAGTTTTCCCCTCCCTCCCCAGAAAGTCTTCTCCCTCCCCATATAGTCTTCCCTTCCCTCCCCGTAAAGTCTTCCCTTCCCTCCCCAGAAAGTCTTCCCTTCCCTCCCCGTAAAGTCTTCCCTTCCCTCCCCAGAAAGTCTTCCCTTCCCTCCCCAGAAAGTCTTCCCTTCCCTCCCCATAAAGTCTTCCCTTCCCTCCCCAGAAAGTCTTCCCTTCCCTCCCCGTAAAGTCTTCCCTTCCCTCCCCATAAAGTCTTCCCTTCCCTCACCAGAAAGTCTTCCCTTCCCTCCCCACAAAGTCTTCCCTTCCCTCCCCAGAAAGTCTTCCCTTCCCTCCCCAGAAAGTCTTCCCTTCCCTCCCCAGAATGTCTTCCCTTCCCTCCCCAGAAAGTCTTCTCTTCCCTCCCCAGAAAGTCTTCCCTTCCCTCCCCAGAAAGTCTTCCCTTCCCTCCCCAGAATGTCTTCCCTTCCCTCCCCAGAAAGTCTTCTCTTCCCTCCCCAGAAAGTCTTCCCTTCCCTCCCCAGAAAGTCTTCCCTTCCCTCCCCACAAAGTCTTCCCTTCCCTCCCCACAAAGTCTTCCCTTCCCTCCCCAGAAAGTTTTCCCCACCCACCCCAGAAACTCTTCTCCCTCCCCATATAGTCTTCCCTTCCCTCCCCGTAAAGTCTTCCCTTCCCTCCCCAGAAAGTCTTCCCTTCCCTCCCCGTAAAGTCTTCCCTTCCCTCCCCAGAAAGTCTTCCCTTCCCTCCTCAGAAAGTCTTCCCTTCCCTCCCCAGAAAGTCTTCTCTTCCCTCCCCAGAAAGTCTTCCCTTCCCTCCCCAGAAAGTCTTCCCTTCCCTCCCCAGAAAGTCTTCCCTTCCCTCCCCAGAAAGTTTTCCCCTCCCTCCCCAGAAAGTCTTCTCCTCCCTCCCCATATAGTCTTCCCTTCCCTCCCCGTAAAGTCTTCCCTTCCCTCCCCAGAAAGTCTTCTCTTCCCTCCCCAGAAGGTCTTCCCTTCCTTCCCCAGAAAGTCTTCCCTTCCCTCCCCAGAAAGTCTTCCCTTCCCTCCCCATAAAGTCTTCCCTTCCCTCTCCATAAAGTCTTCCCTTCCCTCCCCACAAAGTCTTCCCTTCCCTCCCCAGAAAGTCTTCCCTTCCCTCCCCAGAAAGTCTTCCCTTACCTCCCCAGAATGTCTTCCCTTCCCTCCCCAGAAAGTCTTCTCTTCCCTCCCCAGAAAGTCTTCCCTTCCCTCCCCAGAAAGTCTTCCCTTCCCTCCCCAGAATGTCTTCCCTTCCCTCCCCAGAAAGTCTTCTCTTCCCTCCCCAGAAAGTCTTCCCTTCCCTCCCCAGAAAGTCTTCCCTTCCCTCCCCACAAAGTCTTCCCTTCCCTCCCCACAAAGTCTTCCCTTCCCTCCCCAGAAAGTTTTCCCGTCCCTCCCCAGAAAGTCTTCTCCCTCCCCATATAGTCTTCCCTTCCCTCCCCGTAAAGTCTTCCCTTCCCTCCCCAGAAAGTCTTCCCTTCCCTCCCCCTAAAGTCTTCCCTTCCCTCCCCAGAAAGTCTTCCCTTCCCTCCCCAGAAAGTCTTCCCTTCCCTCCCCATAAAGTCTTCCCTTCCCTCCCCAGAAAGTCTTCCCTTCCCTCCCCGTAAAGTCTTCCCTTCCCTCCACATAAAGTCTTCCCCTCCCTCCCCACAAAGTCTTCCCTCTCTCAACATTCACTTGAAATACCTGTACCTCCGGCCTTATCATCGTGACATCATTCACTAACGTAACGTCTCTTCCTACTGTGACGTCACTATATATGACGTCACTACGCAATATGACCTCACCGCACAATATAACGACTTTTTTTTTTAACAATAAACGTCTTCACACACACATATTGTATGTCATCAGTAGCGTCACCACACGCATGTGACGTCACTAAAGACAGTGTCATGACGACTTTCTCTTCAACAATCATTGACATTCCAGCTGCTAAATGTACATTCCTGGCGCGTTCACTCACTGTACTTTCTCTGTAGCGGTAGTTAAGTCTCTGCTAGTGAAGAATGTTGTCCAGGTGTGTTGGTGACCAGCAGGTGTGTTGTCCAGCAGGTGTGTTGGTGACCAGCAGGTGTGTTGGTGACCAGCAGGTGTGTTGGTGACCAGCAGGTGTGTTGTCCAGCAGGCGTGTTGGTGACCAGCAGGCGTGTTGGTGACCAGCAGGTGTGTTGGTGACCAGCAGGTGTGTTGGTGACCAGCAGGTGTGTTGGTGACCATCAGGTGTGTTGTCCAGCAGGTGTGTTGGTGACCAGCAGGTGTGTTGGTGACCAGCAGGTGTGTTGGTGACCAGCAGGTGTGTTGTCCAGCAGGTGTGTTGGTGACCAGCAGGTGTGTTGGTGACCAGCAGGTGTGTTGTGACCAGCAGGTGTGTTGTGACCAGCAGGTGTGTTGTGACCAGCAGGTGTGTTGGTGACCAGCAGGTGTGTTGGTGACCAGCAGGTGTGTTGGTGACCAGCAGGTGTGTTGTTGTCCAGCAGGTGTGTTGGTGACCAGCTGGTTTGTTGGTGACCAGCAGGCGTGTTGGTGACCAGCAGGTGTGTTGTCGGTGACATGCACTCACCTACCTGTGTCCACGGGGGTCTAGTCATAGCTCCTGGTACTACCCAATTACTCACAAGTTATTCCTAGGTTTTTGCAACAGGTAATGCTACCATCATCACCCTGCTGAAGTCGCCCAGCTCAGGCTGACAGATTTAAACACTATTACCAGTATAACCCACCACAGAACTGCAGGAGGCCAAGAGAGGAGTACGAAGAAAACAACAGGGTGATGGTGGACACACTGGCTGAGGTGGCAAGAAGAGCTCACTCGAGCAGAGCAAAGTTACTGGTAATGGGCGATTTCAACCACAGGGAGATCGACTGGGAAAACCTGGAGCCACATGGGGGTCCCGAAACATGGAGAGCCAAGATGATGGATGTGGTACTTGAAAACCTCATGCATCAACATGTCAGGGACACAACCAGAGAGAGAGGGGAGGATGAGCCAGCAAGACTGGATCTTGTGTTCACCCTGAGCAGTTCAGACATTGAGGACATCACTTATGAGAGGCCCCTTGGAGCTAGCGATCATGTGGTTCTGAGTTTTGACTATATAGTAGAGTTACAAGTGGAGAAGGTAACAGGAACTGAAGGGGACAGGCCAAACTATAAAAGGGGGGACTACACAGGTATGAGAAACTTCCTGCAGGAGGTTCAGTGGGACAGAGAAATGGTAGGAAAATCAGTAAACGAGATGGAATATGTGGCAACAAAGTGCAAGGAGGCAGAGGAAAGGTTTGTTCCCAAGGGAAACAGAAATAATAGGAAGACCAAAACGAGTCCTTGGTTTACCCGAAGGTGTAGGGAGGCAAAAACTAAGTGCAACAGAGAATGGAAAAGGTACAGGAGGCATAGGACCCGGGAAAACAAGGAGATTAGTAGAAGAGCCAGAAACGAGTATGCACAGATAAGGAGGGAGGCCCAGCGACAGTATGAAAACGACATAGCATCGAAAGTCAAATCTGACCCGAAACTGCTGTATAGCCACATTAGGAGGAAGACAACAGTCAAGGACAAGGTGATAAGGCTGAGGAAAGAAGGTGGAGAACTCACAAGAAACGATCAAGAGGTATGTGAGGAGCTCAACACGAGATTTAAGGAAGTATTTACAGTAGAGACAGGAAGGCCTCTGGGGGGACAGATCAGATGGGGACACCAGCAAGGAATGCACCAACAAGTGTTGGACGACATACATACAGATGAGGAGGAGGTGAAGAAACTGCTAAGGGACATCGATACCTCAAAGGCAATGGGACCGGACATCTCCCCATGGGCCCTTAGAGAGGGAGCAGATATGTTGTGCGTGCCACTTACCACAATCTTCAACACGTCCCTGGAAACTGAGGAACTACCTGAGATATGGAAGACGGCAAATGTAGTTCCCATTTTTAAAAAAGGAGACAGAAAAGAGGCACTAAACTATAGACCTGTGTCATTGACGTGTATAGTACGCAAAGTTATGGAGAAGATTATCAGGAGGAGAGTGGTGGAGCACCTGGAACGGAACAAGAGTATAAATGCCAACCAGCACGGATTCATGGAAGGCAAATCCTGTGTCACAAACCTTCTGGAGTTTTATGATAAAACAGCAGAAGTAAGACACGAGAGAGAGGGGTGGGTTGATTGCATCTTCTTGGACTGCAAGAAGGCCTTTGACACAGTTCCTCACAAGAGATTAGTGCAGAAGCTAGAGCATCAGGCGCATATAACAGGAAGGGCACTGCAATGGATCAGAGAATACCTGACAGGGAGGCAACAACGAGTCATGGTACGTAATGATGTATCACAGTGGGCACCTGTGACGAGCGGGGTCCCACAGGGGTCGGTCCTAGGACCAGTGTTATTTTTGGTATATGTGAACGACATGATGGAAGGGTTAGACTCAGAAGTGTCCCTGTTTGCAGATGATGTGAAGTTAATGAAGAGAATTAAATCAGATGAGGACCAGGCAGGACTTCAAAGAGATCTGGACAGACTGGACACCTGGTCCAGCAAATGGCTTCTCGAATTTAATCCTGCCAAATGCAAAGTCATGGAGATAGGGGAAGGGCACAGAAGACCACAGAGACAGAGTACACGCTAGGTGGCCCAAGACTGCAAACCTCACTCAAGGAGAAAGATCTTGGGGTGAGTATAACACCGAGCCTGTCTCCGGAGGCACACATCAACCAGATAACTGCTGCAGCATATGGGCGCCTGGCAAACCTGAGAACAGCATTCCGATACCTTAGTAAGGAATCGTTCAAGACACTGTACACCGTGTATGTCAGGCCCATACTGGAGTATGCAGCACCTGTTTGGAAGCCGCACTTGATAAAGCACGTCAAGAAACTAGAGAAAGTACAAAGGTTTGCGACAAGGTTAGTTCCAGAGCTAAGGGGAATGTCCTATGAAGAAAGTTTAAGGGAAATCTGCCTGACGACACTTGAGGACAGGAGGGTCAGGGAAGACATGATAACGACATATAAAATACTGCGTGGAATAGACAAGGTGGACAAAGACAGGATGTTCCAGGGAGGGAACACAGAAACAAGAGGCCACAATTGGAAGTTGAAGACACAAATGAGTCAGAGAGATATTAGGAAGTATTTCTTCAGTCATAGAGTTGTAAGGCAGTGGAATAGCCTAGAAAATGACGTAGTGGAGGCAGGAACCATACACAGTTTTAAGACGAGGTTTGATAAAGCTCATGGAGCGGGGAGAGAGAGGGCCCAGTAGCAACCGGTGAAGAGGAGGGGCCAGGAGCTAAGACTCGACCCCTGCAACCACAAATAGGTGAGTACAAATAGGTGAGTACGCCCCGTCCAGAATCATTGAAATGACAAGGATAGTGTAGCAGCACATTGCTCACGTGTCAAAACTTGCTAATTAAAAAAAGGCCCTGTCATACCTACTCCGAAAACTGTGAATGGAATCTTCTGTTTCTACCACCTCCTCATCCAGATAGTTCCACTGATATTCCAGTGATATTTGTCTTCCCTGTCCCCTTACTCCCTGTCTCTATTTACCTATCGAATCTTTTAAGTATCTGGTACTTCGTAATCATATCTCCCGTGGTTATCATCTTTGTTGTAAGACTGAGTTCCGTTAATCTTTCTTCGTAATGGTACCATAACAAGTCTTGGGGTGAATATCTCAACTCATATTTTAAGTCTCTGAACATGTTTTCTACACAAGGGCTCCATTTTGGTGCTACCTACTCTATGATAGGTCTGACCTACGTCGTATATAAGGTTCTGAATTACTCTCCCTCCCCAGAAAGTCTTCGCTTCCCTCCCCAGAAAGTCTTCGCTTCCCTCCCCAGAAAGTCTTCCCTTCCCTCCCCAGAAAGTCTTCCCTTCCCTCCCCAGAAAGTCTTCCCTTCCCTCCCCAGAAAGTCTTCCCTTCCCTCCCCAGAAAGTCTTCGCTTCCCTCCCCACAAAGTCTGAATGCAGTTCTTCAGATGGGAAGCAAGCACACAGTGTCACCGTGATCTGGGTGACGTGCTCCTCTAGTGAAATGTTTGGTGTTATACTTACTCCAAGTCCCTCTCCTTGTCTAAAGTTAGCAACTTGGGTTTTCTCATACTGTACTCTGTAAGCAGAATGTAAGCAGAAAGCCTAGCTGAGAGAGTAGCATTTCTGTATTGCGATTACAGGAGAGTGGATCGAGCCTTCTCCTACACTGGTCAGAAATAAGTCACAGTGTTTGACTTTATTTGTTTTTTCAGGTGAACTCAACATTATGTACTTTTATGTGTCTATAACATCTGTCTCTCCTCAAGACCATTGTTAAAAACTTGTATATAATGTACACTAAGCTTACATCAAGCTTACTGAACACGCTTTCTTAAAAGCTGTTTAGTGGAGGGTTGTATAAGTGTCATCACTACCTTGGGACCCCCAGTCATCAGTGCCATCACTACCTTGGGACTCCCAGTCGTCAGTGTCATCACTACCTTGGGACCCCCAGTCATCAGTGCCATCACTACCTTAGGACCCCCAGTCTTCAGTGTCATCATTACCTTGGGACTCCCAGTCGTCAGTGTCATCATTACCTTGGGACCCCCAGTCGTCAGTGTCATCATTACCTTGGGACTCCCAGTCGTCAGTGTCATTACCTTGGGACCCCCAGTCTTCAGTGTCATCATTACCTTGGGACTCCCAGTCGTCAGTGTCATCACTACCTTGGGACCCCCAGTCGTCAGTGTCATCATTACCTTGGGACCCCCAGTCGTCAGTGTCATCATTACCTTGGGACCCCCAGTCGTCAGTGTCATCATTACCTTGGGACCCCCAGTCGTCAGTGTCATCACTACCTTGGGACCCCCAGTCGTCAGTGTCATTACCTTGGGACCCCCAGTCGTCAGTGTCATCACTACCTTGGGACCCCCAGTCTTCAGTGTCATCATTACCTTGGGACTCCCAGTCGTCAGTGTCATCATTACCTTGGGACCCCCAGTCGTCAGTGTCATCATTACCTTGGGACTCCCAGTCGTCAGTGTCATTACCTTGGGACCCCCAGTCTTCAGTGTCATCATTACCTTGGGGCCCCAAAACCCAAGGCTTCCGTGTCATCATTACCTTGGGACCCCCAGTCTTCAATGTCATCATTACCTTGGGACCCCCAGTCTTCAGTGTCATCACTACCTTGGGACTCCCAGTCTTCAGTGTCATCATTACCTTGGGACCCCCAGTCTTTAGTGTCATCATTACCTTGGGACCCCCAGTCTTCAGTGTCATCACTACCTTGGGACCCCCAGTCTTTAGTGTCATTTCCTTGGGACCCCCAGTCTTCAGTGTCATCACTACCTTGGGGCCCCCAGTCTTCAGTGTCATTATTACCTTGGGACCCCCAGTCTCCAGTGTCATCAATACTTTGGGACCCCCAGTCTTCAGTGTCATCATTACCTTGGGACCCCAGTCTTCAGTGTCATCACTACCTTGGGACCCCCAGTCTTAAGCGTCATCATTACTTTGATGCCCCAAAACCCCAGTCTTCAGTGTCATCATCACCTTGGGGCCCCAAAACCCCAGGCTTCCGTGTCATCATTACCTTGGGACCCCCAGTCTTCAGTGTCATCATTACCTTGGGACCCCCAGTCTTTAGTGCCATCATTACCTTGGGACTCCCAGTCTTCAGTGTCATCACTACCTTGGGACCCCCAGTCTTTAGTGTCATCATTACCTTGGGACGCCCAGTCTTCAGTGTGATCATTACCTTGGGACCCCCAGTCTTCAGTGTCAGCATTACCTTGGGACCCCCAGTCTTCAGTGTCATCATTACCTTGGGACCACCAGTCTTCAGTGTCATCAATACCTTGGGACCCCCAGTCTACAGTGTCATCATTACCTTGGGACCCCCAGTCTTCAGTGTCATCAATACCTTAGGACCCCCAGTCTTCAGTGCCATCATTACCTTGGGGCCCCCAGTCTTCAGTGTCATCATTACCTTGGGGCCCCCAGTCTTCAGTGTCATCATTACCTTGGGACCCCCAGTCTTCAGTGTCATCATTACCTTGGAACCCCTAGTCTTCAGTGTCATCATTACCTTGGGACTCCCAGTCTTCAGTGTCATTACTACCTTGGAACCCCTAGTCTTCAGTGTCATCATTACCTTGGGACCCCCAGTCTTCAGTGTCATCACTACCTTGGGACCCCCAGTCTTCAGTGTCATCATTACCTTGGGACCCCCAGTCTTCAGTTTCATCATTACCTTGGGACCCCCAGTCTTCAGTGTCATCAATACCTTGGGACCCCCAGTCATCAGTGTCATTACCTTGGGACCCCCAGTCTTCAGTGTCATCAATACCGTGGGACCCCCAGTCTTCAGTGTCATCATTACCTTGGGACCCCCAGTCTTCAGTGTCATCATTACCTTGGGACCCCCAGTCTTCAGTGTCATTACCTTGGGACCCCAAGTCTTCAGTGTCATCATTACCTTGGGACCCCCAGTCTTCAGTGTCATCATTACCTTGGGACCCCCAGTCTTCAGTGTCATCATTACCTTGGGACCCCCAGTCTTCAGTGTCATCATTACCTTGGGACCCCCAATCTTCAGTGTCATTTCCTTGGGACTCCCAGTCTTCAGTGTCATCACTACCTTGGGACCCCCAGTCTTTAGTGTCATCATTACCTTGGGACTCCCAGTCTTTAGTGTCATCATTACCTTGGGACCCACAGTCTTCAGTGTCATCACTACCTTGGGACCCCCAGTCTTCAGTGTCGTCATTACCTTGGGACCCCAAGTCTTCAGTGTCATCACTACATTGGGACCCCCAGTCTTCAGTGTCATCATTACCTTGGGACCCCCAGTCTTCAGTGTCATCATTACCATGGGACCCCCAGTCTTCAGTGTCATCACTACATTGGGACCCCCAGTCTTCGGTGTCATCATTACCTTGGGGCCCCCCAGTCTTCAGTGTCATCATTACCTTGGGGACCCCCAGTCTTCAGTGTCATCATTTCTTTGGGGCCCCCAATCTTCAGTGTCATCATTACCTTATGACCCCAAGTGTTCAGTGTCATCATTACCTTGGGACCCCCAGTCTTCAGTGTCATCATTACCTTGGGACCCCCAATCTTCAGTGTCATTACCTTGGGGCCCCCAGTCTTCAGTGTCATCATTACCTTAGGACCCCCAATCTTCAGTGTCATCAATACCTTGGGACCCCCAGTCTTCAGTGTCATCATTACCTTGGGACCCCCAGTCTTTAGTGTCATCATTAACTTAGGACCCCCAGTCTTCAGTGTCATCAATACCTTGGGACCCCCAGTCTTCAGTGTCATCATTACCTTGGGACCCCCAGTCTTCAGTCTCATTTCCTTGGGACTCCCAGTCTTCAGTGTCATCATTACCTTGCGACCCCCAGTCTTCAGTGTCATCAATACCGTGGGACCCCCAGTCTTCAGTGTCATCATTACCTTGGGGCCCCCAGTCTTCAATGTCATCATTACCTTAGGACCCCCAGTCTTCATTGTCATCAATACCTTGGGACCCCCAGTCTTCAGTGTCATCATTACCTTGGGACCCCCAGTCTTCAGTGTCATTTCCTTGGGACTCCCAGTCTTCAGTGTCATCATTACCTTGCGACCCCCAGTCTTCAGTGTCATCAATACCGTGGGACCCCCAGTCTTCAGTGTCATCATTACCTTGGGACTCCCAGTCTTCAGTGTCATCATTACCTTGGGGCCCCCAGTCTTCAGTGTCATCATTACCTTGGGGACCCCCAGTCTTCAGTGTCATCATTTCTTTGGGGCCCCCAATCTTCAGTGTCATCATTACATTGGGACCCCCAGTCTTCAGTGTCACCAATACCTTGGGACCCCCAGTGTTCAGTGTCATCATTACCTTGGGACCCCCAGTCTTCAGTGTCATCATTACCTTGGGACCCCCAGTCTTCAGTGTCATCATTACCTTGGGGCCCCCAGTCTTCAGTGTCATCATTACCTTAGGACCCCCAGTCTTCAGTGTCATCATTACCTTGGGACCCCCAGTCTTCAGTGTCATCATTACCTTGGGACCCCCAGTCTTTAGTGTCATAATTAACTTGGGACCCCCAGTTTTCAGTGTCATCATTACCTTGGGGCCCCCAGTCTTCAGTGTCATCATTACCTTGGGACCCCCAGTCTTCAGTGTCATCAATACCTTGGGACCCCCAGTCTTCAGTGTCATTACCTTGGGACCCCCAGTCTTCAGTGTCATCATTACCTTGGGACCCCCAGTCTTCAGTGTCATCAATAACGTGGGACTCCCAGTCTTCAGTGTCATCATTACCTTGGGACTCCCAGTCTTCAGTGTCATCAATAACGTGGGACTCCCAGTCTTCAGTGTCATCATTTCCTTGGGACTCCCAGTCTTCAGTGTCATCATTACCTTGGGACCCCCAGTCTTCAGTATCATCAATACCTTGGGACCCCCAGTCTTCAGTGTCATCAATACCTTGGGACCCCCAGTCTTCAGTGTCATTACCTTGGGACCCCCAGTCTTCAGTGTCATCATTACCTTGGGACCCCCAGTCTTCAGTGTCATCAATACCTTGGGACCCCCAGTCTTCAGTGTCATCAATACCTTGGGACCCCCAGTCTTCAGTGTCATCAATACCTTGGGACCCCCAGTCTTCAGTGTCATCAATACCTTGGGACCCCCAGTCTTCAGTGTCATCAATACCTTGGGACCCGCAGTCTTCAGTGTCATCATTACCTTGGGACCCCGAGTCTTAAGTGTCATCATTAACTTGGGACCCCCAGTCTTCAGTGTCATCATTACCTTGGGACTCCCAGTCTTCAGTGTCATCATTACCTTGGGAATCCCAGTCTTCAGTGTCATCATTACCTTGGGACTCCCAGTCTTCAGTGTCATCATTACCTTGGGACTCCCAGTCTTCAGTGTCATCATTACCTTGGGACTCCCAGTCTTCAGTGTCATCATTACCTTGGGACTCCCAGTCTTCAGTGTCATCATTACCTTGGGACTCCCAGTCTTCAGTGTCATCATTACCTTGGGACTCCCAGTCTTCAGTGTCATCATTACCTTGGGACTCCCAGTCTTCAGTGTCATCATTACCTTGGGACTCCCAGTCTTCAGTGTCATCATTACCTTGGGACTCCCAGTCTTCAGTGTCATCATTACTTTGGGACTCCCAGTCTTCAGTGTCATCATTACCTTGGGACTCCCAGTCTTCAGTGTCATCATTACCTTGGGACTAACAGTCTTCAGTGTCATTACCTTGGGACTCCCAGTCTTCAGTGTCATCATTACCTTGGGACTCCCAGTCTTCAGTGTCATTACCTTGGGACTCCCTGTCTTCAGTGTCATCATTACCTTGGGACCCCCAGTCTTCAGTGTCATCATTTCCTTTGGACTCCCTGTCTTCAGTGTCATCATTACCTTGGGACCCCCAGTCTTCAGTGTCATCATTACCTTGGGACTCCCAGTCTTCAGTGTCATCACTAACTTGGGACCCCCAGTCTTCAGTGTCATCATTACCTTGGGACTCCCAGTCTTCAGTGTCATCATTACCTTGGGACTCCCAGTCTTCAGTGTCATCACTACCTTGGGACCCCAGTCTTCAGTGTCATCACTATCTTGGGACCCCCAGTCTTCGGTGTCGTCATTACCTTGGGACCCCCAGTCTTCAGTGTCATCATTACCTTGGGACCCCCAGTCTTCAGTGTCATCATTACCTTGGGACTCCCAGTCGTCAGTGTCATCATTACCTTGGACCCCCAGTCGTCAGTGTCATCATAACCTTGGGACCCCCAGTCTTCAGTGTCATCATTACCTTGGGACCCCCAGTCTTCAGTGTCATCAATACCTTGGGACCCCAGTCTTCAGTGTCATCATTGCCTTGAGACCCCCAGTCGTCAGTGTCATTACCTTGGGGCCTCCAGTCTTCAGTGTCATCACTGCCTTGGGACCCCCAGTCTTCAGTGTCATCAATACCTTGGGACCCCAGTCTTCATTGTCATCATTGCCTTGGGACTCCCAGTCTTCAGTGTCATCACTACCTTGGGACCCCAGTCTTCAGTGTCATCATTGCCTTGGGACTCCCAGTCTTCAGTGTCATCACTACCTTGGGACCCCAGTCTTCAGTGTCATCACTACCTTGGGACCCCCAGTCTTCAGTGTCATCATTACCTTGGGACCCCCAGTCTTCAGTGTCATCACTACATTGGGACCCCCAGTCTTCAGTGTCATCATTACCTTGGGGCCCCCAGTCTTTAGTGTCATCATTACCTTGGGACCCCCAGACTTCAGTGTCATCATTTCCTTGGGACCCCCAGTCTTCAGTGTCATCACTACCTTGGGACCCCAGTCTTCAGTGTCATCATTGCCTTGGGACTCCCAGTCTTCAGTGTCATCACTACCTTGGGACCCCAGTCTTCAGTGTCATCATTTCCTTGGGACCCCCAGTCTTCAGTGTCATCATTACCTTGGGACCCCCAGTCTTCAGTGTCATCACTACATTGGGACCCCCAGTCTTCAGTGTCATCATTACCTTGGGGCCCCCAGTCTTTAGTGTCATCATTACCTTGGGACCCCCAGTCTTCAGTGTCATCACTACCTTGGGACCCCCAGTCTTCAGTGTCATCACTACCTTGGGACCTCAGTCTTCAGTGTCATCATTGCCTTGGGACCCCCAGTCTTCAGTGTCATCATTACCTTGGGACCCCCAGTCTTCAGTGTCATCACTACACTGGGACCCCCAGTCTTCAGTGTCATCATTACCTTGGGGCCCCCAGTCTTCAGTGTCATCACTACCTTGGGACCCCCAGTCTTCAGGTCATTACCTTGGGGCCCCAGTCTTCAGTGTCATCATTACCTTGGGACCCCCAATCTTCAGTGTCATCACTACATTGGGACCCCCAGTCTTCAGTGTTATCATTACCTTGGGGCCCCAAGTCTTCAGTGTCATCATTACCTTGGGACCCCCAGTCTTCAGTGTCATTACTACCTTGGGACCCCCAGTCTTCATTGTCATCATTACCTTGGGACCCCCAGTCTTCAGTGTCATCATTACCTTGGGACCCCCAGTCTTCAGTGTCATCATTACCTTGGGACCCCCAGTCTTCAGTGTCATTACCTTGGGACCCCCAGACTTCAGTGTCATTACCTTCGGACCCCCAGACTTCAGTGTCATCATTTCCTTGGGACCCCCAGTCTTCAGTGTCATCACTACCTTGGGACCCCAGTCTTCAGTGTCATCATTGCCTTGGGACTCCCAGTCTTCAGTGTCATCACTACCTTGGGACCCCAGTCTTCAGTGTCATAAGTACCTTGGGACCCCAGTCTTCAGTGTCATCATTACCTTGGGACCCCCAGTCTTCAGTGTCATCACTACATTGGGACCCCCAGTCTTCATTGTCATCATTACCTTGGGACCCCCAGTCTTCAGTGTCATTACCTTGGGACCCCCAGTCTTCAGTGTCATCATTACCTTGGGACCCCCAGTCTTCAGTGTCATTACCTTGGGACCCCCAGTCTTCAGTGTCATCATTACCTTGGGGCCCCCAGTCTTCAGTGTCATCATTACCTTGGGGCCCCAAAACCCCAGTCTTCAGTGTCATCATTACCTTGGGGCCCCAAAACCCCAGGCTTCAGTGTCATCATTACCTTGGGACCCTGAGTCTTTAGTGTCATCATTACCTTGGGACCCCCAGTCTTTAGTGTCATCATTACTTTGGGACCCCCAGTCTTCAGTGTCATTACCTTGGGGCCCCCATTCTTCAGTGTCATCAATACCTTGGGACCCCCAGTCCTCAGTGTCATCATTACCTTGCGAACCCCAGTCTTCAGTGTCATCATTACCTTGGGGCCCCCAGTCTTCAGTGTCATCATTACCTTGGGGCCCCCAGTCTTCAGTGTCAGCATTACCTTGGGACCCCCAGTCTTCAGTGTCAGCATTACCTTGGGACCCCCAGTCTTCAGTGTCAGCATTACCTTGGGACCCCCAGTCTTCAGTGTCATCAATACCTTGGGACCCCCAGTCTTCAGTGTCAGCATTACCTTGGGACCCCCAGTCTTCAGTGTCAGCATTACCTTGGGACCCCCAGTCTTCAGTGTCATCATTACCTTGGGACCCCCAGTCTTCAGTGTCATCATTACCTTGGGACCCCCAGTCTTCAGTGTCATCAATACCTTGGGGCCCCCAGTCTTCAGTGTCATCAATACCTTGGGGCCCTCAGTCTTCAGTGTCATCATTACCTTGGGGCCCCCAGTCTTCTGTGTCATCATTACCTTGGGGCCCCCAGTCTTCAGTGTCATCATTACCTTGGGGCCCCCTGTCTTCAGTGTCATCAATACCTTGGGGCCCCCAGTCTTCAGTGTCATCATTACCTTGGGACCCCCAGTCTTCAGTGTCATCAATACCTTGGGACCCCCAGTCTTCAGTGTCATCATTACCTTGGGACCCCCAGTCTTCAGTGTCATCATTACCGTGGGGCCCCCAGTCTTCAGTGTCATCAATACCTTGGGGCCCTCAGTCTTCAGTTTCAACATTACCTTGGGGCCCCCAGTCTTCAGTGTCATCATTACCTTGGGGCTCCCAGTCTTCAGTGTCATCATTACCTTGGGGCCCCCCAGTCTTCAGTGTCATCATTACCTTGGGACCCCCAGTCTTCAGTGTCATCATTACCTTGGGGCCCCCAGTCTTCAGTGTCATCATTACCTTGGGGCCCCCAGTCTTCAGTGTCATCATTACCTTGGGGCCCCCAGTCTTCAGTGTCATCATTACCTTGGGGCCCCCAGTCTTCAGTGTCATTACCTTGGGGCCCCCAGTCTTCAGTGTCATCATTACCTTGGGGCCCCCAGTCTTCAGTGTCATCATTACCTTGGGCCCCCCCCAGTCTTCAGTGTCATCATTACCTTGGGCCCCCCCCAGTCTTCAGTGTCATCATTACCTTGGGCCCCCCCCCCAGTCTTCAGTGTCATCATTACCTTGGGGCCCCAGTCTTCAGTGTTATCAATACCTTGGGGCCCCAGTCTTCAGTGTCATCATTACCTTGGGACTCCCAGTCGTCAGTGTCATCATTACCTTGGGACCCCCAGTCGTCAGTGTCATCATTACCTTGGGACTCCCAGTCGTCAGTGTCATTACCTTGGGACCCCCAGTTTTCAGTGTCATCAATACCTTGGGACCCCCAGTCTTCAGTGTCATCAATACCTTGGGACCCCCAGTCTTCAGTGTCATCAATACCTTGGGACCCCCAGTCTTCAGTGTCATCAATACCTTGGGACCCGCAGTCTTCAGTGTCATCATTACCTTGGGACCCCCAGTCTTCAGTGTCATCATTACCTTGGGACCCCCAGTCTTCAGTGTCATCATTACCTTGGGACTCCCAGTCTTCAGTGTCATCATTACCTTGGGACTCCCAGTCTTCAGTGTCATCATTACCTTGGGACTCCCAGTCTTCAGTGTCATCATTACCTTGGGACTCCCAGTCTTCAGTGTCATCATTACCTTGGGACTCCCAGTCTTCAGTGTCATCATTACCTTGGGACTCCCAGTCTTCAGTGTCATCATTACCTTGGGACTCCCAGTCTTCAGTGTCATCATTACCTTGGGACTCCCAGTCTTCAGTGTCATCATTACCTTGGGACTCCCAGTCTTCAGTGTCATCATTACCTTGGGACTCCCAGTCTTCAGTGTCATCATTACCTTGGGACTCCCAGTCTTCAGTGTCATCATTACCTTGGGACTCCCAGTCTTCAGTGTCATCATTACCTTGGGACTCCCAGTCTTCAGTGTCATCATTACCTTGGGACTCCCAGTCTTCAGTGTCATCATTACCTTGGGACTCCCAGTCTTCAGTGTCATCATTACCTTGGGACTCCCAGTCTTCAGTGTCATCATTACCTTGGGACTCCCAGTCTTCAGTGTCATCATTACCTTGGGACTCCCAGTCTTCAGTGTCATCATTACCTTGGGACTCCCAGTCTTCAGTGTCATCATTACCTTGGGACTCCCAGTCTTCAGTGTCATCATTACCTTGGGACTCCCAGTCTTCAGTGTCATCATTACCTTGGGACTCCCAGTCTTCAGTGTCATCATTACCTTGGGACTCCCAGTCTTCAGTGTCATCATTACCTTGGGACTCCCAGTCTTCAGTGTCATCATTACCTTGGGACTCCCAGTCTTCAGTGTCATCATTACCTTGGGACTCCCAGTCTTCAGTGTCATCATTACCTTGGGACTCCCAGTCTTCAGTGTCATCATTACCTTGGGACTCCCAGTCTTCAGTGTCATCATTACCTTGGGACTCCCAGTCTTCAGTGTCATCATTACCTTGGGACTCCCAGTCTTCAGTGTCATCATTACCTTGGGACTCCCAGTCTTCAGTGTCATCATTACCTTGGGACTCCCAGTCTTCAGTGTCATCATTACCTTGGGACTCCCAGTCTTCAGTGTCATCATTACCTTGGGACTCCCAGTCTTCAGTGTCATCATTACCTTGGGACTCCCAGTCTTCAGTGTCATCATTACCTTGGGACTCCCTGTCTTCAGTGTCATCATTACCTTGGGACTCCCTTTCTTCAGTGTCATCATTACCTTGGGACTCCCAGTCGTCAGTGTCATCATTACCTTGGACCCCCAGTCGTCAGTGTCATCATAACCTTGGGACCCCCAGTCTTCAGTGTCATCATTACCTTGGGACCCCCAGTCGTCAGTGTCATTACCTTGGGGCCTCCAGTCTTCAGTGTCATCACTGCCTTGGGACCCCCAGTCTTCAGTGTCATCAATACCTTGGGACCCCAGTCTTCAGTGTCATCATTGCCTTGAGACCCCCAGTCTTCAGTGTCATCATTACCTTCGGACCCCCAGACTTCAGTGTCATCATTTCCTTGGGACCCCCAGTCTTTAGTGTCATCATTACCTTGGGACCCCCAGTCTTCAGTGTCATCATTACCTTGGGACCCCCAGTCTTCAGTGTCATCACTACATTGGGACCCCCAGTCTTCAGTGTCATCATTACCTTGGGGCCCCCAGTCTTTAGTGTCATCATTACCTTGGGACCCCCAGTCTTCAGTGTCATCACTACCTTGGGACCCCCAGTCTTCAGTGTCATCACTACCTTGGGACCCCAGTCTTCAGTGTCATCATTGCCTTGGGACCCCCAGTCTTCAGTGTCATCATTACCTTGGGACCCCCAGTCTTCAGTGTCATCACTACATTGGGACCCCCAGTCTTCAGTGTCATCATTACCTTGGGGCCCCCAGTCTTCAGTGTCATCACTACCTTGGGACCCCCAGTCTTCAGGTCATTACCTTGGGGCCCCAGTCTTCAGTGTCATCATTACCTTGGGACCCCCAATCTTCAGTGTCATCACTACATTGGGACCCCCAGTCTTCAGTGTTATCATTACCTTGGGGCCCCAAGTCTTCAGTGTCATCATTACCTTGCGACCCCCAGTCTTCAGTGTCATTACTACCTTGGGACCCCCAGTCTTCATTGTCATCATTACCTTGGGACCCCCAGTCTTCATTGTCATCATTACCTTGGGACCCCCAGTCTTCAGTGTCATCATTACCTTGGGACCCCCAGTCTTCAGTGTCATCACTACCTTAGGACCCCCAGTCTTCAGTGTCATTACTACCTTGGGACCCCCAGTCTTCATTGTCATCATTACCTTGGGACCCCAAGTCTTCAGTGTCATCATTACCTTGGAACCCCCAGTCTTCAGTGTCATCATTACCTTGGGACCCCCAGTCTTCAGTGTCATTACCTTGGGACCCCCAGACTTCAGTGTCATCATTACCTTCGGACCCCCAGACTTCAGTGTCATCATTTCCTTGGGACCCCCAGTCTTCAGTGTCATCACTACCTTGGGACCCCAGTCTTCAGTGTCATCATTGCCTTGGGACTCCCAGTCTTCATTGTCATCATTACCTTGGGACCCCCAGTCTTCAGTGTCATCATTACCTTGGGACCCCCAGTCTTCAGTGTCATTACCTTGGGACCCCCAGTCTTCAGTGTCATTATTACCTTGGGACCCCCAGTCTTCAGTGTCATCATTACCTTGGGGCCCCCAGTCTTCAGTGTCATCATTACCTTGGGGCCCCAAAACCCCAGTCTTCAGTGTCATCATTACCTTGGGGCCCCAAAACCCCAGGCTTCAGTGTCATCATTACCTTGGGACCCTGAGTCTTTAGTGTCATTACCTTGGGACCCCCAGTCTTTAGTGTCATCATTACTTTGGGACCCCCAGTCTTCAGTGTCATTACCTTGGGGCCCCCATTCTTCAGTGTCATCAATACCTTGGGACCCCCAGTCCTCAGTGTCATCATTACCTTGGGAACCCCAGTCTTCAGTGTCATCATTACCTTGGGGCCCCCAGTCTTCAGTGTCATCATTACCTTGGGGCCCCCAGTCTTCAGTGTCAGCATTACCTTGGGACCCCCAGTCTTCAGTGTCAGCATTACCTTGGGACCCCCAGTCTTCAGTGTCAGCATTACCTTGGGACCCCCAGTCTTCAGTGTCATCAATACCTTGGGACCCCCAGTCTTCAGTGTCAGCATTACCTTGGGACCCCCAGTCTTCAGTGTCAGCATTACCTTGGGACCCCCAGTCTTCAGTGTCATCATTACCTTGGGACCCCCAGTCTTCAGTGTCATCATTACCTTGGGACCCCCAGTCTTCAGTGTCGTCAATACCTTGGGGCCCCCAGTCTTCAGTGTCATCAATACCTTGGGGCCCTCAGTCTTCAGTGTCATCATTACCTTGGGGCCCCCAGTCTTCTGTGTCATCATTACCTTGGGGCCCCCAGTCTTCAGTGTCATCATTACCTTGGGGCCCCCAGTCTTCAGTGTCATCATTACCTTGGGGCCCCCTGTCTTCAGTGTCATCAATACCTTGGGGCCCCCAGTCTTCAGTGTCATCATTACCTTGGGACCCCCAGTCTTCAGTGTCATCAATACCTTGGGACCCCCAGTCTTCAGTGTCATCATTACCTTGGGACCCCCAGTCTTCAGTGTCATCATTACCGTGGGGCCCCCAGTCTTCAGTGTCATCAATACCTTGGGGCCCTCAGTCTTCAGTTTCAACATTACCTTGGGGCCCCCAGTCTTCAGTGTCATCATTACCTTGGGGCTCCCAGTCTTCAGTGTCATCATTACCTTGGGGCCCCCAGTCTTCAGTGTCATCATTACCTTGGGACCCCCAGTCTTCAGTGTCATCATTACCTTGGGGCCCCCAGTCTTCAGTGTCATCATTACCTTGGGGCCCCCAGTCTTCAGTGTCATCATTACCTTGGGGCCCCCAGTCTTCAGTGTCATCATTACCTTGGGGCCCCCAATCTTCAGTGTCATCATTACCTTGGGGCCCCCAGTCTTCAGTGTCATTACCTTGGGGCCCCCAGTCTTCAGTGTCATCATTACCTTGGGGCCCCCAGTCTTCAGTGTCATCATTACCTTGGGCCCCCCCCAGTCTTCAGTGTCATCATTACCTTGGGCCCCCCCCAGTCTTCAGTGTCATCATTACCTTGGGCCCCCCCCAGTCTTCAGTGTCATCATTACCTTGGCCCCCCCCCCAGTCTTCAGTGTCATCATTACCTTGGGGCCCCAGTCTTCAGTGTCATCAATACCTTGGGGCCCCAGTCTTCAGTGTCATCATTACCTTGGGGCCCCCAGTCTTCAGTGTCATCATTACCTTGGGGCCCCCAGTCTTCAGTGTCATCATTACCTTGGGGCCCCCAGTTTTCAGTGTCATCATTACCTTGGGGCCCCAGTCTTCAGTGTCATCATTACCTTGGGGCCCCCAGTCTTCAGTGTCATCATTACCTTGGGGCCCCCAGTTTTCAGTGTCATCATTACCTTGGGGCCCCCAGTCTTCAGTGTCATCATTACATTGGGGCCCCCAGTCTTCAGTGTGCCTACAATGTTGTCATCTGCTTCCCTTCTCTCCGTTCCTCTGACCTTCTCAGAACTTTTGTGTACCTCGGTATTTCCTCATAATGTGATATTCATGGTACACAGTGTAGAAAAGATGATGAATTAGACACATGTGCATCATCTGGGTATCTTTTATATAAAAATAGTTATTACTATAACCATAATTTTTAATTGCCTGGACCGGTAAGCCAGCGGAAGGCTTCGGTCAAATGACCAAAATCTCCAATGGAGGGTTATCATCCGACTATGACGAACCTTACCTAACGAACCTTACCTAACCTAATCTAACCTGGGTATCTTTATTTTCAAGATTTTTGCAAAGTAAAGATACCCAGATGTTGCTCACGTTTCTAATTCTTCATCTAATATCCAGATGGGAAGATCATGTCTGTTATCATCTCTGAGTTTTGTCTCTGTGAGTGTTGTAATGTCTGTGGATGACTCCATTCATCTCTCTTATTCGTTATTCCATCAGCATTAGTGTACCATATTTTTAGCTTCCTTATCGTTACTGTGTTCTAGTCCTTGAGTTACACCAGGGTCGAGGGTGTGGGGGAGGTGATGGGGGTTGGGGTAAGGGTGGGAGGGTTTTTTTTTCATTTTTGCACCAGAAGGCATGAGGATCTTGGATGTATACCTGGAGCATACCTGGAGAGGGATTCGGGGTTCAACTCCCCCGCTGCCCGGTCTGTAACCAGGACTCATGGTGGACCAGGGCCTGATCAACTAGGCTGTTACTGTTGGCTGCACGTAAACCGAAGTACGAACCACAGCCCGGCTGATCAGGTACTGACTTTAGGTGCCTGTCCAGCACCTACTTGAAGACAGCCAGGGGTCTATTGGTAATCCCCGTTATGTATACTGGGAGGTAGTTGAACAGTCTTTGGCCCCTGACACTTATTGTGTTATCTCTTATCGTGCTAGTGGCGCCCCAGCTTTTCATTGGGGGGAATATTGCATTGTCTGTTGAGTCTTATGCTGTCATATGAAGTGATTTTTCGTGTGCAAATTTGTTACTAATCCCTCTAGGGTTTTCCAAGTGTATATTAATTATGTATCTCTCCCGCTTGAGTTTCAGGAAATACAGGTTGAGGAATTTCAATAGTTCCCAGCAAATGAGGTGTTACGGTTCAAATCTTAATGTTTAGCCAGGTTAGTGCACTCCGTAACAACACACTTCATAGAATGAGAGGATATGTTTCCAAACTTAGAAATGTAAGGCACAAATAATAGTTACTCAGTCTTTTCAAGTTTCTTTTTATTTAAAAGTTTAAATACTTTAGATATTCATAAATATCTATTAAATATCACTGTCAGAAACTTTCCGTCACACAAGAAAACTCTTAAATAGAATGTACATGTCAATATGGTCACTACACTTGATAATGATCAGAGGAATATTACCGCTTCCTCAATAGTAACATTACTTGTGTGCAAGTACATATATTGAGAATTAACACTTTCACTGAGTAACTCCCTGGCATAAGGAATATATCACAAAGTTCTAAGCTTGACACTGGTCGTCACATCGTAACCTGAAGATAACTGTATATAATAGTCCGCAGACTTCACAATAAACCACAAGCCGGTTCAGGAGTTTCTATAACACAATTCTCTATCCAAGTGAGAATAAGGCGGAGTACTAGGAGGGTAGCTCAGTCAATGTACACTGAGTCAGCAGAGAGAGTGAACTGCCACAGACAGAGCGGGGCAAACTACCCACCAATGGCATACCTTGTTATATACCTTAGCCAGGTGTACCTACCTAACACATTACTCAAGATATATATATATATATATATATATATATAAATACACACATCATACCCGGGTATATTCCTAAATCAGATAATATTATAAACTAGTGGAATCTTTAATTTAGCTAATATTAAAGAAACCCAGAGTATAATATTAAGTGGATTATACATATAAATTAATCACATTATGACCTTGGTCATAACATGAGGTGTTTTAAGGCAGTTATGTGCGCTGTGAAGGTTCTCTGTACATTTTCTAGGTCAGCAATTTCACCTGCCTTGCAAGGTGCTGTTAGTGTGCAGCAATATTCCAGCCTAGATAGAACAAGCGACCTGAAGAGTGTCATCATTGGTCTGGCATCCCTAGTTTTGAAGGTGCCCCTTGGCCTAGTGGCGAAAGCTCTCGCTTTACAAGGTGAGTGTCAGGGTTCGATTCCCGGTAAAGGGGTTGAAACACTGGACGTGTTTCCTTTTACCGGTTGCCTTTGTTCAGTTTGTTCACCCATCAGTAATAATAGGTGCCTGGGTGTTAGTCGACTGGTGTGGGTCGCAACTTGGGACAAAACTGACCTAATTCGTCCGAAATGCTCTGCTTAACAAGCGGCTTTCTATATAGTAATAAGTCACTGATGTCAACTAGGACTGTATACCTTGTACATGTACTTGTAGAAATAAAGATATTATTATTATTATTATTATTATTATTATTATTATTATTATCCACCCTGTCATTTTTCTATCAGATACGATTTATACAATGTTATGGTCTTCGAAAGTGAGATCCTCCGACATTATCACTCCCAGGTTCTTTACATTAGTTTATCGCTCTATTGTGTGGCTGGAATTTGTTTTATACTCCGATATAGTTTTAATTTCCTCACGTCCTTCATATCGAAGTAATTGAAATTTCTCACCACTGAACTTCATATTGTTTTCTGCGGCCCATTTAAAGATTTGGTTGATGTCCGCCTGGAGTCTTGCAATGCCTTCAATGAAGGACACTGTCAGGTGTCATCTGCAGAGGAAGACACGGTACTGTGGCTTACATCCTTGTCTGTCAGATATGAGGATGAGGAACAGGATGCGGGTAAGCATTGTGCCTTGTGGAACAGAGTTTTTCACAGTAGCCGCCTCAAACTTTGCTCTGTTTACTATCACTCTTTGTGCTCTGTTTGTTAGGAAGTTACAGATCCATCTACCAACTTTTCCTGTTATTCCTTTATCATGAATTTTGTGTGCTATTACACCATGGTCATACTTGTCAAAGGCTTTCAGAAAGTCTGTGTATACTACATCTACGTCTTCTAGAGCACCCAGGACCTTGCCATAGTGGTCCAGTAGTTGGGACAAGCAAGAGCGACCTGCTCTAAACCCATGTTGCCCTGGGTTGTGTAACTGATAGGTATCTAGATGAGTGGCGATACTACTTCTTAGAACCCTTTCAAAGATTTTTATGATATGGGATGTTAGTGCTGTCAATCTGTAATTCTTTGCAACTGCTTTACTGCCCCCTTTGTGGAGTGGGGCTATGTCTGTTGTTTGACTGATCACATTATATTGGTCTGGGACCCCTGCGCATGCATGTCTAAATCTCTGTTATGTTGTGATCTGAGTATATTGTTTTTGATGTGGTAATATTTCATATCAGATCATCATTGTTAGTGAAGATGAGGTCACGTGTATTCTCCAATCTTGTTGGCTCTATTATTTGTTGGTTTAAGGTGAGTTTGGTGCAGAAATTTAAAAGTTCGTGTGTGTGCGAGTTTTCATCTGAGCTGCTTCCTGGGGTTATCTCTGCTATACCATTATTTGGTACATTCCTCCATTTTAGGTGCTTTAGGTTGAAATCCCCAAGGAGCAACATGTTTGGGGCAAGAGATGGAAGATTTTCCAGACAGTGGTCGATTTTCAAAATCTATTCCTGGAACTGTTGGGAAGTTGCATCCAGAGACTTATATACTACAACCAAAATGACAAGGTTTCGGTTCTCGATCTTTACTGCCAAAACATCAGCATCATTTGAGGTGTTCAGTAGTTCAGAGCATATCAGAGACTCGGTGACATTCAGGCCAACTCCCCTTCCCCCTTTTGCCTGTTCACTCTGTCGCATCTGTATAGGTTATAACCTGGGATCCATATTTCATTGTCAAAGTAATCCTTTATGTGGGTCTCTGTGAAAACTGCGAACATTGTGCTTGACTCTGTAAGCAGTCCACGAATGAAAGATATTTTGTTGCTCTTTGCTGGCTCTAGACCCTGTATATTTGCAAAGATGAATGTTATCGAATTGATGGTATGTGTGGGGGAGTCGGGGATCTTTTTCCCTGGCACTAATATCTGTTGTTTTGGAGTGGAGGCCACTGACTGTGACTCCGCTCCAGATATGATTTCAGTTGGTGTACCATTTCTGTTATTTCCTGCCAGCTTTTTTTTTCCTTCCTGGCGCTGAAAAACCTCTTTCTCTGGACTGGTTGTGGCTACCCAGATTTTCCCATGGTCTGGACGTTCTGTATCTTCTTGTCCCCTTTAGGTGGTGTACCTGACAGTATAAGTTATAGCATTGTCTTTCCTGAACTGAGGAGTGACACATTTCAGGGTGGAATAATTTACAGGAAGAAAGGTTGCATTCTCTTACTGTCATATGAGCACTGCATTTTCCCTCCGTTTTTCCAGATATTTCATGCTTACAGATACCTAAGGCATAGAATTTGCACAGGATTGATTTATGTTTGCCTTGGTCTTTTGTGGTTGCATTCCCTACTGGTGCATGTTTTTCTGTCTCCTTACTAGCATTAGCACTTGTACTAATACTGGCGCCTTCACCAGTATTTTCTGGTATTTTATCTTCACTATTCCTTGGGGCATCCCCATGTTTACTATCTCCAGTGGTATTGCTAGTTTGTAACTTTGAGTTTTACATGTCCTTGTCTACACTTGTTTCCCCAGCACCAGAGCTCCTGTCTTCCTTCTGGCAACCAACTTTCATTTCTGTATTCTTACAGACACTGTCTGCCAAGACAGCACCTGCCCCAGGGGCGATAGCACCATCTGGCCCAGTCTTTTTATTTTCCCATCTGTAATAGAATGCTATCAGGTTTTCTATGAAGAGCGTTTTGATGTTACTCTCTTTTAATACAGATGTGATTTTTTTTCTACAGTTGGTTCTCAATTGGGCATGCCCAAAAACACTTTCTTAGTTTAACATCTCTAGTGGACGATTCCTGAATGTCTGCACAAGATGCATACCTGGAGGTTACCTGGAGGTTATTCCGGGGATCAACGCCCCCGCGGCCCGGTCCATGACCAGGCCTCCCGATGGATCAGGGCCTGATCAACTAGGCTGTTACTGCTGGCCGCACGCAGTCCAACGTACGAGCCACAGCCCGGCTGATCCGGCACTGACTTTAGGTATCTGTCCAGCTCTCTCTTGAAGGCAGCCAGGGGTTTATTGGCAATTCCCCTAATGCTTGATGGGAGGCTGTTGAACAGTTTTGGGCCCCGGACACTTACGGTGTTTTCTCTTAGTGTACCAATGGCGCCCCTACTTTTTATTGGGGGCATTTTGCATCGCCTGCCCAGTCTTTTACTTTCGTAGGGAGTGATTTCTGTGTGCAGATTTGGGACCATTCCTTCCAAGATTTTCCAAGACTTGGCACACGTCTAGACACACAGACCATCCGCACTGGTGTTGACCTTCGACTTACCCCCCATATTCTCGCCGAACACAGGTATATTTGCGGCAGTGAAGCAGCCGACTGATTCGGGTGACACAGTGTACTGGACCAGAGGAGGTGTCAACCAGCCAGTCCTGGTCCATGCCTGGAAGACGTCACTTTGTAGAATTCACGATCCTTCACATGATTATATCGAACTACCAATTAGCATAGCAGTAGAGCCCCAGAACTGCTACACTCATAATTGCTAGTTCACTGGTCGAGACTGGCATGTCTGACTGTTTAACACTATGTATGACAGATGTACTTACGTGTACCTGTACCTAAATATACTTACGGTAGGTGAATGACAAACGTCGAATAAAATGTAATGTACTCTTCGAATACCAAACTAAGTGAAAGTACAATTGGTGTCAGGTTTGAGAGGTTTTCAAGACAGTTCTCTATTTTCAGTAGCGGATCTTTGAACTGCTGGGAAGTTGCGTCTGGTGTTTTATTGACCAGTATAATAACTAGATTTTTATTTTCAGTTTAACTTCCAAGACTTCGACTCACCATTGACAGTGTTAAGTAAAACAATGTGTGAACCACTCTAGCACACAGACTAGACGATGGTGTGGTGTGGGTGACGTGGGTAGGTGGGTCAGCGGTCGGGAAGACCCATGGTGTATTGTGGGTGACGTGGGTAGGTGGGTCAGCGGTCGGGTAGACCCATGGTGTGGTGTGAGTGACGTGGGTAGGTGGGTCAGAGGTCGGGTAGACCCATGGTGTGGTGTGAGTGACGTGGGTAGGTGGGTCAGAGGTCGGATAGACCCATGGTGTGATGTGGGTGACATGGGTAGGTGGGTCAGTGGGCGGGTACACCCATGGTGTGGTGTGGGTGACGTGGGTAAGATAAGATAAGATAAGATTTCGTTCGGATTTTTAACCCCGGAGGGTTAGCCACCCAGGATAACCCAAGAAAGTCAGTGCGTCATCGAGGACTGTCTAACTTATTTCCATTGGGGTCCTTAATCTTGTCCCCCAGGATGCGACCCACACCAGTCGACTAACACCCAGGTACCTATTTGCTGCTAGGTGAACAGGACAATAGGTGTAAGGAAATGTGTCGGAATTTCCACCCGCCGGGAATCGAACCCGGGCCCTCCGTGAGTGAAGCGGGAGCTTTAGCCACCAGACCACCGGGTCAGAGGTCGGGTACACCCATGGTGTGGTGTGAGTGACGTGGGTAGGTGGGTCAGAGGTCGGGTTGACCCATGGTGTGGTGTGGGTGACGTGGGTAGGTGGGTCAGAGGTCGGGTACACCCATGGTGTGATGTGAGTGACTTGGGTACGTGGGTCAGAGGTCGGGTAGACCCATGGTGTGGTGCGAGTGACGTGGGTAGGTGGGTCAGAGGTCGGGTAGACCCATGGTGTGGTGTGAGTGACGTGGGTAGGTGGGTCAGTGGTCGGGAGATGCTACACAGATCATAACGGTTTATCCAGGAACCTGACCGCGGCTTCAGTGACCAACTTAGTGAGACTCCAGTGATGCTACCACTGCTGCTACCACTGCTGCTACCACTGCTGCTACCACTGCTGCTACCACTGCTACTTCCACTGCTGCTACCACTGCTGCTGCCATTGCTGCTTCCACTGCTGCTACCATTGCTGCTTCCACTGCTGCTACCATAGCTGCTACCACTGCTGCTACCACTGCTGCTACCACTGCTACTTCCACTGCTGCTACCACTGCTGCTGCCTTTGCTGCTTCCATTGCTGCTACCATTGCTGCTTCCATTGCTGCTACCACAGCTGCTACCACTGCTGCTACCACTGCTGCTACCACTGCTGGCACCACTGCTGCATCCACTGCTGCATCCACTGCTGCTACTCTTGGGAGGGTTCATGGAGGTGTGATGGTTGGAGTTAAACACACTTGTTGGATGGTAACACTTATATTAGCAGAGTGTGAAGAGGGAAGCCCAGCCTTGCCATGTTGCCTTGTCGTAGACCTAAGGGTGGAGTGAGGAGGAAGCCAGGAGCGTAGCCCTCACATGCGGCATCATGTGACGTCACACATGCTAGTCACTGAGCCTAGTAAGGGGTCAACTATGTAAAACAAATGGATGGTACTATGATACTCAGATAACATATACATATACAGGGGATCAGCAACTATGCTGACAGCTCGGTCATGTTACGTATGTCATCTCGACATACAATACTATGCTATAGGCTGAACAGGCAGGTGGCACTGGGCTGATTCTATACAATAATAATGACATATGTAACTTAGAACTAATGGGTGGTATGGTAATACATTATGAATTATAAGAACAAATCATAGTACAGTATAATAAAAGGATGGAATTGATCGATTGATCTATATTCATGCACTCTACAGATTCTGAGGAAGAATATATATATATTTACAAAGGTGAAAGTAATTAACAGCAAAGACACATCTGGCGAGCACAGATCATTACTGCTAAATTCTCAGAATTTGGAGGGAACGTGAACACAAAAAAAAAAAATTTGAGAACTAATCAGCTAATAATAAACACACAGTTGATGACTTCATTTATCTTGGACATTAATTATACAGGCTATGTACATTTAAAACCAACTCTGCGAGAGTAAGATTTACATATGCAGAATGGTTATTGTCTTTGGGAGGATTGAATTGTTTTGCAATGGCTAACACATGCCTTGATTGAGGGAGATCTGAATAAGTATCTACAAAAGATACATCTACATTCACTAGTGACTGTGGAATTATTAACTGGTATACTCTTCTGCTTGGAGTACCCAACTCAGCTGTTCGATACAGTAATTCTTGGCTCATTACAAAGTCACTAATGGGTGCTGGTGGCTTCACAGTCAGAATAAGATCTTTCTGGAGCAGGAATCGAATCACACCAGACCACAAGGGATCGGTTCTTTCTTACTGGAGGAATGAATAAACTCAGTGGAGTGGATGACTCTCCCCAGTTGAAAAAAATAACACTATAACACGAAATATGAGCAAGGGAGAACGGATCTACTATCTCTCATGGCAAGCACAGGGGAAAAGAAATGAACATGGTCGACAATGCTGGTATTCATTCTGAGTCGCACACAGTAACACGAGGTATCAGCTATAAAGAGACTGCTCTTATAAACACTGCATGTATTACTGTCAACTAGGATAGTATCACCATCTGAAACACTAGGAACAACAAAAACACTCAAGTGAGTACACTAGCCACAGGAACGTCTTTCTGCAATGGCTTGTGACATCAGCAAGAGATGGCATAACTCATTACAGGTAACGTTCTTCATAAGGAAGGAACGACTACTTAAACAAGTCGCCATCGCAGCGATAGTAGTCTCAGCACCCAGGGTTGTCTGAGGTTCCTCTGAAACCCAAGGTAACTCTACACTATCCTGTGTGCACGATATTGTGGAGTGACAGTCTTACTAGTGCCTGACCGCTTGGCTACGTTAATAAGCAGTTCACAGATCTATAGGAACTTAATCTGAACTTCACATTTTGCAGAACTTTAACAAATCTCAGATACAAGCTGTGAGAACAAACACATTGTCTAAGAGCTAGGTATTGTCTTTCAGTCAGTAAGGGGATATTGGGACTCTGGACTGATTCATGTTTACTTTGACTGGCATGATACACTGAGTGAGCATTCAAAAGTGTCTGGGACATCTCAGAGAACTGTCTCAAGGACATGAAAGCAAGAATAATAGAGAGAATATATGACACAGTAAGCTTAAATGGGAAGAAAATACTTATCTATTCTGCATAAGTAAAGAAGTCACACTGTAGAGCAAGGAAAACTCACATAAAACACTCAAATGAATAAGCAACACTTTGATAATCAAGAGAAATTGTACTTTACTCAGATCAAATTTACTCAAATTTACTTTAATATGAATTAATGGCACAGTGAGTTGTCTTTACTCTCAAGTCAATAAAGAAATTCAACAATAAATGATAAATCAATAAAAAATAATAATATGGAAGCAAGAAATCTTGTGCAAAATTAAAATGGACTGGGAAAACAATGCTCTAAAAAAAATAAAGTGACACACAAAGATTAAAATATTATGCACAGAACACAAGAAATGTGAAAACTGAAATCACAGAATATTGCACTGAAATAAACTGTAGCAATATTGCAAATAATAATCACTAATCAAAAATTACTGCACAACACAACATTACATAAAAAATTTCTGAAAGAAAGAATTAATGGTAGCACAATACTTGCACAAGAGTCAGTGCAGAATGAGTCAATACTGCAATAAGAAAAAAATTGCACACACAAGAAAATGCAGTTTACAGAAACAATAAAAGAAAATTATCAAGGAATGAACTGACTGAACACTTTAACTCTTAATTGCAGCTTAAGCAAACACTTACTGAACAAGCAAAAGAATGATTTACTTTAAAAAACGAGAAGTTAAAAATTGCACTAAGAGTGAATTTGTTCAATGAAATATGAAGCAGAATAGAGGGCAAAAAATGTAAAATGGAGAAAGGTTAACACTTACAATGAGGCAGGAACACAACACATCAACTATGGGTTAGTTGGCTGGCTGGCTGGCTTAGCCCGTCACACAGACTGGCTTGAGAACTTGTAACGATGACCACAGCAGGGGTGGAAAGCTGGCTAGCAGGCAAGGCTGGTACTTAATACAGACTGGATGGTGTAGGGCTTGACTCCCCCCCCACAGACTGGCTTGGCAGCTTGGCCTAATTTGCCAACCCGGGTCAACCCCTCGGAAGTAATGCAAATAAGCAAATAAAACACTAAGACACAAAGACTGACCAGTAAGCAGGAAGCAAACAGGCTGGTGGACGCTTGCTTGGGGTAGCTGGCTGCTAGGCTAGGATGTGGTCGACAATGTCTGTCGTCGGTTGACAGAAGTTAATCTCCAAACATCCACGTAAATATCAAATTTACGCGCTCACCGCTGTCACCATTTATTGAGGGGGTTCATGGAGATGTGATGATTGGAGTTAAACACACTTGTTGGATGGTAACACTTACATTAGCAGAGTGTGAAGAGGGAAGCCCAGCCTTGCTGTGTTTCCTTGTCATAGACCTAAGGGTGGAGTGAGGAGGAAGCCAGGAGTGCAGCACTCACATGCGGCATCACGTGATGTCACACATGCTAGTCACTGAGCCTAGCAAGGGGTCAACTATGTAAAACATATACAGACTGACTGATGTTGTAGTGGCCAGGCTTAGGCTTGGTTACAAGTACTTCTGGCAGTTTGGGAGACACACAGATGATGATCAAACTAAATGTAAATTATGTGATCAGGCATATGTTCACTCTCTTGAACACTATGTGCTTAATTGTCCACTTATTGAGGAATACAGAGACAGACAGTATAATAACCTATGTGACATGTCAAGATATCTTATTAATGAAAATAAGATACCAGATATACTAAGCAAATTTCCTAAATTTGCTTGTAACAGATAAGTGAACTATAGATATGTAGATATAAATCCATATGTATTCCTGTTAACCCTTTGGGGCCTAGTTCATGGGCCTTTTGTGTATCCACATGCTCTCGCGCTACCGTCCACAGGATGGATATGGGGTGCACAATAAACTAGCCACTTCGGTGGCAAAATCTAATCTAATCTACTCAGATAACATATACATATACAGGGGATCAGCAATTATGCTGACACTACCACTGCTGCTACCACTGCTGCTACCACTGATGCCACCACTGAAGTTGGATGTCATATGGTTATGTTACGTGGACGGCGTCCTCATAATAACCCCCAAACGTCTTAACTGCAGAATTTACAGAGAAGGCTCAACACATCTGAACCAGCCATGCAGCTCACACTTGAAGAAGAGTCCAATGAGAGGATACCATTTTTCGACGTCCTCATTCATAAAGCAGATAACACCATAAAATTCCAAGTTTACAGGAAAACCTTCAAGCAAAAACAATCTAACATACTTTTATTCCGGTCAAGATAAGAAGACCAAACGAGGCATCATCATCATCTAAAGTTTCCTAATAGTATACCGAATTTGCAGCCCAAAATTTCTTGACGAGTGTTCATACATATATTAAACCTTCATCAAGCTACATTTTCCTTCGTTTTTTAATCATGGACTGTAAGAAAACAACTATTCAAAATCACCAGTTCTCCTCGTACTAACGTCACTTTAAACAAAGTAATAGATCTTCCCAACAGCCAGGTTGTCTTGAATGTCTTGAAAGTACTCGTATAAGACAACATTAGAGTCACCAAAGCAACCAGCACTTCCACCAAACACCTGACCAGGACTAAAGTGAAGACCCTTGAACCAGCCAATGCAGGTGTTTACATAATCCTTTGTGGAGGCTGTGATAAGGAATTCGTCAGTGAAAAACACAAAGCCTAGAAACAGGTCTCAGCGAACACATTGATACATGCAAAAATGACATCTTGAACAAGGCATATATACAACACCTGAACACCTCCAATCATTTGTTGTCTAGTCACTCTAGGGTTTTATCGTGAAATTTTTTTTAAGAAGAAAAGACTTTGCAGATACATAATTCTAGTTCCTGGTAACATGTCGGAAATCAACACTAATGCTTGCTGTGTTACGGCATGGGAAATGCGTTTTGTGTATTAACTCTTGAACGGTTGAGGATAACGAAAAATGATTTAGAGAAGAATTAGGAAGGACTAAAAGATAAGCTTTTCTGGTCATTGGCATTTTTTACTATAAGTTCACAGGGAATCGAGCCACAGCTGAAATAAGAAGTGATGTTTTTGCGTATTTCATTTCTCCATCCAAAACTAAGTGATTTTTTTTTTTTTTGGTGTGTAACGAATGGTACTTTATTGTAACAAAAAGTTTTCTTAATATGATGTATTAAAAGCCCAGGTGACACCATAGACACGTTGTTAACCTGTTTTAATGCTTATTTCATTGCTTGTAAATGGCTGCTTGATTTCACAGTACAGTATCTCGCCTGATATTAAATTTAACCCTTATTTTGAAGCTTGAGACATTTATGCAACATATGGGAATCTTTATTAAGGAAACGTTTCGCCACACAGTGGCTTCTTCAGTCCAATACAAAGCAGAGATGGGAAGGAGAGGAGAAGTTTGAGGTAATCAGTCTCTCAGCCTGGAATCGATGTGTTCAGTCCATCACTCTACAAGAGTGATGGACTGAACACTGTCGGTTTTTTATTTATCACAACCCTTATGTTTCAGGTAAGTGACATGACAGAGACCTTTCTGAGTACAGTCATTGTGCAGCGGCAGACGTCACAAGAACACTGAACACTTTAATTAATGTCAGCTTGGAGTGGAAAAATGACAAACACTTGATGCTGTCAAGACTGAACCAAGAGCAAGTCCACATCAGTTGCTGGAAACCTTACACAGCTAAACAAAATATTAAGGTTAGTAAGAGAACTTGTGCTGGTGATCAGCAGATTCGTCTACAGAACATTTCGGATCAGGGTTTAAACCATTTGACTTTAAAATAAAAGCTTTGTTAATTCTGTGCAAAAAAGGCAATGCCACCAAATACAAAAAAAAAAAAAAAAAAAAAAAAAGAACAGACGTCATAATGTACTCAATGTCGCAATTTATGGACCGCTGTATGGTGAGTCAATCTATTGACAACTGTCGTAACCTGGGTAGAGATGAATGAGACGATGTTACAAAACCCGTCTTTTTAACCTTCTCCAATGGTATGGTAGAGTGTTAAGGTAGCATCATTCTTATTGAACATATGACCTGTTCACGATTTTGTAACAATAACCTTTAATAAGAATTCAGGATTACAAAACAAATAACTAAAACTTAAAATCTTTACTAGTAGAGTTTTAGCTTAATGTATGATATGTTATGATCAACATAAAATAAGGAGTTTAACTCTTACATTCCTCTTGGTATGTACCAGTACATTGATATGAATAAATGAACCTCTTGAGGTTGAGCTTTGTATTAAAATCACAAATAAAATGCACCTACAAGGCTTATTAAGACCTAGCCACAAAGTAACTTACAATGCTTATAAAGACTTATCTGAACTATCAATTCAGAGGATACAAGAACTCGTAAGTGACGGACTGATCAAAATATCGACTTGGATGACAGCCAATAAACTTACGCTTAACGTTGACAAAACCTACTACATTATGTTTGGTAGCAGAGCAGGAGATGCGTAAATTAACACTAAGATCGACAACACTCTAATTACCAGGCATAATGAGGGCAAATTCCTAGGCCTATACCTCGACAACAACCTGAACTTCAGCACCCATATCCAACACATAACCAAAAAAGTATCCAAAACGGTTGGGATCCTCTCCAAGATACGACACTACGTGCCGCAAACTGCCCTTCTCACACTATACCACTCACTTATATATCCATACCTCACCTATGCTATTTGTGCTTGGGGTTCAACTGCAGCAACACGCCTAAAGCCAATAATAACCCAACAAAAAGCTGCAGTAAGAATAATCACTAAATCCCATCCCTGGTAACACACCCCCCCCACTCTTCATAGATCTAAACTTACTCCCTGTTCAGTACATCCACACTTACTACTGTGCAATCTACATCTACAGGACCTTAAATTCCAATATTAACCTTGACCTAAAACGCTTTCTTGATAGTTGTGACAGAACCCACAGGCACAACACCAGACATAAACATCTCTATAACATTCCCCGTGTCCGACTAAACCTTTACAAAAATTCAATGTATGTCCAAGGCCATAAAATCTGGAACACACTACCTGAAAATTCCAAAACTGCAGACACATTCATCACCTTCAAAACTACCATCAGAAAACATCTTATCTCCCTGATACACCCTGTCAACTAATAATACGAATACCACCTGGTGGTTCACACTTACACTCACTCACCTATTTGACCATAAACAGAAATATCAATCTCAATCTCAAAATAATGAATCTTAACTAGTCATAAGTTGGCCTGTGATACTCCAATACTGAAACTATGTTTTATTTTTTTTTTTTTTTTTTTTTTTTATTATCACACCGGCCGATTCCCACCAAGGCAGGGTGGCCCGAAAAAGAAAAACTTTCACCATCATTCACTCCATCACTGTCTTGCCAGAAGGGTGCTTTACACTACAGTTTTTAAACTGCAACATTAACACCCCTCCTTCAGAGTGCAGGCACTGTACTTCCCATCTCCAGAACTCAAGTCCGGCCTGCCGGTTTCCCTGAATCCCTTCATAAATGTTACTTTGCTCACACTCCAACAGCACGTCAAGTATTAAAAACCATTTGTCTCCATTCACTCCTATCAAACACGCTCACGCATGCCTGCTGGAAGTCCAAGCCCCTCGCACACAAAACCTCCTTTACCCCCTCCCTCCAACCCTTCCTAGGCCGACCCCTACCCCGCCTTCCTTCCACTACAGACTGATACACTCTTGAAGTCATTCTGTTTCGCTCCATTCTCTCTACATGTCCGAACCACCTCAACAACCCTTCCTCAGCCCTCTGGACAACAGTTTTGGTAATCCCGCACCTCCTCCTAACTTCCAAACTACGAATTCTCTGCATTATATTCACACCACACATTGCCCTCAGACATGACATCTCCACTGCCTCCAGCCTTCTCCTCGCTGCAACATTCATCACCCACGCTTCACACCCATATAAGAGCGTTGGTAAAACTATACTCTCATACATTCCCCTCTTTGCCTCCAAGGACAAAGTTCTTTGTCTCCACAGACTCCTAAGTGCACCACTCACTCTTTTTCCCTCATCAAAACAAAAGCAAAACAAAAGCATTCACATTGCTAAACTCACAACTAGTATTTAGTCACTTAGCCATAATACCAACTTACCTCATAATTTTGTAACATTTTAAACCTAAGATTTAATATAAGTCTGCCCGAAATGCCTACCTGGAGTTTACCTGGAGAGAGTTCCGGGGGTCAACGCCCCCGCGGCCCGGTCTGTGACCAGGCCTCCTGGTGGATCAGAGCCTGATCAACCAGGCTGTTGCTGCTGGCTGCACGCAAACCAACGTACGAGCCACAGCCCGGCTGGTCAGGAACCGACTTTAGGTGCTTGTCCAGTGCCAGCTTGAAGACTGCCAGGGGCCTGTTGGTAATCCCCCTTATGTATGCTGGGAGGCAGTTGAACAGTCTCGGGCCCCTGACACTTATTGTATGGTCTCTTAACGTGCTAGTGACACCCCTGCTTTTCATTGGGGGGATGTTGCATCGTCTGCCAAGTCTTTTGCTTTCGTAGTGAGTGATTTTCATGTGCAAGTTCGGTACTAGTCCCTCTAGGATTTTCCAGGTGTATATAATCATGTATCTCTCTCGCCTGCGTTCCAGGGAATACAGGTTCAGGAACCTCAATCGCTCCCAGTAATTGAGGTGTTTTATCTCTGTTATGCGTGCCATGAAGGCTCTCTGTACATTTTCTAGGTCAGCAATTTCACCTGCCTTGAAAGGTGCTGTTAGTGTGCAGCAATATTCCAGCCTAGATAGAACAAGTGACCTGAAGAGTGTCATCATGGGCTTGGCCTCCCTAGTTTTGAAGGTTCTCATTATCCATCCTGTCATTTTTCTAGCAGATGCGATTGATACAATGTTATGGTCCTTGAAGGTGAGATCCTCCGACATGATCACTCCCAGGTCTTTGACGATGGTGTTTCGCTCTATTTTGTGGCCAGAATTTGTTTTGTACTCTGATGAAGATTTAATTTCCTCGTGTTTACCATATCTGAGTAATTGAAATTTCTCATCGTTGAACTTCATATTGTTTTCTGCAGCCCACTGAAAGATTCGGTTGATGTCCGCCTGGAGCCTTGCAGTGTCTGCAATGGAAGACACTCATGCAGATTCGGGCGTCATCTGCAAAGGAAGACACGGTGCTGTGGCTGATATCCTTGTCTATGTCAGATATGAGGATAAGGAACAAGATGGGAGCGAGTACTGTGCCTTGTGGAACAGAGCTTTTCACCGTAGCTGCCTTGGACTTTACTCTGTTAACGACTACTCTCTGTGTTCTGTTAGTGAGGAAATTATAGATCCATCGACCGACTTTTCCTGTTATCCCTTTAGCACGCATTTTGTGTGCTATTACGCCATGGTTACACTTGTCGAAGGCTTTTGCAAAGTCTGTATATATTACATCTGCATTCTTTTTATCTTCTAGTGCATTTAGGACCTTGTCGTAGTGATCCAATAGTTGAGACAGACAGGAGCGACCTGTTCTAAACCCATGTTGCCCTGGGTTGTGTAACTGATGGGTTTCTAGATGGGTGGTGATCTTGCTTCTTAGAACCCTTTCAAAGATTTTTATGATATGGGATGTTAGTGCTATCGGTCTGTAGTTCTTTGCTGTTGCTTTACTGCCCCCTTTGTGGAGTGGGGCTATGTCTGTTGTTTTTAGTAACTGTGGGACGACCCCCGTGTCCATGCTCCCTCTCCATAGGATGGAAAAGGCTCGTGATAGGGGCTTCTTGCAGTTCTTGATGAACACGGAGTTCCATGAGTCTGGCCCTGGGGCAGAGTGCATGGGCATGTCATTTATCGCCTGTTCGAAGTCATTTGGCGTCAGGATAACATCGGATAGGCTTGTGTTAACCAAATTTTGTGGCTCTCTCATAAAAAATTCGTTTTGATCTTCGACTCTCAGTCTGTTTAGCGGCTTGCTAAAAACTGAGTCATACTGGGACTTGAGTAGCTCACTCATTTCCTTGCCAAGTTTGCCAAGCTTGTTTAAGTAGGGTCCCAATACTGGATGTTGTTCTCGACTTTGATTTGGCATAGGAGAAGAAATACTTTGGGTTTCTTTCGATTTCATTTATGGCTTTTAGTTCTTCCCGCGATTCCTGACTCCTATAAGATTCCTTTAGCTTGAGTTCGATGCTTGCTATTTCTCTGACCAGTGTCTCCCTACGCATTTCAGATATATTGACCTCTTTTAGCCGCTCTGTTATTCTTTTCCGTCGCCTGTAAAGGGAGCGCCTGTCTCTTTCTATTTTACATCTACTCCTCCTTTTTCTTAGATTATTATTATAATCAAAAAGAAGCGCTAAGCCACAAGGACTATGCAGCACCTTTTTCTTAGAGGAATAAGCCATGTGCATACATCGAGTGCCACCAAGTTAATCTGTTCTAGGCATACGTTGGGGTCTGTGTTGCTTAGTATATCTTCCCAGCTTATATCGGTTAGGACTTGGTTTACTTGGTCCCACTTCATGTTTTTGTTATTGAAGTTGAATTTGGTGAATGCTCCCTCGTGACTAGTCTCATTATGTCGGTCTGGGGCTCCACGCATACATGTCTGAACCTCAATTATGTTGTGATCTGAGTATATTGTTTTTGATATGGTGACATTTCTTATCAGATCATCATTGTTAGTGAAGATGAGGTCTAGTGTATTCTCCAGTCTAGTAGGCTCTATTATTTGCTGATTTAAATTGAATTTTGTGCAGAGATTTAAAAGCTCGCGTGAGTGTGAGTTTTCATCAGAGCTGCCTCCTGGTGTTATTACTGCAACAATATTATTTGCTATATTCCTCCATTTTAGGTGCCTTAAGTTGAAATCCCCCAGGAGCAAGATGTTGGGTGCAGGAGCTGGAAGATTTTCCAGGCAGTGGTCAATTTTTAACAGCTGTTCCTGGAATTGCTGGGATGTTGCATCCGGAGGCTTGTAGACTACCACAATGACTAGGTTTTGGTTCTCGACCTTTACTGCTAAAACTTCCACTACATCATTTGAGGCATTTAGCAGTTCTGTGCAAACAAGTGACTCTGCAATGTACAGGCCAACCCCCCCCCCCCATGCTAGGCGTTCTAGTGGTACACTCTGTAATTATTATTTTACTACATGTAAACCACACAATAACCAAATTCTGTAAACTCAGCATTGTAATACTTATAGAGAATAAAGTTTGAATTTGAATTTGAATTTGAAGAATAGTTTGGCATGGTGGTTAACGCTCTCGCTTCACACGGCGAGGGCCTGGGTTCGATTCCCAGCCAGAGTAGAAACATTGGGCGTGTTTCTTTCCACCTGTTGTCTATGTTCCCCATCAGTAAAATGGGTACCTGGGTGTTAGTCGACTGGTGTGGGTCGCATCCTGGGACACTGACCTAAGGAGGCCTGGTCACAGACCGGGCCGCGGGGGCGTTGACCCCCGGAACTCTCTCCAGGTAAACCACAAATTAACCCATAAGGCCAACAAGGCTTGTCTATTCAACTGAAAGATTAATTCTCTAGAGTATAAATAACTCGAAAGTGACGAGCTTAAGAAAGGAACTCAATCATGAAAGAAAAACGACCACAAGAGAGAACTTGACATGTCTCTTATGAGAGGTCAATGTGTGAGGTATGCTCCCTTGTCTATGCAAGCCCAGACTAGAAGTGGGAATGCTAGTCAGAGTGAGTGTGAAGGACATACTCTCATGGAGTGCTGTAAAACTACTCAGAGCAAGGGTTGTGAACCTTCTCTGAGCAGGTGCTGTAAACCTACTCAGTAAGAGTAGAGAACCTACTCAGTAAGAGTAGTGAACCTACTCAGTAAGAGTAGTGAACCTCTCTGAGCGAGGGCGGTGAACCTACTCAGTAAGAGTAGTGAACCTGCTCTGAGCGAGGGCGGTGAACCTACTCAGTAAGAGTAGTGAACCTTCTCTGAGCGGGTGCTGTGAACCTACTGACGGTACCACTGAGTGGTAAGCCGACGTCAGGTTGGTCACGTGACTGAGGGAGACCTCAGTACCTGAACTGCTAACTGGCACTTAAACCTAGTTGTTTCCCACTACATGGAAATAAGAATATTTAAGCCTAACAAAATATAATATAACACAATATTAGCATTAGCATATATATTATAAAATAAAGGAGCACATCCTTGTATAAAATATAACGGGTATGGCCATACTCGTAACAGACGACGAAGTAAAATATCACTATGACTGACTTCATTTAAGACTCACGAGAAGGGAAAGAATAGGTCGACAAAGGACAGAAAGTTCTGATAGTCTGACATGGAAATGATGAATGCCATTACAATGTTGACTCTATCAAGAACATTATGAGAGATCTCTCTGGAGGTGAGGAGACTATTTATTCTGACAGGTATTTGAAAGAACTTATAATTAAACATTAAAAGTCCAACGTATGCTGCTCAGCATTTGCAACCATTTCACACAGTATCACCATTAAAGGCACTGCTGACAAATATCTAACAGACAACTGGTACTCTGAGAAAAAAAAAAGTACCCTGAAGACGAGAGTCCAAGGATTGTGATGACACACGAGCTATCGTTTATGATTTAGATAGCTATTCTTCTTTTGCAACAATGGAAGATGTTTCTGCTATGATCCCGGAGACACTAAGATGTTTTACTGAAAATGTCACAAGAAAAAACAATGGGTTGCCACAAAACCTTCGCAGGAAGCAAGTCACGATAAGTCATGTTATTGTAGCGGTATGCTGACCCCGTTTGTTCCGTTGTATTCATATTAGTTTGGCAGTGTTCTTGTACAGAAGATATGGATCCAGGCACTTGATTAATTTGTTTAAGGAATTATCTGAACTCTGCAATTGTTCATGCACAACCAACCATTTAAGGAGGGACATTTCTCCAATTTCCATTTGACAATGCGGATGTCAATGTTCGAACTTCAACAAAATCATTTAGTTCGGTCGTAAAAATTCTCTCAGGTGAACAAGACATAGGTTAATACTCGATTCTTAACTTATGCACCTCAAAAATCATGTTATTTTTAAATGGAATATCGAAATGCGTATCAACTGCAACGAGAACCAAGCTGTAGCTTGGTTCTCGTTGCACTTACGATAAAAGTAATAATGACAAAAAAAAAAAGTTAATCGTTTAGTTCTCTATAATATTTGTTTAAAATATGTTTTGTTATCTTCAACCATTCAAAAGTTGTGATAAATGGTTTGAAAACCGAGAAGTTGAAGATTGAGACACTTATGCAACATATCGGTTGTCGATTTTCAAACCAGTTATCACATCTATCAGACACTTCAACATCATGAGAACTTGATACAAGGTATTCTTCAACACTTGTCCAACCTTTGGACGAAGACCTACTTACATTAGTGGATGGTTCCACTGTGATCCCGCCTCCTCCTGCTTCCACTCATCTGCTGCTACGGACAGAACCATTCGTTGCTTGCGGCTTGGTGGCAGGCAGCTTGCTGCTGCGGCGGCAGCTGCTGCTGCTGTAACCGATTGGCTGGCTGGGCTTAACTGCGCAGCTTGCTGCTCACTGCTACCAGGCAACCGGCTGCTGGCGGCAGCTTGGTTTCTTAGCAGGCTCGCTAACCTGCCAGCAACGGCGCTGCTGCTGCCTATGGCAATAGCTGAGCAGCTGCTCAACGCTGCTGCCAACTGGCTGTATGGCGCAGCACTTAACAACGGCTTCTTAACCAGCTGGCCAACTTGCTGTAACGAGGCTGCTGCTGGCACCGATTTGGCCCGGCAGCTGCTGCCGCAACGGCTGACTGGCCACTGGCGAACGAACAGCGGCAACCGCACTGGCACGGAGGCTGCTGCTGCCAGGCTGATTTAACAAGCAACCTGCTGCCAGCAGCAGCATGCCTAACGGCGGCAGGCAGGCTATATACGAGGCTGATGGCAACGGCAAGCCGGCTGCTGCTGTGGCAACGGGGCTGCTGCTCGCTTTATAACAGCAACGGCTGGCCGGAGCAGCAACGCTGCTGCTCCCAAGCAGCAGGCAGGCCAACAGGCAGCGGCAAGCCGAAGCGGCCACACTGACTGCTGGCCGACGGCGAGGCTTATGCTGCAGGCGGCACGGCAGCCGCGAAGCGCTCTCCGGCGGCGGCGGCCAGCGGCCAGCTGCTGCTGCAGCGGTGGCGGCGGCCAACGGCGGCCAGCTGCTGCTGCTGCAGGCAACGGCGGCGGACAGGCAGCAGCTAACGCGGAGGCACCGGCTGCAGCTGGCTGGCTGGCTGGCCGGCAGCAACGATCGGCAGGCCGGCTGGCGCCGCGCAACGGCAGGCGGCGCTTGCTGCTGCTGCCGAAACGGTTTTGAACGGCAAGCAGGCAGCCTTGGCAACGCTAACCATAACACGCAGGCGGAGCAGCTGGCGGCTTGCTTGCTGGCAAGCGGCGGCAGGCAACAACGGACGCTTGCTGCTGCTGGCAACGGCGGACAACAGCGGCAACAGCAACCAGGCCGGCTGGCTGGAGAACAAGCCGAGCAACGGCCGGCGGCGGCCAGCCTAGCTGGCCGACTCGGTTCAAGCGGCAACAGCGGCGGAGGCAGCTTGCTGCTGGCGCCGGCGACGGCGGCGGCAACCGCTGCAACGTGACGGCGGCAGGCAACAGCAGCGGCGACGGCCAGCAGGCAACAACGGCGAGCGGCAGGCAACCAGCGACGGCGGCAGCAACAGCAACGGCCGGCGGCGGCAACGCCAGCAGGCCCGGCGGAACCAGCAGCTGCTGCTGCTGGCGGCGACAGCAACAACCAGCGGCGGAGGCGGCCAAGCGCTGCCCGGCGTTAACAACAGCGGCAGCGGCAGGCTGGCGGCAGGCGGCGGCAACAGCCACAGCGGCGGCCAAGCAGGCAGCGGCGGCGAGGCTGCTGCGCAACGGCAGGCTTGGCTGGCGGCCTTGCTTGCTGGCACGGCGGCAACAACCAGCGGAGCTGCTGCTTGGCAACGAGCGGCTAACTGCAGCAGGCGCCAGCGGCGGCGGCTGCTGCTTGCTTAGCGGCCCGGCGGCCAGCGGCGGCTGCTACAGCAACGGCAACAACAGGCAGGCGGCAACCGCTGCAGCTGGCTCAACGGCGGCGGCCAAGCAAGCAAGCTGGCGGCAGCTGCTGGCTGCAGCTGGCGGCGGCAACAGCCCGGAGGCGGCAGCAGGCAACGCAGCTGGCCGGCGGCGAGCATGCAGCGATTGGCGGCGGTGGCAGGCTAACAGCTGGCTGGTCAACCAGCGGCCGCGCTGCTTGGCAGGCGGACGGCGAGCAGCGGCGGCGGAACAGCAGCCTGCCAGCGGCCGGCCGGCGAGCAGCTTGCCGGCGAACGGCGGACCGGCGGCAGTTAACAGCGGCAACGGACGGCGGCAGGCGGAGGCAACCTTGCAGCTAACCGGCGGCGGCAACAGCAGGCGGCGGCGCGCTGCTGCTGCCCAACGGCGGCGGCAGGCAGCAACAACGGCGGCGGCAACAGCAGCGGCGACCGCTGCTGCTGCTGTAGCCCGGCGGCAGGCAAGCGGCGGCAACCTGGCGGCAACAGGCAAGCGGCTAACGCTGCAACGGCGGCGAACGCTGCCGCGCGGCTGGCAGCGGCCGCAGCAAACAGCAGCGGCAGCTGGCAGCAACCTGTCGGCCAGCGGCTACTGCTAACTAACTGGCCGGCAGGCAGCAGGCAACGGCAACAACCGGCGCTGCTGCGTGGCTTAGCAGGCGCCTGCTGCGCGGCAACAGCTTGCTGCTGCTGGCAACAGGCTTAACGCAGAACGCAAATTGCCTGGCCAGCGGCTTGCTGCTGCTGCCAGCGGCAGCCGGCTTAACAGCAAGCGGCATGGCTTAACCTGCTGTAGCATTCGCTGCTGCCCAGGCTTAACCGGCTGCTGCTGCTGCTTGGCCAGCGGCAACAACAGCTAACAGCGAACAACTGCTGCTGCTGCTTAGGCCAGCTGGCTGCTGCTTGGCATAACAACAGCAACTGCTGCTGTAGCGGACAGGCGGCTTAGCAACGAGCGGCGGGTGCCTGGAGGTTCCGGGTGTCAGCTGCTGGCGGCGGTCTGCGGCCAGGCCCTCCTGGTGGATCAGAGGCCTGGATCCACCGGGCCTGTTGCTGCTGGCTGGCGGCAAACCAACGTACGAGCCAACAAGCCCGGCGGTCGGGAACCGGACTGGGCGCGTCAGTGCCGGCTTGTTGGCTGCAGCAGCAGCCCAACGCAGCTGGCTGGCTACTGGCGAGCAGCGAGCTGGCTGGCTGCGCGCTTGCTTAACCAACTGCGCCCAACGCAACGGCGCTGCGGAGCTGCTGAAATTGCTGCTTGGCTACTGCCTTGCTGCTGCAACGGCTTGGCTGGCTGCTGCTACTGCTGGCTGGCTAACCCGCAGCGGAGGCGGCAACAACAGCAAGCAGGCATGGCAGCTACTGCGCTAGCAGCGGCAACGCGCTGCTGCTGCTGCTGCTGCTGCTGCTGCTGGCGCTACACCCAGCTGCTGCTGCTGGCTGGCTCTGCTGCGCTCAGCACTGCTGCTGCTGCTGCTGCTGCTGCGGCTCTGCTGCTGCTAGCAACAGCAAGCGGCCTGCTGGCTGGCAACTGCTGCCTGACTTTGCTTGCTGGCTTGCGCTGCTGCGCTGCTCGCTGCTGCTGCTGCAACACTCGGCAGCAACGCGCGCCGCTGGCTGCTGCAGCTGACTGCGCCGCTGCTGCTGCTGCTGGCGGCGGCAGCAACAGCGGCGGCGCTGCTGCTGCTGCTGCTGCTTGGCGCCGGCGCTGCTGCTGCTGCTGCTTGGCGGCTTGCTGCTGCTGCTGCTGCTGGCAGCGGCGGCAGCCAGCAACAGCAGCAACAACGGCGGCGCGCGGGCTGCTGTGCCGGTTGCGCGCTGCTGCGCTGCCAGCGGCGGCGGCAACAACAACTGCTGCCAGCGCCAGCGAGCGGCGGCTGCTGCTGCTGCTGTAGCGGCGCGCTGCGCAGCGGCAGCAGCTTGCTGCTGCTGCGCTTGGCGCGGTGCTTAACGCTGCTGCCAGCGGCGGCGCAGTACGGCAACGGCAGCTGCGACTGCTGCATTGTTTGGCAGCAGCAACTGCTGTAGCAACGCTGCTGCTGCGACTGCAACGTTTGGCTGCTGCTGCTGACTGCGGCAGCAGCTGCTGCTGCGACGGCGGCGGCAACAACTGCTGCGACTGCGCGGCGGCTAACAACTCTGCGACTAACAGCAGCAGCGGCAACAGCAGCGGCAGCGGCGGCAGCAGCGGCTGCTGGCTGCTGCTGCTGGCGCGGTTAACGCGCAACAGAGCGCTGCAGCAGCCGCTGATCGCGAGGCTGCCGGCAACGCAGCGGCTTAACGCGGTGCTGGCGGCAACGCTGTGGCTGCGCAGCTGCTGCTGCTGCTGGCGATTAACGCTGCTGCGAGAGAAGGCAACAGCAGTACTGATCATGCGGCTGTAACGCTGCGGCAAGCGGCGAACAACAACTGCGGCAACGATTTGCGGCGCCACTGATCATGAGCTGCTGCTGTAACCCGCTTGCGCTGCTGCTGCTGGCGCTGGCGATGCTGCTATGGCAACAGCAGCTGTAACAACAACGCGGATGCTATTTAACAACGGCAGCGCAACAACAACAGCAGCGGCGTGCTGCTGCTGGCAGCGCGGATGCTGCTGCTGCGCCGGATGCTGCTGCTTAACGCGGATGCTGCTGGCAGCAACGGTGCTGCTGCTGGCGCGGATGCTTAACAGCAGCGCGGATATGCCGTGGCAACGGCGCAAGCTGCTGCTGCCAGCAGCGAGCTGCTGCCGCCGCGGCGGCAACGCTGCCCAGCAACGGCGCTGCTGCCAACGGCAGTTGCTGCCAACCCAGCGGGATGCGCAACAACGGCGGGATGCTTAACGGCAACGGCAACAACAACCAACGGCCAGCAACAACAGCACTGCTGCTGCTTGGCAGCTTAGCGGCAGCCTTCGGCAGCGGCAGCTGCTGCTGCTGCTGCGCCGTGGCAGCGGCGGCACTGCCAGCGGCAGCGGCAACGCGGCGGCGGCAACGCGACAACTGGCTTGGGATGCCGTAGCAGCGGCAGCAGCAGCAGCGGCGGCGGCAGCGCTGCTGCTGCTGGTTGGCAACGCGGCGGCGGCAGCAACAGCAGCGCGTGGCAACAGCCATGGCGGCGCTGCGGCAGCGGCGGCCAGGATGCTTCAACAACGCTTGGCGGATGCTGCGCAACAACAGGATGCTGCCAGCGCCAGCGGATGCCTCGCTCGCGCGGATGCTGCCCAGCAGCTGCAAGATGCTTCTTTCAGCGGCGCGGATGCTTCAGCAACGGCCGCGGATTGCTGCTGCAACCAGCAGCGGTGCTGCCAGCGGCGCCCGGGTGCTGCACCAACGGCGCTGGTTCTGCCAACGGCGCGGGTGCTGTAACGCGGTGCTTCGCCAGCGCAACCGGCGGCAGCGCAACCAGCAGCCGGCGGCGGCAGCAACGGCGGCGGATGCTGCTGGCGGCGGCAACGCTAGCGGCAACGGCGGCAACCGCGCTGCTGCTGCCCGGCGGCGGCAGCAGCGGCGGCAACGCTGCGCAACGCTTGCTGGTAGCAGCAATAAGCGGCAGCGCTGCCGGCAGCTGGCGCCGCAACGATTAACGCTGCAGCAGCCGCTGTTGGCCAACCTGGCAACTGCTGCTGCGTCTGGCGCGGTGCTGCTGCTGCTGCCAGCGGCAGCAGCGCTGCGGCGCGGCAGCGCCGCTGCTGCTAACGGCAGCGGCAGCAGCGGCAGCGGTGCCGGTAACTGGCGCGGCGCTCACTTGGCGCCAGCGCAACGCAGCGGCGGCGGCAACAACGCGGCGGTTGCGCGATGGCAGCAGCGCAGCAGCAGCAGCGGCAGCGGCGGCAGCGCTGGCAGCAGCAGCGCGCTGCGCGGCAGCGGCGGCAGCAACTGCCGGCAGCAGCTGCCCAGCGGCAACACTTGCCAGCGGCGCGGCAGCAGCAGCAGCGGCAGCGGCTGCGCTGCCCAGCGGCAGCGGCGGCAGCAACCTTCAACAACCAGCCGGCCAACGCATTTCTTTCTGCTGCCGGCGGCAGCAGCTGCTGCGGCAGCGGCTGCGCAACGCTAACAGCAGCTGTTGCGCGGCGGCGGCAACTTAGCACCAGCCTCGGTGGCAACGGCGCGCTGCCGGGCTTGGCGCGGCAGCAGCGCTGTTGCGCGGCGCTGCTGCTGCGGCGGCAGCGGTGGCGGCAACGGCGCTGTTGCGCTCAGCTGTAACAGCCGGCGGCGCTGCTGGCTGCGCAACAGCGGCGGCAGCTTGCGCTGCTGCAAGCAACGAAGCAGCTCCACGGCGCTGCGGCAGCGGCAACAGCAGCAGCAGCAGCTTAACGCTGCTGTCGCCAACTGGCGCGGCAACTGGCAGCAGCTGCTGTTGGCAGCAACGGCAACTGTTGCTGCTGCTACTGCCAACACTACTACTGCCTGATGCTGCTGCTGCTGCCAGCAGCAGCAACATACTGCTGCTGCTGCTGCCACTGCTACTGCTGCTGCTACTGCTACTGCTACTGCTGGCTGCTACTGCTACTGCCTTGCTGCTGCTACTGCTGCTGCTGGTACTACTACGCTGCTACTACTACTGCTGAAGGCTGCTACTGCTACTGCCTTACAGTGCTGCTGCTGCTGCTACTGGGTTTACCTGGAAGGTTCGGGTGTCCAAAGCGCGCGGCCCGGTCTGTGACAAGGCGCTACGGTGGATCGGAGCCTGATCCACCGGGCTGTGCTGCTGGCTGCGCAGAGCCAACGTACGAGCCACAGCCCGGCTGGTCGGGAACCGACTGTGGTGGCGATGCGGTCTTTGACGTGCTGCGCTGCTAACAACAGCAACGCTGCTGCTGCGACAGCAACACTGCTGCGCAACGCTGCTGCTGCTGCTGCTGCGCTGCCAACGCGCGCGCTGCTGCCCAGCGCTGCTGCTGCGCTGCTGCGCGGCAGCAGCTGCTGCTGCTGCTGCGCAGCGCCGCTGCCAACAGCAAGCAAGCGCTTGCTGCTGCTGCTGCTCGCGCAACCTGCTGCTGCTGCTGCCTTGGCTGCTGCTGCTGCTGCTGCCAACGGCGGCGGCTGCTGCTGCTGCTGCTGCTGCTGCTGCTGCCGGCAGCCGCTGCTGCTGCTGCCAGCAACGCTGCTGCTGCCGGCAGCGGCTGCTGCTGCTGTGGCTGCTGCTGCTGCTGCCAACGCTGCTGCTGCTGCTGGTGGCGGTGACAACAGCAACAACGCTGCTGCGCAACAGCGGCAACGCGAGCGAGCGGCAACTAACCCAGCGGCGGCAGCAACGGCAGCCCGGCGGCGCGGCGCGCGAACGGCGGCCGGCGCAGCAGCAGCAGCAACAGCGGCCGGCGGCGGCAGCAGCAACAGCGGCTTGGCACCGGCGCAGCGGCGGCAACAACAGCGGCGGCGGCAGCAACGGCGGCGGCAGCAGCAGCAGCAGCAGCAGCGGCGGCAGCGGCGGCGGCAGCAGCTGCTGAGCGGCGAAACGGCGCAGTGGCGAGCGGCAGCAACAAGCGCGCTGCTGCTGGCAGCGGCCGGCAACAACAACAGCGGCGGCAACAGCGCTGCTGCCCAGCGGCGGCTGCTGCTGCTGCGCTGCTGGTGGCAGCGCTTGCTGCTGCGCCAGCAGCTGCTGCTGCTGCTGCTTGGCGCTTGGCTGCTGCTGCTGCTGCTGCTGCTGCCCAGCGGCAGCAGCAAAACTGCTCGCCAACAGCAGCTTGCTGCTTGGCGACGCTGCTGCTGCTGCCCGGCAGCGGTTGCTGCTGCTGTTGGCTGTAACGGCGACGACTTGGCAGCAACGCGGCTGCTGCGACGTTTGGCTTAACCGCTGCTGCTGCGCTGGCGCGCTGCTGCGGTAGCAACGTTTTAACAACACTACGGCTGCGCAACGGCAGCGCAGTTGCTGCGACCCAACAGCAGCAACTGCTGCTACGGCTATGGCAGCAGCGCTGCTGCGACAACAACGGCAGCGGCGCGCTGCTCAGCAGCGGCAACGCTGCCAGCATCGCCAACGCTGCTGCTGCTTGGCGCGATTGGCTGCTGCTGCGGTGCGCCCAGCAGGCGGCGGCTTCGGTCATGCAGGCGCAGCGCGCGCTTGTAACGGCAGCAACAGCAGCAGCAGCAACCAGCTGCTGCTGCTGATCTTTGGCTGCAGCTGCGCTGCGGCGGCAACGGCTTGCTGCTGCGAGCAACGTTTTGGCTGCTGATCCATATTTTAACGCTGCCGCCGTAACGCGGCTGCTGCTGCTGTATGGCGCGCTGCTGCTGGCAACAACGCTGCTCGTAACAACGGTGCTTTGTTGCTGCTGTACGCTGCTGCTGCTGTAACGGCGTGCTGCTGGCTATGCTGCAGGATGCTGTAACCTTGCGCGGATGCTGCCAACCAGCTTGCGGATGCTGCCAACAGCTTAGCGGATGCTGCCAACAGCAGGATGCTGCAGCAACGCGGTCTGCGCTCTTTCAACGCGCTGCTGCTGCGCAGCAACGCGGATGCTGCTAACAGCAGCAGCGCTGCTGCTGCTTGGCTGCGGATTAACAGCAACGGCAACGCGCTGCAACGGCAGCATAACGCTGCTGCTGTAGCAGCGGCAGCAGCAGCAGCAGCAGCAGCTGGCGCTGCTGCTGCTGCTGCGGCGCTCAGCGGCGGCGGCAGCCGCTGCCAGCGGCGCAGCTGCTGCTGCTAGCAGCAAGCGGCTGTTGCCAGCGGCGCGGATTGCGGGCTGGCCGGCAGCGGCGCACCAGCAGCAGCAGCAGCTTGCTGCTGCTGCTGCGCGCTGCGCGGCGGCGCTGCGGCGGCAGCAGCGCTGCACCAACGGCAACGCTTAGCGAAATGGCGCGCTGCTGTAGCAGCAGCAGCAGCGGCGGATCGCTCACGCAGCAACGCGGATGCTTTGCTGGCGCAACGGATCGCTGCTCAACAACGCGAGGATGCTGCTAGCAACGGATGCTCGCAGCAGCAGGGTAGCACTATGTGGCCGCGGATGCTGCCAACAGCGGCAACAACAACCAACGGCGAATTAACAACAACGGCGGGTGCTGCTAACGGCGGCAGCAGTGCTGCTGGCTGGGTTCTCGCTGCTGCGGCGGCGGCGGCAACAGCAGCGGCGGCAGCAACGCGGCAGCGGTGGCTGTAGCAGCGGCGAAAACGCGCGCACCAGCAGCAACGGCAACAACGCTGCTGCCAACCGGCAACGCGGCAGCGGCAGCCGCTGCTGGCAGCAGCACAGTAGCAGCAATGCGCCAGCAGCGCTGCCCGGCAGCAGCGGCAACGCTCGCCGGCGGCAACAGCGGCGGCAACAGCGGCCAGCGGCAACGCTGTAACTGCCGTCGCGGCAACGCGCTGCTGCTGCTGCTGCGGCAGCAGCGCTGCTGCCAGCTTGGCAGCAGCGGCTGCTGCTGCTGCTGCCAGCAACGCTGCTGCAACGGCAGCAGCAGCCTGCAACAACAGCGCTGCGGCATAACGGCAACAGCGGCAGCAACCGCTGCGCCGCTTGCCGGATGCTGCTGTGGCTACATTGCTGCGCTGTAACCCAACGGATGCTGCCCAACAACGGCAGCAGGCTGTAGCAACAGCAGCACGGCTATGGCAACAACGGCAACAACGGCGCCAACGGCAACAACAGCAGCGGCAACAGCAACGGCGCGGATGCTGCCAACGGCAGCAGCTCGCTGCTAACAACGCGGCGGATGCTGCGCCAGCAACGGCAACGAAACGCCAGCAACAGCGGCTGCTGCTGCTGCTGCGCCCGGCAGCAGCAGCAGCGGCAGCCCAGCAGCGGCAACGCTGGTGGCTGCTTGTCGCCAGCGGCGCGCGCTGGCTTGGCGGCAACGCCAGCGGCGGCAACATGGCAACGCTGTTTGGCAGCAGCAACGCCGCGGCGTCGCCCAGCGGCGCTGCTGCTGCTGCTGGCAGCGGCGGCAACAGCAGCCAGCGGCAGCGCGCTGCTGCTGTAGCGGCGCTTAACAGCGGCGGCGGCGGCGGCGTAACAACGCTGCTTGCGCGCCAGCGGCAACAACGGCAGCGGCGGCGCGCAGCAACGGCGCGGATTAGCCAACGGCCGGCGCTGCTGCAACGGCAGCAGCTGCTGCTGGCACTGGCGCGTTGGCTGCTGCAGCAGCGAGCAACGCTGCTGCCGGCGGCAGCTGCTGCGGCAGCTGCTGTAGCAGCGCGGCAGCTTGCTGCGGCGGCAGCGGCAGCGCTGCTGCTTAACCCGGCGGCGGCAGCAGCGCGCTTGGCAGCCGCTGCGCCGGCAGCGGCAACGCGACAGCTGCTTAACAGCAGCAGCGGCAGCAACGCGGCAACCTTGCTGCTGCTGGCGGCAGCGGTAGCAGCGGCAGCGGCAACGCGTTTGTTTGGCAACGCTGCTTAGCGGCAACGGCGGCAACTGTTGCTGCTGCTGCTGCTGCGGCAGCGGCGGCAGCGCCAGCGGCAGCAGCCTTTGTTAGCAACAGCAGCAACAACGGCAACAACGCTTAACAGCAGCAGCGGCAACGCTGCCAAGCAGCGGCAACGGCGCGCAGCAACGGCAGCAGTAGCAACAACGGCAGCTTAACAACAACAGCGGCGGCGGCAGCGAAGCGGCGGCAGCAGCGGCTTGCTGTTGGCAGCAGCAACAACGGTGGCGGCAACAGCAACGCTGCTGCTGCGCAACGGTTGGCGCTGCTGCTGCGCAGCGGCGGCGGCGGTTCGCTAGCAACAGCTGCTGCTGCTGCTGCCGGCAAACGCTGCTGCTGCTGCTGGCGGCGCTGCTGCTGCGCAACGGCAGCTTAACACTTATGCGCAACAACGGCCTGCTGGTACTGCTGCTGCTGCTACTACTACTGCGACTACTGCTACTGCACCGCCACTGCTGCTGCTGCTACTGCTGCCTGCCTGGGTTTTGCAGGAGTTCGGGTGTCAACGCCCCCGCGGCGATCTGTGACAGGTATTACGGTGGATCGATTTGATCCACCGGGCTGTTGCTAACTGGCTGCAAGCGGAAGCCAACGTCCCGAGACACAGCCCGGCTGGTCGGGAACCGACTTTTGGGCGGCGTCGGTGCGGCTTGTACTGCTGCTGCTACCAACGCGCTGCTGCTGCAGCTGCTGCTGCTACTGCTGCTGCTGCTACTGCTGCTGCTGCTGCTGCTTATACTGCTACTACTGCTGCCAACAGCAGCGGCGCAACAGCGGCGGCGGCAGCAGCAGCAACGCAGCGGCAACAGCGGCAGCGGCGGCGAAGCAACAGCTGCTGTGGCGAGCGCTGCTGTGCTGCTGCAACCGGCAACGCTGCTGCTGCTCGCTGCGGCGCTGACGGCTTAACAGCAACGCCCGCTGCTGTAGCAGCGGCGGCGACGCTGCGCTAGCGGCGGCAACAACAGCGCTTAACAGTGGCCGCTTAACGCGGCGGCAACAGCGCTGCTGGCGGCAACAGCAGCTGCTGATTGGCGGCGGCCAGCAGCAGCAGCAACCTTAACAGAACAGTAGCAGCGGCGGCAGCAGCACCGCTGGCGGCGCTGCTGCTGCTGCAACGGCGGCAACAGCAGCAACGGCGGCAACGCTGCGCCAACAGCAGCGGCGGCAACAACCGCCAGCAACTGGCGGCTTAGCTGGCGGCGGCGGCAACAACAGCAACGGCGACATGCGGCAACCGCGCTGCTGCTGCTGCCGGCTAGCGGCGGCAGCGGCGGCGCTGGTCGCTGCGGCGGCGGGCGGTAAACAACGGCAGCGGCAACAACGCAACAGCTGGCGCAGCAACACCGCCGGCGGCGGCAGCAACAACAACGGCGGCAACGCTTATGCTGGCAGCCGGCCGGCGGCGCGCAACAGCAACCGCTCGCGTGGCGGCAACGCGCCAGCGGCGCAGCAACGCTGCTGCTGCTGTGACGGCAACAACTATGCTGCTGTGGCGCAACAACGGCGGCGGCAGCAACTGCTGTAGCCGGCCAGCAGCGGCGGCGCTTGCTGCTGCTGCAGCCAACGTTTGCTGCTGCTGCTGCTGCCAGCAACAACGGCTGTTGCTGCAGCAGCAACGCGGCTGCTATGGCTGTTTTGGCAACGCTGCTGCTGCCCGGCGGCAGCTGCTGCTGCGAAACAACCAGCGGTTTGGCTGCTGAAGTACCCGATAGCAGCGGCGCTGCTGCTGCGGCGGCAGCAGCTGCTACTGCGGTACCAACGGCGGCGGCAACCGCTGCAGGCAACGCGGCAGCAGCGGCTGCAGCAGCAGCAGCAGCAGCAGCAGCAACAGCGCTGCTGCTGCTGCGCAACGGTGCTGCTGCTGCGAGCAGCAGCGGCAACGTTGGCAACACTGATCATGGCTGGCAACAACAACGGCAGCGCCGCTGCTGCTGGCAGCGGCAGCGGCAACTGCTGCTAATCTTTGGCTGTAGTACTGCGGCAGCAGCAGCGCTGCTGCGATGTGTTTGCTGCTGATCATGGCCCGCTGCTGCAGCAGCAGCGCGCTGCTGCTGCCAGCAACGGCGTTGTGCTGCTGCCAGCAGCAGCAGGCAACAGCAGCTGGCGCGGATGCTGTTAACAACGCGGCTGCTGCTGCAACGGCTGTGCTGCTGGCTAGCAGCGCGGATGCTGCTCGCCGCTGGGATGCTGCTGCTCATGCGGATGCTGCTGCTGCGGATGCTGTAACAGCTTGCGGATGCTGCTAACGCTTGCCGGATTAACAACGGCAACGGATTGCTTCTCGCGCGGCACCGCTGCTGTGGCGTTTACTACTGCTACTACTACTACTGCTGCTGCTGCTCTGCTACCGCAGGTTCACCTGGAGAGTTCCGGGTGTCAACGCCGCGGCGGTCTGTGACAAGGCCTTCACCGGTCGGATCGGGGCTGATCCACCGAATGTTGCTGCTGTTTGCGCACTGCAAACCAACGTACGAGCCACAGCCCGGCTGGTCGGAACCGACTTTGGAAGCGCTTGTCCAGTGCTGGCTTGGCCCGCTACTGCTGCTGCCGCCTTGCTGCTACTGCAGCTGCTGCTGCTACTGCTGCTGTTGCTACTGCTACTGCGCTGCCGCCCAGCTTGCTGCTACTGCTGCCTTGCGCTGCTGCAACGGCTGCTCGCGGCGGCAGCTGCTGCTGCTGCTGCTGCGGCTGCTGCCAGCAACGGCGGTTGGCTGCTGCTGCGGCAACGCTGCTGCTGCTCGCGCTGCTGCTTGGCGGCTGCTGGCTGCTGCTGCTGGCAGCGGCGCTGCTGCCTGCTGCTGCCCAGCAACGGCGGCGCTTGCTGCTGCTGCTGGCAGCTGCGCGCTGCTGCGGCGGCGGCAACAGCAGCCGCTGGCACCGCTTGCTGCTGCTGCAACGGCTGCTGCTGCTGTGAGTGGCAGCAGCAACAACGCTGCTGCTGCTGCTTAGCTTGCTGCAGGTTGAGCAACGCTGCTGCTCTTAACGCTGCTGCTGCTGCTGTGGCAACGCTGCTGCTGCGGCGGCAACGCTGCTGCCAACAACGGCGGCGCTTAGCTGCGCTGCTGCTGTAACGCAACGGCGGCGGCCAGCCGCTAGCGGCGGCAGCAGCTTAACGCTGGCAACGCTTGCTGCTGCTGCTGACGGCGGCAGCGGCGGTGCTCTGCTGCTCAGGCGGCAACAGCCTGGCGCTGCTGCTGCTGCTCAACCGCGGCGGCGGGCTGCTGCTGCGCGGCGGCGGCTGCTGCTGCTGCGGCGGCGGCTGCTGTATGCGGCTTAACAGCGGCGGCGAGCAACAACAACGGCGGCTGCTGCTGCTGCTGCGCAGCGGCGGCGGCAGCAGCGCTGCTGCTGGCAACAGCGGCGGCCAACCAGCTGCTGCTGCTGCGGCTGCTGCGGCGGCGCGCCAGCTGCTGCGGCGACGGTTCAACTGCTGCTGCCCGAGCAGCGGCAACGTTGGCAGCAACGCTGCGGCTGCTGCGGCTGTTTGGCTGCTGCTGCCAGCAGCAGCAGCTGCTGGTGCGATGGCAACAGTTGCTGCTGCGACAGCGAGCTGTAGCTGCTGCTGCGGCTGCCCAGCAGCCAACGCTGCTGCGAGCAACAACGGCGGCAGCGCCTTGCTGTAGCAGCGGCAGCAGCGCTTGGCCTTGCTGCTGCTAGCAGCGGTGCTGCTGCTGCGAAACGCTTAACGGCAACGGTGCTGCTGATCATGGCTGTAACGCAACAGCAGCAACGCTTGCTGCGCAACAACGGCAGCAGCACTGCTGCTGATCTTTGTTTGTAACAACAACAGCAGCAACGGCAACACTGCGGTGGCAACGTTTGTGCTCAATCTGCTTTACCGCCTACTGCTGCTGCTTACTTCTGCTACTGCTGCTGCTTGTACTACTACTGCTGCTGCTGCTACTACTGCTGCTGCAGATACTATTGCTGCTGCTGCTACTACTACTGCGGCTACTACTACTACTACTACTACTGCTGCTGCTACTACTGCTACTACCTGGAGTTTACCTGGAGAGAGTTCCGGGTGTCAACGCCCCCGCGGCCCGGTCTGTGACAAGGCCTTCTGGTGGATCAGAGGCTGATCCACCAGGCTGTTGCTGCTGGCTGCACGCAAACCAACGTACGAGCCACAGCCCGGCTGGTCAGGAACCGACTTTAGGCGCTTGTCCAGTGCTGAAGCGGCTTGCTGCTGCTGCTACTGCGCTGGCTGCTGCGGAACGGCGACCAGCAGCGCAGCGGTAACGCCGCGCTGCTGCCCGGCAGCGGCCGGCGCTGCAACAGCGGCGGCGCGCTGCTGGCGTATGCGGCGGCGGCAGCAGCGCTGCTGCGGCAGCGGCAGCGGCGGCGGCGCGCTGCGCAGCGGCGGCAGCGGCTGCGCCAGCGCCAGCAGCGCGCCGCTTAACAGCGGCGGCAGCGCGCCAGCGCAGCGGCGGCGGCAACAGCGCGCTGCTGCTGGCGGCAGCGGCCGGCGAGCAGCCATGCGCAGCGGCGGCAGCAACCGCTGGCAGCGGCAGCCGGCAACAGCGGCGGCAGCACGCGCGCTGCTGTGACGGCAGCGCGCGCAACAGCTGGTGCAGCGGCGGCAACCATGCTGCTTTGCTGCGGCAACAGCTGGCGGCGAGCAGCAGCAACAACAGCGGCTGCAGCAGCAACGGCAGCGGCGGCAACAACAGCCGGCGGCGACGGCGCAGCAGCAGCAACAGCGGCGGCGGCAGCAGCAGCAACAGCGGCAACAGCGGCAGCCCGAGCGGCAGCGGCGGCGGCGACAACCAGCAGCGGCGGCGGCAACCTGCAGCGGCGGCGGCAGCGGCGGCAGCAGCAACAACGGCTGACGACGGCAGCAACAGCGGCGGCAGCAGCAACAGCCGCTGCTCGCGCGGCAGCGAGCGGCAACAGCAACAGCGGCGGCAACAACAGCAGCAGCGGCGACGGCAACAACAGCAACGGCAACAGCGGCGGCCGGCAACGGCAGCCAGCGGGCTGCTGCTGCTGCTGCGGCAGCGCTGCTGCTGCTACTGTAACAACTGCTTGGCGGCTTAACGCTGCTGCTGCTCAACAACCAACAGCAACATACTTTCTGCTGCTGCGGCAGCTTGTTTGCTGCTGCTAACCAACAGCAGCAGCAACAATTGCTGTAACCGCTGCGACTGCTGCATTGTTTATTGTCACTGCTGCTAGCAACGTTTTGGCTGCTGGTTGCGGTACAAGCAACGTTTGCTGCTGCTTGTTTGTGGCGGCGGCTGCTACGCCTCTGCGGCTGCAACGGCAGCTGCGCTGCTGCGAGCAGCAGCGGCAAGCGGCCGGCTGTAGCGGCGGCAGCAGCTTAGCAGCGGCAGCCGGCTGCCTGCTGCTGCCGGCGCGATTAACATGCTGAGAGCAACAACGCTTGGCGCGGTTGGCAGCACAGTCATGGCTGGCAACGCTGCTGCTTAGCTGCTCGCGGCGGCAGCAGCCGCTGCTGCTGATGTGTTTTAGCGCTGCTGCCAGCAGCAGCTCTTGCGCAGCGATTTTGGCGCTGGTCATGGCTGTATGCTAACGGCAGCGCATTGCTGCGCGCAACGGCGTGGCCGCTCAACAGCAGACAGCTGCTGCACCAGCAACGCCGGATGCTATTGCTCGCTGTAGCTGCTGCTGCTGTAGCAACCAGCGCATTGCTGCTGCTTCTTAACGCGGATGCGCTCTGCCGCGCGGATGCTAGCGGCGGACCTGTAACAACCGCGGATGCTTTCTGCTGCTCCTGCGGATGCCGCCGGCGCAAGCGCGGATCGCTGCTAACAACATGCATGCCGCTTAACAGCGCGGCGCTGCTGCTGTAGCAACGGCAGCTTAGCAGCAGCAACGCTGCTGCTGCTGCTGCAACGGGTGCTGCGCGCGGCGCGGATGCCTGGCAACCGCGGATGCTAGCAACGGCAACGCGGCTGCTGCTGGCAACGGCAGCTGCCGCCGCTGCTGCTGCCCGGCAACGCGGCGGCACGCAGCAGCAGCTGCTACTGCGCTGCAGCAACGCGGCGGCGGCAACGCTGCCAGCAACAACGCTTAACAGCAGCTACAGCAACCTGTAGCTGTGCGGATCTGCTCGCGTAACTAACAGCAGCGGCAGCAGCTGCTGCTGCTGCTGCTTGCGCCGCTGCAGCGCCGCCTTCTGCTGCCGCTTGACGCCGCCACTTTGCTGCTTGCGTTGTACCATGCAGCAACTGGATACTACTGCGGATGCTATTTTCTTTGCGGATGTAACAATGCGGATGCTGCTTAACATTGCGGATGCTGCTGGCAACCTTAGATCGCTGCTGTGCGGATGTAACAACGCTTCGCGGATCTTTTACTGCTGATGCGAATTGCTCAGCAACGACGCGGGTGCTGCGCGGCAGCGCGGTGCTGTAACGAGCGCCAGATGCTGCGGCAGCGGCTGCTGCCAACGGCGGCAACGCTGCTGGCAGCGAAGCGGCAACAGCGGCAACGCGGATCAACAGCAGCAACGGCAACGCTGCTGCCAACGGCGGCAACGCTGCTGCTGCGCCAGCCAGCGGGCGCAGCGGCGTTTTGCGGCAGCTTGCTTTTAACGGCAACGCTGGTGCTGCCAGTAAGGCGGCAGCAGCGGCAGCGGCGGCAGGCTGTCGCGGCGGCTGCTGCGGCAGCGCTGCTTAGCAGCGGCGGCAACGTCTTAACTGGCGCTGCTGCTGCTGCTGCTGCGGCGGCGAGCGGCTTAGCAGCAGCGGCGGCAACCGGTCGCGCCAGCAACGCGCTGGCGCAGCAACAGCAGCGGCGGCAGCGGCAACAACGGCAGGATGCTGCTGGCGCGCGGCAACGCTGGCAACGTGGCGGCAGCAGCAACATGCCGGCGGCAGCAGCAGCGGCGGCTTGCTGCTGCCAGCGGCTGCTGTAACGGCGCCAGCGGCAACGCCCGGCGAGCAACAGCAGCGAGCGGCGCAACAGCGGCCCCGGCGCCAGCTGGCGGCGGCGGCGGCAACTGCTAGCGGCGGCGGCGGCAGCCGCTGCTGCCAGCGGCAGCGGCCAACGCCAGCTGTAGCAGCTGCTTTTAACGGCAGCAACCTTGCGAGGCTGCTGCTGCTGCAGCGGCGGCGGCCTTGCTGCTGGCAGCAGCTGCTGCTGCGCAACCGGCAACACGCGCGCGGCGGCAACCGCTGCTGTTTGGCAGCAACAACGCAGCGGCAGCAACAACGCACAATTGCTGCTACTGCTGCTAGCGGCGGCAGCGGCAGCGGCGGCGGCAACGGTATTTGTAACGGCACCAGCAACAACAGCAGCAACAACGGCTGCTGCTGGCGGCGGCAGCTTGCTGCTGCTGGCGGCGGCGGCAGCAGCGGCGGCAGCAGTTTGGCAGCGGCGGCTGCGCTGCCAGCGGCAGCCAGCGGCGGCAGCGGCGCCCAGCGGTGGCGCCGGCAGCGGCGCGCTTGTTTTGCGGCGGCAGCAGCATTGCTGCTGCTGGTTCTGGCGGCGGCAGCAGCAGCGGCGGGCGGCTGACGGCAGCAGCGGCGGCAGCCAGCGCGCAGCAGCGGCGGCCCAGCGCAGCATCACCACCACCACCACCATCACCACCACCATCACCACCACCATCAACACCACCATCACCACCATCACCACCACCATCACCACCACCATCACCACCATCAACACCACCATCACCACCATCACCACCACCATCACCACCACCACCACCATCAACACCACCATCACCACCATCACCACCACCATCACCACCACCATCACCACCACCACCACCATCAACACCACCATCACCACCATCACCACCACCATCACCACCACCATCACCACCACCATCACCACCATCACCACCACCATCACCACCACCATCACCACCACCACCACCATCAACACCACCATCACCACCATCACCACCAC